>NC_133416.1:139622500-139951666 GCF_049350105.2 Macaca mulatta | reverse complement strand
ACACGTGCCTGTGTGCGTATGTGTGTGCCTGTGCGTGTACGTGTGCCTGTACGTATGTGCCTGTGCGTGTACGTGTGTGCCTGTGCATATGCACGTATGTGTGCGCCTGTGCGTGTACATGTGCCTGTGCATGTGTGTATACGTGTGCCTGTGCGTGTACGTGTGTGTGTACATGCCTGTGCGTGTGCATGTAGCTGACCCTTGAACAATACGGGTTTGAAGTGTGCGGGTGGACTTGGACACAGATTTTCTTTCACCCCTGCCACCTGAGACAGCAAGACCAGTCCCTCCTCCTCCTCAGCCCCACTTAGCGTGAGGACAAGGATGAAGACCTTTAGGATGATCCACTTCCACGCAGTGAATAGCAAATATCTTTACTCTTCCCTATGATTTTTTTTTTTTTTTTTTTTGGTGACAGGGTCTTGCTCTGTTGCCCAGGCTGGTGAGCAGTGGCGCAATCATGGCTCACTGCAACCTTGACCTCCTGGGCTCAAGTAACCCTCCTGCCTCAGCCTCCTGAGTAGCTGGGACCACAGGTGCCCACCACGCCTGGCCATGATCTGTCTCATAATGTTTTCTTTTCTCTAGTGGATGTTACTGTAAGAATACAGTCCATCATACATGTAACACACAAAACAGGCGTTCAGCAAGTGTTCATGCCATCGTAAGGATTCCTGTCAACTGTAGGCTGAGTTAAGTTTTGGGGGAGTCAAAAGTTATACCTGGATTTTCAACTGTGTGGCGGGGAGTGACCCAGCCTCTCTGTGGTTCAAGGCTCAGCTGTATGTGGATGTGCATGCTTCACGTGTGTGCACATGCATGGATGTGTATGTGGAACTGTGTGGAACTGTGTATGTGTAGAAAGGCGTGTACTGCACAGGCTGAGACACCATCTTTGGAAAGGCCTCAGCCGGCCTCTGGGCGCCCAGACTGTGTCTATCCCACACTATGGTTGAGCTTCAAGCCCACTTTCCTCCCGGGGGCCTGGAATGTGGACTTGTGCCAGGCAGTGGTGCCCACGGACCAGCACCCCAGAGCCTGGGTGCCTCTGCGTGCCTGGAGGACACTTGCATGTGGTCACGTTGCATTGCCGGGGGAGGGGGTGACTTGGGGAAGGGCATGGCCTGGGGGAGCGGGTGACTCGGGGGAGGGCGTGACCCAGGGGAGGGGGTAACCCAGGAGAGCGGGTGACTCGGGGGAGGGGGTGACTTGGGGGAGCGGGTGACTCGGGGGAGGGGGTGACTTGGGGGAGGGGGTGACTTGGGGGAGCAGGTGACTCGGGGGAGGGCGTGACCCTGGGGAGCGGGTGACTTGGAGGAGGGCGTGACCCAGGGGAGGGGGTGACCAGGAGAGTGGGTGACTCGGGGGAGGGGGTGACTTGGGGGAGGGGGTGACTTGGGGGAGCGGGTGACTCCGAAGGGCAGGGAGGTCCTCGCTGCTCCCGGCAGACCCCAACCTGGGCTGTGCCACTGAGAACAATACAGGCCAAGTCCTGGGACCCTCCCTAGGAAACCACCACAGCTGGGCCGGTCCTGGGACCCCCGGAGCAGCCGTGCACATCAGGAAGGGGCACTGGGGTGTGGGCCCAGCCCGGCCTCAGGAGCAGCTTCCTGCTGTTCAGCGAGAGGCCAAACTCCTCCTGGGACAGCGGGCGCTGGGAGACAGAAGGGGGTAGCCTGGCGGGGGCCTGGGTCCCTGCCACTCCTTTGCCTCTGGTGGGGCCAGAACAGGGAGCCCCAGAGAGGAGGAGTGGCCAGGACCAGCTGCCTCAGAGCTGCGTGCGTGGGCTGAAGGCCCCCCAGGACACACTGGGCAGGACTTGGTCGGGAGGAAAGGTGAGGTGAGGGAGTTGCCAGGCTTTGACCTGAGTAAGTGGTGAGCATCAAAAAGCAAAAACTGGTACTGAGGTCCAGAGAACGTTCTCACTCCTGGCACAGGAAGGCAGGCTCGGCCGGGCAGGAGCAGGAGGTTTCCGTGTCCCCCACCCGGCCCCCGATTCCATCTCTCACCTGTGCTGGGGAAGAGGGGCCGGGCCAGGTCCTGTGGGTAGTGGAAGCCAGCAAACACGCCCGGGGCGGGGGGTCTGCCGAACAGGTCCAGCTTGGCACCCACCTCCAGCTTGTGGGGGTCCAGCTGCATCTCCTGGGAGGACAGAGCGTGTGAGGGCTGCCTGCCCGGCGACCAGCCCCGACCACAGGAAGCCCAGGCCTGGGGGGTCGCAGGGACTGGGTGTGAGTCAGTCCAGAAAGGAGAGCAGGTGGGATGAATTTCAAGGATGTATTCTCCAACTCAGAATGACAGAAATGTTACCGTGATCAGCAAAAAAGGTGAACGGGAGAGCTCACATACTCTGAACTGTGGTTATGTACTTAGCACATCTCAGCTGGTATGCTATGTGGTCATGGAAAACAACTTACTTTTTCTGTATTTAGATTCTTTTAAAAGTTAAGGCCAGGTGCGGTGGCTCACGGCTATAATCCCAGCACTTTGGGAGGCTGAGGCGGGCGGATCACGAGGTCAGGAGATCGAGACCATCCTGGCCAACACAGTGAAACTCCATCTCTACTAAAAATACAAAAAATTAGCCGGGCATGGTGGCAGGCACCTGTAGTCCCAGCTACCAGAAGGCTGAGGCAGGAGAATGGCGTGAACCCGGGAGGCAGAGCTTGCAGTGAGCCGAGATCCCACCAGTGCACTCCAGCCTGGGCGACAGAGCGAGACTCCGTCTCAAAGAAAAAAAAACAAAACACAGCATTCTCCTCTGAGTCTCGTCCTGCTGATACCTCTCCCAAAGGGCATTTAGGACACAACAATTTTTAAGAGCTGTGTGCGCAGGTCATGTGTGTCATCGAGAACAGCACAGGCACAGCAGAGGCACAGGGTCCCACGGGGTTGAGGCCACAGTCCCGCTGTCCTGGCCTCCCAGGACTCTATCCTGCCCCCACGGCTCCTAGCCTGATGGGTCCAGCACCAAGCTGCCCACAGGGCCCTCCTTCCTCAGCCTTCCCAGGTGCACATCAGTTGTGAGCGCCCAGGGTCCACCTAGGTCACTGCTGAAGACCGAGGAATACAGCAGGCACTCCATCGCTGCAGGGAGTGGGGGCAGGGCAGAGGACCCTAGAGGTACCCCAGTGACGTGGGGAACTGGTGCGGCACCCCGTGCCCCTGGTCTGCTCCCCATGACCCAGCCGGCACACCTCGCCAAGGGGAGGGCCTTGCAGCACCCGGGCACCCAGCACTGCCTTGTGGCCTCGCTGACCTGCTTAGAGTAAGAGCCCAGTGCCCAGACGAAGGGGGAGGTGGCTCATGCGTGAGGATCACACTCGTGCACATGCGTGTGAACATACCCGCCTCACGCCTGGCCTTCCAGGGCCCAACCAGGCTGGAGACAGGGGTCCACAAGCACCCCACACCAGCCCAAGTGGTCTCACCTTCATCTTCTGCTGGTGGCGATAGATCTGCCAGGCGATCTGCACGTGCACGGCACACCACCTCCCCGGCTTCTGAGACAGGACGGAAGCACTCAGCGGGGCTGGCATCACCCCCACCCATGTCTTCCGCAGACTCCTCCTATCACGGGCCCCCCGAGGCCACCCCGGAGGCACCAGAGTCTTCCCCTGCCACAGGCCTTCCCAACGCACACTCACCTTGACCACCGCCCGGTACGGGTCAGACACCTGTGGAGACAGGAAAGGAGTGTTAGGTCCAGGCCCCTCAGGAGGCCGAGTCCTGGGGGTGCAGGGGACACGGCCCCTTTGCTGTGGCCACCAGCCCACCCAGGGCCGGGCCGGGGCAGGCCATCACCGGGGTGGGGACGGGTGCCCACTGACACCTACCCCAGGCGCTTTCTGCAGGAGTGTGTGAACCGCACCAGCCCGGCGGGCCACCTCAATGGGGTTTGAAGTCTGAGGGGAGAAAGAGAGAGAGAACTTGTGTGTGCGTGGGGCAGCCCAGGCAGGAGGACACCTCAGGGCTTCCTGGGTCTGGCATGGGCCTGTGCCCTGCTTTGCCTTGCTGTGGGGCCCCACACGCTGTCACCCAGGGGCAGCCTGGCCTCCCTCGCAGGACCACCACACCTTTAGCCTGCCAGTTTCTGCAAAGGTGGGAAGAAGGTGCTCTTGCCAGAGAAGGTGGGTGACCCTCCCCGGGGAGCCACCTGCTGCCAGGGCCGAGTCAGCCCCACCTGGACGGGAGTGGTGCCAACCTAGTCTCCAGCCCAGGACGAGCTGCTGTGAGCCTGGATGGGCCAAGGGAAGATGGTCGTTTCCCACTAGGGATGCCAGGGAAAGAGAGGTCCCAAAGCAAAGACTGGCCGTCACACCACACTCCTTTCCTGCCCAGACTGGCTCAACTACCCCTTCCCTCTGGGCTCCCGCCCTGCCCAGGAGCAGCTGTGCTCAGGGTGACGCCGGGACAGATTCCTTCCCTCCCAGACTCAGGGCCTCAGTGTCCTGGCTGTCTGGGCTCAGGGCAGTGCCCCCAAGAGTCCCAGTCTGGGGGTCCCTGCTCGACATCTGCGGGTGAACCACATGCATCCCCTCTTCTCCATTCCTCCGAATTCCTCAACCACGGGGTCTGGGGGCCCAAGACCCTCTGGTGCCTGGGGGTGCCTGGTCCTGGGAAACACTATCTGCCTATCCACGGGAGGGTGGTGCCCCAGGTGAGCCCAGGTGTGCGCGCTGGGGCCTTCAGGGCAGCTGTGGGCAATGAGTTGGGGGCTGCAGGGTCCTATGAGGTCAAGGGCTTGACAGCTACTGGGGATGGCCCAGGCCCCGTCTTCAGAACCCAAGGCCCACAGGTGAGGAGGCTTCAGGACTGAGGTGTGTGCCACTCCGTGGAGGGTGGGGTTACAGCACAAGGCCGGGGACAGTGAGGAGGGTTCCCTCTCCCCTGGCTGAGGTGGCACACAACCTCCTGCTGCCCAGGTCCCCCGAGGTGCGGACGGTCCCATAAGGCCCAGGTCCCCTGCGGTGTGGATGGTCCCATAAGGCCTGGGTCCCCTGTGGTGTGGGCGGCCCCGTAAGGCCTGGGTTCCCTGCGGTGTGGACGGCCCTGTGAGAACCAAGTTCCTTGTGGTGTGGACAGCCGGTGAGGCTGCCGTCCACACTGGGGCCTCCTGCCAAGGACTGGAACGTTCTCCATCGAGGCTTCCACAGTGTGCCCTCTGCACGGTCCCACCACCTCCCAGGGCTGCCCCCAGGTCAGACCCCCTGCCCCTCCCACGGTGGCCACACACAGACCACAGGGCCACCCACCCTAGCCAGGGCTGCTCATGCCAGCACCCAGATGACGACAAGTACAAGGGAGGGAAGTGGTCGTGGTTGTGGGCACAGAGTTTGGCGAGGTTGTCATGCACTCCCTCCAAAATCCCCCCACCCACTGTGTCTGCCCCACCTGCTGGGGCAGCGGTACCTTGGGCTGAAAAGCACCCTGCAGGGACCCGAAGGGGCCGGGGTGTGGGAGCAGGCTGGGCAGTCCCGGGATGGCAGGAGGGAAGGACGGGAAGAACTGTAAGAGAAGGAGAGCGGATGGAGTGGGAGGCCCAAGTCCCCACCTCACCCTCTGCCTGTAACCAGGAGGTGGGACCAACGCAGCAGGGGCAAGGCCAGGCGAGGTACGGCCCCATCCACCCACAGCCCCACCTGCCCGCCCGCAGCCAGGGCCTGCGTGCACAGCGACACGCACCGGGCCCCTTGGGGACACTCACACTCACGCTGGAATGTCGGAAGTAGGGGCTGTCCAGCTTGGGCGCGTACTTGTCAAACTGGAAGGGAAGGAGGAGAAGGTGAGGCCCCGCACACACGACACCCTCGCTGGGCCCCGGCCCCCGCCCACCTGGCCGGGCTGGGCAGTGACAGGACGGCGCTGTGCTTCCCCAGGCTGGTGGCTGCGGCCAGCCGTCCCAGGTTTCTCTAGAGCGCCAGCCCCACGGCTCTGAACTCAGTCTCAGGCCACGGTGGCCCCTCCATTCTAAGGCTCCCCTTGCATGGGGTGGGAACTTGGGTCACTCGGGCAGTCTGTGTGCCTGGCTGAGGCCTAGGGCATGAAGCCCTGGCTGCTGGGCCACGCTGGGGACACACCCGGTAACTGACAAACTGGCCAGTTTCCAAAAAAAAACTCGAGAGTGGATGAAACTCGAGCCCCCAGCAGCTCCCTGCTGAGACTAGGCCTCCGGGTCGGGGCACATGGGAGGCACCCTGAGTCCTGGTCCCTGTGTCCCTCAGGCCTGTCTGGGCCTCCAGCCCTGGCACTGGGATCTAGTGCGGGTGTGAGGGTGTCCCATGCACGTGGGCACGGGATGCCTGCCTAAGTCCAGGAACACGGCCCAGGGTGGGGACCTCATGGCACAGCTTGGGGTGGGGACACCAGAGGGCACGCTGGGGACCGGACAGACGGACGGATGACAGAGAGGTGCCGCCGGCCCCCCACCTCCTCCTGGGCTGGTGTGCGTGCGAGCGTGTGTCTGCGTGTGCCTGCTGCGTGTCCCTGCCCCACACCCGCCCCCGCCCCCTGCCAGCACGCGAGCCTACGCACCGGCGGGGGTGCGGCGGGCGGCGTCGGGGGCAGCCCTGCGGGGAAGGGGGCGAATGTGTGTTGGTGCTGGTGTGTGTGTTGGTGCGTGTGCTGGTGTGTGTGCTGGTGCTGATGGAACTCCGCCCGCAGCAGAGCCCCCGGGCCCAGGGAGGCGCCAGGCCGCTCGGCGCTCTGCACCAGAAACCGCGTGTTCAGCTCTTGCCTGAGCAGCTCGTGATCTACAAGAGAAAAAGAGAGAGAGACAGAGAGGCACGTTGGCCGCGGGCTCCCGGTGGGGCGAGGCAGATAGTCACCTGGCACTCCCGGGGTCGGCAGGCCAAGCCGGGGTGGCCGCTCGCCACGTGCGGGCCCAGGGGTGCAGGTAAGAGAGGAGCCTGTGACCAAGTACCAATCAGAATCCCCGAATGAGGCTGGCAATACATGATTGGCTGGCTGAATGAGACCGACAGGCTGGCATCTAGAGGCAAGAGAGAACACGGTGAGCCCCTCCCCAGGAGCCAGGGTCCAGCCACCCCCAGGCCAGCGTCCTGGTCCCATCCCGGGACACACGGTCATCCCCAGCCTGGGCCAGGCTGACTCGGAGCCTGAGGAAGCGCCTGGGGGCCGAGGGAGGAAGCCTTCGCGGTTGGGGTTCCATTGGGATGGCGCCTGCTTGATGTGCGGTCCCCTCCTCCCAGGGCTCAGGACCCAGCAGGCTGCGGGGGAGGCCTGGCCCCAGCAGGGGAGGCCCGTGGGCCTGTCTCAACGTGAACACGTCTGTACGTGTGCGCACATGTGTCCTGCCTGTCCCCGCACGCAGACACGGCCCGTGGCCCAGCAGGGACCCCTGGGGAAAGGCACACCTGGAGGGACCATTCAGAGGTGCCCAGGATCCGCGGAGCCCGCAGCAGGTGGGGGGCCCGGCTGTGCGCCCCTCCCCGGTGGCTGTGTCCCCACACCCCCTACCCCTGCCCTGGGTGAGATCGCGGCTGAGACACCTACCGGCCGGGTGTCCTGGGAGGACCAGGCTGCTGGCCGGCAGCGCCGGGGGCGGGGGCAGTGTTGGGGGCGCGGCAAACATGGCCGCGTGGAGCTGGTGCTGCGCCTGGGACCGGAGCGCCAGGTGTGAGGTAGACAGGTGGGGGCCCGGCCCGTGAGGCGACAGCGACACGTGCTTCCCCAGGCCCAGGGGGGCGCTGCTGCTCCTGCTGCGGGACACGGGGCTCAGTGCCTGCCAGCCCGGCCCCTGCAGAGCCCCCCAACCTGAGCCGCACGGGCCCCGCCCCCGCGGGACCCCACCTGAGGCCGTGCAGGCCGTTGGCTGCCGCCTGGCCGTGGCCCGCGAAGGCGCCCAGGGATGCAGGCACGTGTGTCGGGAGCAGGCCGCGGGGCTGCGGGGGTGGCGGCTGCGGGGGTGGCGGCTGCGGGGTGTGGCGGGGCGGGGCAGGGGGCTCCTTCTTCACCAGGGGGCTGGCGCGGGAGCCGGGCGGGGGCCCCGGGCAGGGCGCGGCGTGGGGCGCGGGGCTGGCCGCGGGCAGGAAGCTCTCGGCGCTGAGCTCACGGCTGCGCTCCAGGCCTGACACCTTGGGCACCGCCCCGGCCTTGGCCTCCGACTTCTCAAGCGCTGGGCCTGCAGAGAGAGGGTGGCTGCGTTCAGACCAGCAGGGCCTCGTCCCTGCCCCTCCGGTGGCCCAGAGAGCCCTGGAAGATCCCGGTGCCCAGGCCACGTCTGGTCTCCTGCTGTGCCCCCATTTCAGATGAGGCAGTCACGGAGGCCACGCAGCCAGCTGGATCTCACCGAGGCTCCAGGCCCCGCCCAGCGGAGGGAGCTGGCTTGGGAGCCTGGGCCTGGGTTGGGGGTCGGGGTGGGTAGCCCACCTGCCCGAAAGTGCATGCAGGGACAGGACAGGACCTGCAGGAGTCAGTCCCTGGGCAGGGGCTGCTATGACCTCATTTAACAGACAAAACCAAGATACATCAAGGACTTGGCCCAAGAGGGGAGCTGGATTTGAATGCAGGAGCTAGGACCTGTGTGCCTATGCCTCATGTTCACCGCCCCTGGATGTGCCCCCAGCCCAGGGCATGGGTCCATCCCACCCCAGCAGCAGCGCCCACAGCTGGTGCCCACCTTTTCTTTCTGGAACCCCCTCGTGGAAGGCTTGACCACTTCCCGGAAACTTGGGCAGGGACTGGGTGGGAGGCTGCCCCCCCCGTGACTGCCCGTCACCCGCCACCCTTCTGCCCACCTAGGCATGTCCCCCGCAGGTCCTGTGGGCCCATTTGAGCCTCTGGGGCCTGCCTCCCCACCCCCGCATACCCCAAACCCTCCTTTTGAGGCCCCTTCAGGCAGGTCTCAGATCAAGTCCCCAGGAGCCAGGAGAGGGCAGTGTCCATGCAGCGGAGCTCCTGTTGCCTGGGCTCAGGAGCTGTCACAGTCAGGGGGCTCAGGAGCTGTCACAGTCAGGGGGCCAGGAGCTGTCACAGTCAGGGGGCCAGTTTCGCAGAAGCAAAACCAGGTTCCAAATGCGACATGCCTCCTGTTCACGTCCCTGGCAGACCCTGCTTCCTTCCTGAGGCCTTGGGATGGTGGAGCCATGGCCCATGGGGACAGCTGCAGCCACCCCTGCCCATGTGACCATGGAGCCTGGTCTGTTGGGGCCTCAGGGAGCTCCTCCCAGGCAAAAACAGGCAGCAGGAAGCAGCCCCATCTTCACTCTTCATCTGGGGTCAGGCCTTCCACAGCAGCCACCACCCAATGACCGCAGAGAGGCTGTGCAGAGGACACAGGAGAGAGGGAGCCCACGGCACTGTCTCCACCAGTTTTCCCAGCCCCCCGGGTCAGCCCCACCGGACCTCTCCTCCTCTCTCCATCTCCGAGCCAGCCCTGCACACAGTAAGAGCCGTGATCACGATGGAAAGAGGCTTAGGCTGCAGGCCTCCTGTGCCCTTCTAGCACCTCCAGCCCTCACTGGCACATTGTCCGTCCAGATGCAGCAGCAGCAGCGGCAGCGAGCTGAGTATTCAGCAGCCCTGCGTGACACTCTGTCTGCGAAGCCACCTGCCTCTCCTGTTGGGGCCCGTCCCATGCACACCCCTTCCAACACCACTCCATCTGCACCTGCTCTGCTGAGATGCTCTGATGTGAACAGGCTTCCAACTTGAAGGCAGGTGAAGGCCATGACTGCTACAGGGCAGTAGGGCCCATCCCTGCCGGTGTTGGCAGGGCCTGTCCTGTCTAATCACATCCAGGTGAAGCTGTCCCAGCAAAAGGGCAGTTCCAGCTGGAAACCCAGAGAGGTGGGAGCCGAGACCCCATGGTCCTGCCAGAGATGCTGCCCGCCTAGGCCCTGGCGTGGGAATCCCAGGATCCCAGCACCAAGGAGGCCTTAAGAAGACACTGGGGCTACCCCCTCTGGAGAGGGTTGCTGGACCGTAGACACCCCGCCCCACAGCTCATGGCCACAGGGTACGACGGCCTGGCCTGGAAACACTATCCAGGCCCCTCTACTGCACCACAGGGCCTCGCAGGCTGCAAAGCCAGGGACGTGAGTCTGAGTCCTGTTTCTCTTTCACTCGGCAGCCACAGGTGCTTGTGATGCCTGTGGCGGGGGGGCCTCCAGTGCCAGCTGGTCCCAAGTATCTGACCCCACGAGCCTGGGGAGGGCCTGAGAGCAGGCATTCCTAACGGTTCCACCTTGGGAGCTGCTGCTGAGAGCGGAGCCCAGGCCCTGCCTACGGCTCAGTGGCTTCCTCTACTCTCCCCTGCTCCTGGGGGCTTCCCAGCAATCCCAGCACCCTAGTTCGACCCAGTTCTGCACCCCAGGCCCCTAGGCCATCTCTCCCCAGACTTCAGGGGGATGTCCTGCCACCAAGACGCAGGGCGCACCATGTGCCTTCAGAGGCCCAGGAGCTGAGCTGAGGGGGACCCACTTACCTTTATCGGTTCCTGGGGCAAAGAGCTTCTCGGAGCCCACGGATGCCTGGAGAGAGAGAAGGGGGTCAGGGGCAGTCAGGTGGTTCTCATCCTCGTGGACCCTGCGCCCGATGCCCACACACAAGTCTGGGTGGGTTTCCAGCAGAGCCAGGCAGGATGTGCCCTTGTGGATGCCCCATGTATGAGGTGAACATGCTTAGTCCTGAGCTCCACACGTGTGCACATGTGCTCACACCGGCGGCACACGGGCCCCTCTCTGCTCAGAGCAGCAGGCTTCCTAGAGGGGGTCTGAGTGAAGACGGGGTTTGAGGGGGGATCGGGAACCAAGGCTGCTGCTGGCGTGCCCTGGGGGAGCACTGGCATTTGGCAAATCTGCATCCCTCCCAGGAGAACCAGCACCAGGAGCTGTGTGGACCCCCACCTGTCAGGCCGGAGGTGGATGATGGAGAACCCCAGGACACACGTCCTGTTCCCAACCACGGCCCAGCACAGGCGCCTTGGCAAAAGTGAGAGAACCAGGATACCGACCAGGCTGGACATCTGGGTCCACAAGGCCATAGGACACCTCGCTATGCTCCCGAGCTGGCTGAGCTCCAGGCCTGGTGCCCAGCGCCCACAGGACACTGCGCTATGTGCCTGGGGCCATTTGAGCTCCCAGCACCCACAGGACACTGTGCTCTGTGCCTGGGGCCGGCCGAGCTCCCAGCACCCACAGAACACCGCGCTACGTGCTGGGGGCCGGCCAAGCTCCCAGCACCCGTGGACACCACACTATGCTTCCAGGCTGGCCGAGCTCCAGGCCTGGTGCCCAGTGTTGCTGAGAGGCAGCTGAGTGTCCTGGGCCATGTGGGGGAGCCTCTCAGAGGGTCAATCACAGAAATTGCGCAGCCCCACTCCTCCATCTCTTCCAGAGAAACTCACCCAACCACCCGCCACAAGCGGGTGGCGAGAGCGTGGGCCTGTCAGGGCGAGAGCATGAGCCTGTAGCCACTGATAGGGAGGGGTGGATGGAGGGTCCCACGCTCTGGGGGACTTCACAGCAGTTTTCAGGAATGAGCTTGGTTAAGAATGACCTTAAACAGATATTTCCCCCCTAGTTTCTTCTTGTTTTTGTTTTGATTAGACAGCTTCATTGAGTTGTGGACTGAACATTTCTGTACACCTGGGATTCACACGTTGAATTCACCCCCCAGGTGATGGGATCAGGAGGTGGAGGGTGATGAGGTCATGAGGTATTGAGTGTGGATGGAGCCTCACGAACGGGATCCGTGCCTTATAAAGGGCCCCAGAGAGCAGCCTAGCCCCTTCCACCACGCCAGGACGCAGCGAGAAGGCACCCTCTGTGAACCAGGAAACCCTCACAGGGACTCTACCATGCCTTGACCTACTTGCGGCCTCCAGCACTGTGAGCTGTGCATGTCTGCTGTGGACAAGGCACCTGCTGGGGTACTGGGCCAGAGCAGCCCGCATGGACTAAAGACCTGAGATGTAATTCACATACCATCCAACTCACCGTCTAACGCTTACAATTCACTGGCGTTTAGTATGTTCACGGTGATGCACCTGTCACCACGGTCAATTACAGAACGTCGTCATCACCCCAGAAAGAAACCCTGATCCATAACTGTCACCCCAACCCTGGGAAACCACAAATCTTTCTGTCCCTGCAGAGCTGTTCTTTCTGAACTTCCATGTGAACGCCGTCAGGCGACACGGACCTGCTGTGATTGGCTTCTCTCACTGCGTGGCTTTTGATGTTCACACACACTGCAGTGTGTACCCTGGAGAGATCGGGGACACTGTGTGTGTGGGGGAAGCAACTGCAAAGAAGTGTTATGTGGCATCCGGACAATGTGCCTGTGCTTGGGCACGTACACACACTCGGGCATATACACACACTCGGGTACATGTACATGGGCACACTCGGGTACGGGTACATGGGCACATTCTCAGGTATGTGTACATGGGCACTCTCAGGTATGTGTACGTGGGCACTCAGGTACGTGTACGTGGGCACACTCGGGTACGTGTACGTGGGCACTCGGGTACGTGTACGTGGGCACTCTTGGGTACGTGTACATGGGCACATTCTCGGGTACGTGTACGTGGGCACTCGGGTACGTGTACGTGGGCACTCGGGTACGTGTACGTGGGCGCTCTCGGGTACGTGTACGTGGGCGATCTCGGGTACGTGTACGTGGGCGCTCTCGGGTACGTGTACGTGGGCACACTCGGGTACGTGTACGTGGGTGCTCTCGGGTACGTGTACGTGGGCACACGGGTATGTGTATGTGGGCACATTCTCGGGTACGTGTACATGGGCACTCGGGTACGTGTACGTGAGCACACTCGGGTACGTGTAGGTGGGCACTCGGGTACGTGTATGTGGGCACTCTCGAGTACGTGTACATGAGCACACTCGGGTACGTGTAGGTGGGCGCTCTCGGGTACATGTAGGTGGGTGCTCTCGGGTACGTGTATGTGGGCGCTCTCAGGTACGTGAACGTGAGCACTCTCGGGTATGTGTACGTGGGCACACTCACTCTTGGACTCTCGGATACATGTATGTGGGCACTCTCGGGTACGTGTACGTGGGTGCTCTCGGGTACGTGTACGTGGGCACTCTCTTGGGTACGTGTACGTGGGCGCTCTCTTGGATACGTGTACGTGGGCGCTCTCGGGTATGTGTACGTGGGTGCTCTCGGGTACGTGTACGTGGGCACACTCGGGTATGTGTATATGGGCACATTCTTGGGTACGTGTACATGGGCACTCAGGTACGTGTACGTGAGCACACTTGGGTACGTGTAGGTGGGCGCTCTCGGGTACATGTAGGTGGGCACTCGGGTACGTGTACGTGGGCACTCTTGGGTACGTGTATGTGAGCACACTTGGGTACGTGTAGGTGGGCGCTCTCGGGTACATGTAGGTGGGTGCTCTCGGGTACGTGTATGTGGGCGCTCTCAGGTACGTGAACGTGAGCACTCTCGGGTATGTGTACGTGGGCACACTCACTCTTGGACTCTCGGATACATGTACGTGGGCACTCTCGGGTACGTGTACATGGGCACACTCTCGGGTACATGTACATGGGCACTCTCGGGTACGTGTACGTGGGCGCTCTCGGGTACGTGTACATGGGCACACTCACTCTCGGGTACGTGTACGTGGGCGCTCTCGGGTACGCGTACGTGGGTGCTCTTGGGTACGTGTACATGGGCACACTCTCGGGTACGTGTACATGGGCGCTCTCGGGTACGCGTATGTGAGCACTCTCTCGGGTATGTGTACGTGGGCGCTCTCGGGTACGTGTACATGGGTGCTCTTGGGTACCTGTACATGGGCACACTCGGGTACGTGTACGTGGGCACTCTCGGGTACATGTACATGGGCACACGGGTACGTGTACGTGGGTGCTCTCGGGTACATGTACGGGGGCACACTCTCGGGTACGTGTACGTGGGTGCTCTCGGGTACATGTACGGGGGCACACTCACTCTCGGGTACGTGTACGTGGGTGCTCTCGGGTACATGTACGGGGGCACACTCACTCTCGGGTACGTGTACGTGGGCACTCTTGGGTACGTGTACATGGGCACACTCGGGTACGTGTACGTGGGCACTCTCGGGTACATGTACATGGGCACACGGGTACGTGTACGTGGGTGCTCTCGGGTACATGTACGGGGGCACACTCACTCGGGTACGTGTACGTGGGTGCTCTCGGGTACATGTACGTGGGCGCTCTTGGGTACGTGTACGTGGGCACACTCTCGGGTACATGTACATGGGCGCTCTCGGGTACGTGTACGTGGGCACACTCTCGGGTACGTGTACATGAGCACTCTCAGGTACGTGTACGTGGGCACACACTCTCGGGTATGTGTACGTGGGCGCTCTCGGGTATGTGTACGTGGGCACTCTCAGGTACGTGTACGTGGGCGCACTCGGGTACGTGTGTAGCTGGGTGGCAGTGTGTGCATAGATGTTTGTGTCCATGAGCATCACGTGTGTACACAGGTGCGCGAGTGTCGACGTCCATGTTGGTGAAACTGTAGAACAGGTTTCGAGCTCGTGTCCACCAGGAGAGAGCAGTCCCCTCTTGGGATGGTTGGGGTGGGGGGCACAAGAGACTCGGCTTAAACTCTCATATTTTAAGTTTTTAGGAAGGAGACTGCTTTCTGGTAATACTTGTGTAGCTGAAATGTAATAGTGACAAAGGTAACAAAATAAACGGCTTCGCTACCAGGGAGGGGCCAGCCAGGCTTGCCGAGCAAGCACGGCTGTGAGAGACCAGGGCGTGGGGAGCATCTGACTCGGAGGCTGGGTGCTGGGAGACAGGGGCTCCATGCTTGTCTGTCCCCCAATCTGTAACATGATCTGTGACTCTTAGGGCTAAAACAATAAAAAGGGATTTAGGAAGCCGGCTGGTGAAAAGTGCACAAGACCCACAGCTCTCTAACTTGCTAAAATCTGGGAGGGCAGCCAGACGCGGTGGCTCACACCTGTAATCCCAGCACTTTGGAAGGCCGAGGCGGGCAGTTCACGAGGTCAGGAGATCGAGACCATCCCGGTTAACATGGTGAAACCCCATCTCTACTAAAAATACAAAAAACTAGCTGGGTCCCAGCTACTTGGGAGGCTGAGGCAGGAGAATGGCGTGAACCCAGGAGGCGGAGCTTGCAGTGAGCCGAGATTGCGCCACTGCACTCCAGCCTAGGTGACAGAGCGAAACTCCATCTCAAAAGAAAAAAAAAAAACCTTGGAGGGCGAGGGCAGGGGCCCTCCCAGAGCCAGGAAGCTCGCCAGGGCGTGAGCCAGCCCAGAGGGGCACTGGGTGTTGGGAAGAGGCCTGCTGTCCCCGTGCCACAGCGCACGTTTCCCATCACCCCCATCAAAATCCCAAGCAGGGATCTGGAACACATGCATTACTAGGTCCTTACTACGGGAGCTGCTTCCCCTGAATCCCGCACGACCCAGCCAAGGGAGCTGCGCTGCTGTCCAGGGAGGAGAGGAGGTGGCTCAGGGTCCACTGGGGCCTGACGTGGGGCTTGGGTGAAGCCAGGCCCAGCTGCCCAGAGGGCAGGGACACCCGTGTCCAGCAACTAGCAGACGGGTCAACGGTGAGCGTGTGGCGAGACAGTGCCTGCCTCAGCCACACATGCACATGGAGGAGCTGTTGACACACGCTCCGTGAGCCTCAGAAACATCACAGGAGCTAAAGCCAGACCACAAAGAGCACACAGCCGTGTGACCGTGAGTGCAGCCCAAGCCACAACAGCCGGAGGGGTGCTGGGGGTGGACAGGAGCTCGGGGGTTCAGGGGAGACCGTGGTGGGTGTAAAGTTGTAGGTATATGTCAAAAAGAAAACCGCACACTGAAAATAGCTTCATTTACCGCAGAAATAAATAGGTGCATTTTACCACCAGTAAATGACAGCACTGGAAACCAACGAAACGACGCGACACGATGCCGGGATGGACGGACAGATGGACGGAGATCCAAGAGTGGGATGAGAACCCCCAAAGTTCCCACGGATGCCGGGACGGACGGAGAACCACAGAGCAGAATGAGGAGCCCCAGATGTGGTGCAGGCTGTGGGGGCCAGGCGTGGGCTGCAGGCTGTGGGGACCAGGCGTGGGCTGCAGGCTGTGGGGACCAGGCGTGGGGTGCAGGCTGTGGGGACCAGGCGTGGGCTGCAGGCTGTGGGGACCAGGCGTGGGGTGCAGGCTGTGGGGGCCAGGCGTGGGGTGCAGGCTGTGGGGGCCAGGCGTGGGGTGCACGCTGCAGGCTGTGGGGGCCAGGCGTGGGGTGCAGGCTGTGGGGGCCAGGCGTGGGGTGCAGGCTGTGGGGGCCAGGCGTGGCGTAGGTCCTTCAGAGCAAGCTCCTGTTTCACCCCCTTCTCGAAATAATTCCAGACAGATCACAGACATAAAAGTGAAAAACCATCAAATGTATCAGAGAAAACCAGGTGTGGATTCCACCTTCTTGCTGGAATGGGAAGCCCTTCCTAGTCATATTGCAAGAGCCCAAACCACAGAGAAGACCAGTGGGTCCATGCCTGTGAGATGGCAAGAGCCGAACAGGGCCTGCCACACCCACACGCGCCCAAAAGGCCCTTGCACAGGAGGAAGGTGGGCCCCTTGGAAGGGGGCAGTGGTTGGGCCCCGCATGTGCATGTGTTAAAGGGCTGCGGTACAGCTGGTGTGAGGGGACGCGGAGCTCCTGGCACTGACGCTACATGGTCTACTCGCCCTGTGCAGTTCCTGGTGGGGCTGAGGGGTTCATCCACCTGCTGAGGGCCGGCAGTGGCGGGGGTCCTGCAGCCCAGCCTCCCGCTGGGTGAAACACCAACTCCGTGTCCAATGTCCCCAGCCACCAACCCCCAGGCAGTGATGTAGAATGTGCTTCTGAGACGAGGGGGCCGCTGCTCAGACCCAGCTCAACCATGCAGCGGCTGGGTCAGATGGAAGCTAGGAGATCCTGGCACCCCATGCAGGGACCCTCCCAGCCCCGGCCCAGGGCCCCGATGACCCTCTCCCTTCCCCAGCCTTGCAGCCACCACCCCTCGAATCCTGGCTTATTACAAAGAAAGAAGGACAGGAACCTCTCACCCCTGGGAAGTCGGGGACCCGGAGGTTGGGGCGTGTGCCTTTCTCCCCTCTGCTCACCTCAACACCATCCCCCAGAAGTGTGGCTCCCATGGGGTCTGCCTCCACCTCCCTGCCCCATCCAGCCACTGCTGGTGACCCAGCCTGCGCAGTGACCATCCAGCATCAGAAACGGGAAGGACTCCGAGAGAAAGAGGAGGAACAGTGAAGGGGTCTGCGCAGGTGGGCAGGGAGGAGTCCAGACCAGCTTTTGGGCCTCCAGGGGGCTCGGGGCTCCCCAGAAAGAGCTTGTCACTTCCTTGGCCGTGCCCATCCCCCAGCAGTGACAGCACCAAGCGCTCCCTTGGGCCAGGCCCCCAAATCTGGGCCCCTCACACAGCAAGGATGGGGATGATGCACCCCAGTGCTGCTCCACGCCAGCCAGAAACCAGGCACTGAACGCCCAGGCCTGCCACAGCCCCCTGGGGTCTCGCCTGGGCCTGCACCATCCTCCTGGGAGGCCTTCCGGACACTCATCTGAGGGGCTGCCCCGTCTCTGGCACCCACACGGGCCCTCTTCTTGGCTGGCGTCTGGGTTTGAGCGGCCTCTTCACCAGGTGGCCCACCTGTTAACTGCCCCCTCTGCGGGTGGGGCAGCAGGCCCCACCACGCTGCCAGGACTCTCCAGGGGCCAGAAAGGAGGTGGGTGCTGAGGCCTCCCAAGTGGGCAGAGGGAGGAAAAGCCAGCTCAGCCTGCAGTGTGACGGCCAACCCAAAAGGGAGACACCAAAGCACAGCCTCCAAAGCCGGCCCTCGTCTCTAGGGTAACCACAGGTTGGAGCCCTGGCTGGGGCTCTGCTGCTGTCCCCCCTCACTGGGACTCAAACACTCTAGTGGGTTCCACTCCACGTCCCAGGCTCGAGCACAAGCTCCCCAAGGCCACAAGGGGGCGCCCCAGACACCAGCAAAGCCAAGAGGGCTGCAGGGGAGGGGAGGGTCCTCCGCACCGGCCGCGCGACTGGGGCCATCCAGCACCCACTCTGGTCACACCACAGTGGGCCCTACACTTAGCAGACAAGTTTGCTCGGGGAAGTTGAGAATGGGTGCTCCAGGGGTCCTCGGCCCTAGGAGAGGCCCCAGAACGCAGCTGGCCTCCACCTCACAGTGAGAACCTGGACACCTGGCCAGGTGCAGCCACGCCCATTCTGGAGGGCTGAGAGCAGACCCGGGGCCGGCCCTCTGGGGGCCTGGCCCAGGCTCCAGCCCCTTCCTAGACCACACAGGAGCTGCACCTTGTGGGGCTCGTTCTCCCACGCGGTCCCTCAGCTCTTTCCCTTCTAGGACAGGGCTTCCGGCGCTGGCCAGCTGACCTAACGGGAGTAGGGGGGCAGCCCCAGGGGCCACCAGACCCGCGTTAACTTCCCAGCCATGATCTCCAGGAACGTGACCCAGGCGCGAGCAGCCGCCTTCGCCTCCTATCTCGGCGCTGAGCCCGCGTGGGGTGGAGGGAAGGGGGTCACTCCAGCCCGGGATACAGGTGGGACCACTCCGGGCCCGAAGGCTCAGGGTCCCTGCGGAGAGGCAGAGGGGACGCCCGGGCGAGCCTCAGCCCCCGCGAGGTGCACAATCCCGGTGGCGGGCGGAGGTCAGGGCGCGCTTTGTCTGCTAGGACCCGACCCGCGGAGCAGCCTCGGCCAGACACGCGGCGCAGCCTGGGCTAGCCGCGCCCCGCCCCAGACAAAGAACTCCAACTCGGGGCAGGTGAGCGCGGCACCGGGAACCCGGGTGGCCGATTCCGCACCGGGGCGCAGACAAAGGCGCGCGCCCCCCACAACGCTCGGCCCCGCCTACACCGCCGGATCCCAGGTGCCCGACCCGGGCCTGGGACCCTCGGCCGCGCCGCACCCCTGTCCGCCGGCCGCCACGTGCGCCCCCGGGAGGACGCGGTCTCCGCGCTCGGCTCCGGGAGAGGCGGGGTGGGCAGAAGGCCCGGGGATCTCGGGCGTCCCGCTCTTCTGGGGGCGGTCTCTCCCTCTCCCCTGTCCCCCAAAGTCCCGATCCCTCTCCGGAGTCCGCAGCGCGCACTCACCTCGCCGGCGCCCCAGGCGATCGCCACTAGTCCCGGGGCCGGAACCGGGGTGCATGGAAGCGGGCGTGGAGGGCGGGCCCCGGGTGGCCCCGGCCCGTCCAGGCGACCCCTCTCCCCGCGTGCCCTGCTCAGCCGGAGCTCGGGCCGGGGACGCGCATGTCCGCCGCGCCGGCTCTGCGCGCTCTGGGCGGCACTCGGTGCGCTCTCGGCCCCCGGGCGGACGTCGGGCGCGGCGCGGGACCCGAGGCGGCGGGCGCGGAGCTGGGCGCGCGGGAGGCGGGAGCGCGGGCGGGGCGGGGGCGGGGCGCGGGCAGACCCGACTAATCCAGCCCCGAGGCGCCGATCTACCCGCGCCCGCCGCCGGCCCGGGGTCCGAACGCGCTGCCTCCGATCGCGGCCACCCGGGGAAGCGCGCGCAGCGCCGGCCGCACTAAGCGCTGTGTGGGCGCCGCTCCTCCGGTCCTCACAACAAAAAGTTGTGGACAGCTGCCACTCCGCTCCCAGAAGGGGAAACTGAGTCTGAAGGGGCGACAGCCAGGCGCGGTGGCGGGCGCCTGTAACCCCAGCACTTTGGGCGGCCGACGTGGGCGGATCACTTGCGCCCAGGAGTTCGAGACCAGCCTGACCAACATAGGGAGACCCCCGTCTCTACAAAATAAAAAATTAGCCGGACTTGGCGGCGCAAGACTGTGGCCCCCGCTACTCGGGAGGCTGAGGTGGGAGGATCAATTGAGCCCGGGAGGTGGAGGCTGCAGTGAGCCGAGATTTCACCATTGCACTACAGCCTGGGTGACAGAGCAAGACCCAGTCTCAATAAAAGGAAAAAAGAGCGACCTCATTGCCACTGTGGAGAGCTAGGACCTTAAGAGAGAAGCCCTCCCCCCAACCACCCGCTGCAAGTCCCGCCCTCCCTGGGCCTCGGTTTCTCCCTCTGTGAAACCCGGGTGCAAAGTCGGAGACGGCTCCAAGCAGCTGCTGTAGCTGCAAACGGCTGCACAGCGCACCCCCCAAGACCACCGCCCTGAACCCCCCGGGAGGGACAGGAAGCACCCGGCTCTCCCTTAGGGTGGGGCGCTTGAATTCGGATCCAGACCCAGCCAGGCCTTCCTGCAAAGGCCGCTTATGTGCGCCTGGCCGACCCAGACACCGGGGCGGGACCTTCCATCCCAGCGCCCACTCAGGCAGAAAACCAGGACACCAACTGCGAGTAAGGGAGGGCGGGCCTAACTCCGGACCGGGCAGTCGGGAAGTGTTTAAGGTCGGGTCCCTCCAAGCTGCTGCGTGGCTGGGGGCACACAGGGAGGCCAGCTCTGGTCGGGCCAGGGACAGACGACTTGGGCACAGGTTTGGGGACTGAGGTGGGAGCTGGGGCCACGTTTCTACTTCTGGGCTTGGAAGGCCTGGCCCAGGCAGGGCCCATCCATGGGGGAAGCTGCAGCCATTCAAACCGCAGGAGCGGCTCCCACACGGGTTCGATGGAGCCCTCTGCAAGCTGGACCAGCACTTTCTGCTCCCAAAGGCGCCAACATGCGCAGGACACCTCCAATGGTATAGAAGGAATCGCCAAGGTCGGCCTCAGCCAGGGAGTTCCAGCCCTCAGGTTCTATTTGAACTGTTTAACCAAATATACGTATTCCCTTTAGCAACAAGTGGCCCCCAAAGTCCTGCTGTTTCCTGCCATGAAAACAGCATGCACTTGTGCACTTCCAGATGTACCGCATGCCGCAAGCCATAGGGCCCTGAAGCCTGTACTCTCAGGACTTGGACAGGTCACCACTCGTCTCACTGACGAGCAAACAGACGTGCTGCTGGCGTGGCTGGTCTGGGGCAGAGCTGGGCTGAACCGGCAGGCTGGCTGCAGGGCTCATGGCTCAGCAGGGACACTCCTCCAGGAAGGTGGCGGGCCACTCCTGAGATGGGGATGCGGCTGTTCCATTTGAGATGCGTGGAGCCCTCAGGGAGATGCCAGGGTTAGAGTCAGGCCCAGGGTCCTGGCCTGGGCAAAGCCAGCCAGGAGGGGCCGTGAGGACAGGCCATGAAGGGGCCCTGTGCCGAGGTCATTTCTGTCTATCAGGAGTCTGGATGGCGAGGCCCACAGAGAGGGAACGGGCAGCGGGAGGGGAGGAGAGAAGACAGACTCAGGCACAACCCTAGCTCAGCCCCTTCCTGCATGCCTGGCCCTGGGAGGGATGCCATCCCCGGGCCCTGCTCTGGGGTCCCTGCATAGATGGGGCCAGTGTATCCTCAGCCCCGAGAAGCTGTGCTGCCATCGGCTCCTTCTCCGGGTATAGAGCACGGGGGCCTGGGGTCCGGGGAGTTGGGGGATCAGAAATAAGGAATTGAGGGGCAGCAACTAGCCACCTCCAATTGGGCTACAGCCACAGTCTCAATGTGGCCAGCTTCTCTCTTGGGACCTCACCACTCCAATCACAGGAGAAGCCATCTTCCTCCCTCCTACGAGGCTTCCAACCCCACTTTCCAACCTCAGTCCTGCGGCTGCCTTCAGCACTGACTGTCCTGGAACAGGTAGAGATCCTGGCCTGGGTCAACGGGGTCGAAAACCCAGCCTCGAGCCCTGCCCCACAGCCCTGCGCCCCAGTTTGGGAGTGAAACTAGACCCTGAGAACCCGGGGCAGGTCTGTGTTTTGTTTAGAAAGGAGAGTAGCTCTGATATGAAAGATGTAACGAGGTTAGAAGTCTAGAAGGAAGCAGAGTGGGAATAGATTATCTGGAGAAAGAAAGGCATTCACGGGAGAGCACGCTGATATTAAATATCAGGCTTCCAGGCCAAATATACATAATCCACTTAGGGACTTGATGGTGGTGTTCAGAGGCACATTTATCCAGAGTTTATGGTTCAGCAACCAACACTGTAACTGTGTCTGTCATCGTTATGCAGCAGGGAGGGGCGGGGGGGGGTCATCATCATGGGAAGGTGCTGGAGACCCCAACCATTGCCAGGAGTGCAGGGCACATAGGGTCCTCTCAGCCATGCTGCCCCAGCCACCCCGGGACACCAGATCACCCTGGGAACCGCCCTGGGGTGCACCCAGCCTCCAATTGGCCATGGTTAGCTGAGTGCTGGGGCCGGGAGACCACAAGACTGCTTCCTCAAGGCTGCCACTCTGTGGGGCACATATCCTTGAATTGGGCCGTGTGGCCCAGTGACCATGATGCCAGCAGGTCCGACAGGGGTGGGGGGCGGCAGGCAAGGCCTGGAGAGGGGCGTCCCACAGGACAGGGGTGGGTGGTGGGGGCAGCAGGAAGGCCTGGAGAGGGGCGTCCCACAGGACAGGGGTGGGTGGTGGGGGCAGCAGGAAGGCCTGGAGAGGGGCGTCCCACAGGACAGGGGTGGGTGGTGGGGGCAGCAGGAAGGCCTGGAGAGGGGCGTCCCACAGGACAGGGGTGGGTGGTGGGGGCAGCAGGAAGGCCTGGAGAGGGGCGTCCCACAGGACAGGGGTGGGTGGTGGGGGCAGCAGAAAGGCCTGGAGAGGAGCATCCCACAGGATGAACACTCAGACATGCCTAGCAGGCTCTGGCCTGGGGGGTTGGGCCTAGGCCTGCGCCTGCTATTGCAGGCCACGGCCATGCTAGCAGTGTGGCTTTGCCATGGAATGACTCTGTGGTTCTGCCTGCCACAGAGGTGTGCGCTCTCTGAGCAGGGCTGTGGTGCATAGGTGAGGGGTAGGCCAGGCTCCCCAGGCCCGAGGGCGGTTTCATGGGGAGCCCGGAGAACCCTGCGTTCACCATCTCCATCCAGAATGTCGGGAGAAAAGCAAAAGCCAGAACCACCTATAGAGATGCTCAGAGGCTGCCGGCCTGGAAATGCAAATCCTGGCGAATTTCAGCTCCTGGGGATAGGGCAGAAGGCGCCGGAACTTCGCGGAAACGCAGAACCAGGGAAAGCCTCTGAGCAGAGAGGATCCCAGGGGCTGGGGGAAGAGCCCAGGGATGCTGTGCTGAGCCAGGGATGGCAGCGCCTTCCCGAACCCTAAGGCCACAACCGGCCCTGCAGGCTGGTACGCAGGCAGGAGTGCCCTCCGGGAGAAAGGTGGGGCCACCTGCAGGCCCCAAGCCCCCACCCATCCTGATCCTCAGATGGGGCTGTCCCAGGTTATCCAGGTGAACCTAAATCCGAGGACTGGCATCATTTTGAGGAGAGGAGACACAAAAACACACACAGAGGAGGGGCCACGTGAGGACGGACAGTGGCAGAGACAGGAGCAATGCGGCCACCAGCCAGGGATGCCGGGGTCACCAGGAGTGGGAAGAGGCAGGAAGGATCCTCCTCTGGGGCCTCTGGAGGGAGCGTGAAACTGACACCATGATGCTGGACTTGTGGGTGTGGCCCCCACGCTCACGGTCTGGTGGGGCGGCTACCGTGGCCCCCATGCTCACGATGGGGTGGGGCGGCTATCATGGCCCCCACGCTCACGCTCGGGTGGGGCGGCTACCGTGGCCCCCACACTCACGCTCGGGTGGGGCGGCTACTGTGAAGGCCACGGGACACCACGGCCCGGGGCTGCCTGCCGGGGAAAGCCGTGACCCCCTCCGGAGATACACTACGGCTGCATTCCCAACCGAGCAGAGCTGTGCACAGCGCAGGTTTAACATTTGTTAAATATTAAATCACAAGAAACGTGTACCTCCCCCAAACGCATCGAATTCAGCCATCCCCACAGCCGCCCGGGCCGGCGCGACTCCATTTTACAGGCAAGGAAACCAGGGCTCAGAAGGTCTGCGGTGGAGGTCGCCCCCAGCAGGGGGCAGGATGGGGCCAAAGGCCACACAAGCTTGTCTTCAGAATGTTTGGTTTCCGGTTTCGAGATATAGTTCCAACTGCACATTTTATTTTTCAATTTTTTGGAGACAGAGTCTCACTTTGTCACCCAGGCTGGAGTGCAATGGCACGATCTCAGCTCACTGCAGCCTTGACCTCCCGGGTTAGGTGACCCTCCCTCCTCAGCCTCCCGAGTAGCTAAGACTACAGGCACGCACCACCACACCCAGCTAATTTTGTATTTTTTGTAGAGACAGGGTTTCACCTTTTTGGCCAGGCTGGTCTTAAACTCCTGACCTCAGGTGATCCGCCCGCCTCGGCCTCCCAAAATGCTGGGAGTACAGGCACCCGCCACCACACCTGGCTAATTTTTGTATTTTCAGTAGAGACGGGGTTTTGCCATGTGGCCAGGCTGGTCTCGAATTCCTGACTTCAAGTGATCTGCCCACCTCAGCCTCCCGAAGTGCTGGGATTACAGGCGTCAGCCACCGCAACTGGCCCAATTGCACATTTTAGAAAAGCATTAAGATGCATGTTTAACATCAATTGAGTTACATTTATTTAAACATACTAATCAAAACCCACCTTATGAAACATCCTTTCTGAGACACCCTGGTCTGTTCCAAATCCACTCTGGGCCGCTGTTTTCGGACCCCCGTTTCTGCTGGTGCCCTGCAATGACACCCCCAGCTGGGCCTCCTGAGGGTGTGGGTTGCCCTCGAGGCTTCTGGGGCAGGGCAGCACCTCCTCCACGTGCCAGGGGTGAAGGCCTGAATGGGGGCCCTTGTCACTGCTCCCTGCCACTGCCCAGGGTCCTCCACTAATTGCTGACCCCTCCCAAGGCGGCGAGGCCCTTCCCGACGCTTCAGGGTCTGATGCCCGCTGTGGTGGTCGTGGGACCCCCGAGGTGCCCCGTGGTGACTGATGGCTCTGAGCCCCTTCTCTGGACTTCTGGGCTTCCAGTGCATCCTAAATCTTCCTTTGCCCCGACGGGGACACCACGGGACCCTCAGGACAATCCAGGCTCTGTTCTTGGAGCCCCGTGAGCGAGGCCAGGCCTGTGGGGCGGAGCAGCTGCCCAGGTACAGCCAAGTGGGGCCTCTGAGGCTGGGAAAAGCAGGAAACCAATTCCCCTGAGGTCGGTACCTTGACTTCAGTCTGGTGAGACCCGCCCTGGACCTCCAGCTCCACCGCTGCCACCAGCTTGTGCCGTTCTGAGTGACTGTGTTTACGGGGACTTGTTACAGCAGCTGTGGGACGCTGAGACCCCCTTCCGCCCGTGTTGCCCCGAGTCTGTGATGTCACTGCCTCAGCCAGGCCCCGCTTCTGCTGGGACCAGTGCGGAAGCCTCGCTGGCTGTTGGGCCTTTGATCTGAGGACCCGGGTGCTCGCTCTGCGGTGGTCATGATCTCGGTCCTCAAAGGGACGGACAGGTCCGCACCTTCTGCCCATGCCCTCAGCCTGGCTCCAGCGAAGCACGGATACCAGCTCAGGGTGGGGCGCCACCCCTTCCTGCCCCCAGCAGGCCCCCACCAAACGCCGAGTTCTACCACGTGGGACCCAGGCAAGCAGGGCCCCGCAGCCTGCTATACAGAGAGCACAGATGGCCTGTCTCGGGGACCCAACCACCCAAGGCCCCCACGCCCCACTGAGCCAACCCTCTCAAGGCCCTTCTGGGCTCAGCAGCCCCAAGTCAAAGTGCAGGACTCAGGGAGGAGGGTGGCGGCTTCAGAACCCCGCACACCCTGTGAGGTCACCCCATGGTCACCTGGTGTGGGTAGGATCTATGTCCAGCAAAGGGAGTCCTGGCCCAAGTTCACCAGAGACAGCAGTGCCAGGGACACCGCTCCCTGCACTTCTGTCCCTAGGGAAGGATGGATGGGCCTCCAAAGCCCCCAGAACGGAGCTCCCAGGAGTGGGCTGGGGTGGGTGGGTGTGAGTCACACACAGAGGAAGGCCTCCGTGAGCCGCAGATACATGCAGCAACCCTTCCTCAGAAGATGCCTGCCCGGCCTGCCAGCGGCTGGATATAACAAAGGCGTGACCCACACACTGGAAATTTCCCAGGACCCCGTGGAAGCCGAGCAACTGCGGGGTGCCCACGGCAGGGGCCTCCAGCCTGTCCAGCCATCCACTGCCCTTCTGTCCATCCTGTCCAGCCGTCCATCTATCCTCTGTCTGTCCAGTGGGGTGAGTACCCATGGCAGGGGCCTCCAGCCTGTCCAGCCGTCCATCCATCCTCTGTCTGTCCTGTGGGGTGAGTGTCCACGGCAGGGGCCTCCAGCCTGTCCAGCCGTCCATCCATCCTCTGTCTGTCCTGTGGGGTGAGTGTCCACGGCAGGGGCCTCCAGCCTGTCCAGCCGTCCATCCATCCTCTGTCTGTCCTGTGGGGTGAGTGTCCACGGCAGGGGCCTCCAGCCTGTCCAGCCGTCCATCCATCCTCTGTCTGTCCTGTGGGGTGAGTGCCCATGGCAGGGGTCTCCAGTCTGTCCAGCCATCCATCCGTCCTTCTGTCCATCCCGTGGGGTTAGTGCCCCATGGCAGGGGCCTCCAGCCTGTCCAGCCATCCATCCATCCTTCTGTCCGTCCCACAGGGTGAGTGCCCCATGGCAGGGGCCTCCAGCCTGTCCAGCCGTCCATCCATCCTCTGTCTGTCCTGTGGGGTGAGTGTCCACGGTAGGGGCCTCCAGTCTGTCCAGCCGTCCATCCGCCCTTCGGTCCGTCCCACGGGGTGAGTGCCCCATGGCAGGGGCCTCCAGTCTGTGCAGCCGTCCATCCGCCCTTCTGTCCGTCCCGCAGGGTGAGTGCCCCATGGCAGGGGCCTCCAGCCTGTCCATCCATCCACTGCCCTTCTGTCCGTCCTGCAGGGTGAGTGCCCCATGGCAGGGGCCTCCAGCCTGTCCAGCCAGCCATCCGCCCTTCTGTCCATCCCGCGGGGTGAGTGCCCCATGGCAGGGGGCCTCCAGCCTGTCCAGCCATCCATCTGTCCCTCTGTCTGTCCTGCGGGGTTAGTGCCCCATGGCAGGGGCCTCCAGCCTGCACAGCCGTCCATCCGCCCTTCTGTCCGTCCCGCGGGGTGAGTGCCCCATGGCAGGGGCCTCCAGCCTGTCCATCCATCCATCCATCCCTCTGTCTGTCCTGCAGGGTGAGTGCCCCATGGCAGGGGCCTCCAGCCTGTCCATCCGGTCCATCCACCCTTCTGTCCGTCCTGCGGGGTGAGTGCCCCATGGCAGAGGACCTCCAGCCTGTCCAGCCGTCCATCCGTCCCTCCGTCCTGTGGGGTGAGTGCCCATGGCAGGGGCCTCCAGCCTGTCCAGCCGTCCAGCCGTCCCTCTGTCTGTCCCGCTGGTAGTGCCTGAACTCGCAGTTCCCGAGAACAAGAACCTACGAACTTCAGCGACGAGACGGCAGAGGTTCAGAGGGGACCCAGTCAGGCCCAGCGCCCCACCGGAAGAAGGGTCTGCTGGGGAGGGGCTGGGTATGGGGGACTGGCTGGCCTCCTGCCCTCTGGGGTCTGGCCTCGGGGTGGTGGGCAGCTTTCCCCTCTGCCCAGGCTCCACTGTGGCCCCATTTTGCAGACAGAACATGGAGGCTGTGGATGGTGGGTCTACCCCACGCTATGTCTGACCTCATGCCGCTGTCCCCCAGCCCTGCCCCTTCCAGGCCGGTGCTCTTGGCCGAGGCCCAGCACTGGGGGTGCTTCCTGGTGGGCTTCTGCGGACAGGCCCGACAGCTGTCCCTTGAGGCGGCCGTGGCGGCCACCAGCAGCAGGAGGAGCGAGGCCACCACCACCTGGCAGCTGCCTATGGAGCCCCATATCGCTCTTCACCCCACACTTTTCCAAGGAAAATGCGGTTAGACACAAACCACAGACTTGCGAAGGGGCCTTCTGGCAGCACCGGAGTCTCCCATCAGCTGCCAAGGGCCAGGAGGGGCTTCGCAGGGCGGGTGGCCTCTGGGGAGGGGGGGCTGAGCGGGCACAGCGTGAGGGAGGTGGTGGAGAGGTGTCTCGGTCAGTCTGTTCACGTGGAGGAGGGCTGTCCCAGAGTCTCCACCTTGAGTGGCAGGAGAGCCCAGGGTGAGTCCCCAAGGGGTGGCTGGCCTGGTGGGAGCTGGCACCCCAGACCGAGCTCAAGCCCACAGATGTGGGATAAGACATGGAAGCACACTGGCCTGAGACGTGCACCCTCGCCCTCCCCACCACCGCGTCCAGGAGGCTCCTCGAGGTGCACTGCCACCTGCCCCGGCATCTGCCTTCGCGGGCAGGGCTGTTCCCTGCATGTCTGCTGGGTCACCGCCACAGACCCCACCCAGGATGCTGTCTGTGGCTTCTCCATCTCCTGCCCACCGGGAGCGGCCAGGCCACGTGAGCAATGGGCTTCCCAGGTCTGAGTGAGGGTCTCCGAGGGTCCCTGTAAACGTGGGCGCTCGGGGACCTTCCTTCCACAGCCAGTTCACAGATGGGTTCCACACAGGCCCGGGGCTGCGGAGGGGGCTCTGGGCACTGCTGATGCACCCCCATGTTCCCGTCTCAGAGCCAGGAATTCTGCCCTCTGGAGCCTGCAGGGCTCTGTCCCTCCTGCCTCCTGCTCCCTGGCAGGGGTGCCGGCCGTGCACAGCAGTGCCCAGACACAGAGATCTGGATGGCTCTGCTCCCAGTGGGTAGCGAGGAGGGCTGGTCACGGCCAGTGGGGCGCTGGCTGACTTCCTACACCTGCTTATGCCTCTGTGTGCGTCTGGATGGGCTCCACACACCCTCCGCCCAGAGAAAGTTCCTGACCACCTGAACCCAGCACCGGGCAGAGAAGACCAGGAGGGACTGAGGCCTCCTGCCCTCCCAACTCTCCCCAACTCAGAGAGCTGACTTCCGAGCCTCGGGCTGGATGCCACAGAGACGTGGAGACGTCTGGACGGGGGGTCCTATGGTGCAGCATCCCACGCACTCGGAAGGAAACAGAGACTCCTGCTGCATGCTCTGGGCTCCTCCCTCTCGCTCTGCTGCAGGAGACGCGCTGCCGGCTCCCAGAACGCACCAGGGTTGTCCCCACCTCGGCTTCTGTCAAGTCAGCCTGGGACCCCCCTCAGAGCACGCCCCAAGGTCACAAGAGATGGACGGGCTGACGGGCCAACAGGAGAGGCCCCTGAGGTTTTCCTGGCCCACTCTGCTGCTCTGCCCGGCCTCCGGGAGCTGCCCCCCAACAGAAGCAAACAGGGCCGCAGGCGGGTCCCACCCACTCTGCCAGCACCCTGCCCCACGTCCGCAGGCGCTCAGACCTTGCAGCAGCCAGAAGGAGCCACCATCGCCGGGACTCAGTGTTTGGTGGAGCTGCCTTCTCCGCTCCCGCCCCGCCAGGCCTCGCTGCTCTCCCCAGAGTGGGCGTGACCTGAAGCACTGCCCTGGAGAAAGGTTGGCAGCCCCTCCCCCTCCCCTGCCGTCCTCCTCAGGACCCGTGGCCTCCCTCCCCTGCCATCCTCCTCAGGACCCGTGGCCGCCCTCCCCTGCCGTCCTCCTCAGGACCCGTGGCCACCACAGCCTCAGGAAGCCCCAACACGGCCCCAACAGCACAGAATGCCAACCTTGCCTGCCAGAATCCTGTGTGCAGGAACGCCGGCCTCACCTGACTGCCGGGACCCTCTGTGTGTGGAGCCCTGGCCTGGACTCCCTCCCGGACACCGCCCAGAGCTGGTCATCTCCCCTGGGGCTGCTCAGGCGTCTCAGAGACAAACGCGGACTCTACCTGACCCCATTCTAGAACCCTCTTTCAGCCCGTGCTCTCCCATGGACCCCTCGGCCTCCAGCCCAGGCCTGGGCAGGGGCCGCATCACTGCAGGCACAGCCTGCACAGACACCGGTCAGGTCCCAGAGGCTGGCGTTACCCTTGGTTGCTGGACACTGAGGGTGTGCGGTTATAGGGGTGGCCATCAGCCTTCCCCGCCAGCATCACCTACTCCACGTGGACCTGGCCTCCGGGCCGCAGGTGGCTTTGCCTCACCTCTGTAAGGCAGGCGAGGAGGGGAGAGGGAGCCCCCAGCAGGCCCCAGGCTCCAGAAATCCTCTCCTTCCTGCCTTCCTCAGAGCAGCCCTTGGCTGTGGAGTGTCTTCCCCAAAAACTGCTTTTAAATGAAAGGAGGTGGGGAGGGGGTGAGCGGCTCTTTCCCAGGTGCCCGTGACCTCATTTCATTCCTGAGATCAGTACGAACGTCCCTCCGGTGAAATGTTAGGCCTGTCTGGGTTTGAGCGCAGGTGCTGTGGGCAGGGGCTGAGGGCCACGCGGAGCCACGCAGGGTCCCGGGTGAGGCCACTCGTGTGGGCTTTGTGACCACCAGGACACGTCCCCAACACTGTCCATCCATGGACGGGCGAGGAGAGGTGCGTGGCGCAGGAACACCGTGGCTGGAAGCAGCCCAGGAAGCTGGAGCCCCAGACGTGGCTGAGCCCGACACCGCGGCCCACGTGGCGCCTGCCCCAGAGCCCAGGCCGCAGCCACCGAAGGAGCCAGCACAGCCCAGCCTCTGGCTTCCGTGGCGACTTACCTTGACTTCTTGGGGCATCACCAACTGAACCACCCAGCTTTCCTCTCCCAGCCACCGCCGCTCTGGCTCCAATATCTGGACCCCCACCGGGCCCTCAACTGTGAGACCCCACAGCCCAGACAGCTCCTGCCGGGACACAGGCCACTGTGGGCGTCCCCTAACCCCCGTGCAGACCCCTCGTGGAACTGTTCCATTCATAAAAGCCTGCCTGGAAACCCAGGGCAGTGTCTCCCTGGCCCAAGTGAGAATCGTCGCACACATGTAGTCCGCCTTGGGCCTCTGCAGGGCCGTCTCTGAGGCCGGGGTGTCCACTTCCCTGGCACACCTGACAGGGCCCTCACCCCTATCCAGGTGTCCCTGAGTGGCCCTTGGCAGTCACAGGGGGACAGTGAGGCGCAGTGGTGACGGGCCAGGGCCTCACGCCGCGTGCCCGGCCTCCTCACCCTCCTGGGCCTGATGCTCCTCGGCCACAGGAGGTGACGGTTCCTCCCTGAGAGGCTTTGGGATAAGTGGGGCAGGCCCGGGCCTGGGAGCTGCCCTGGGGCAGAAGGAGAGCCCCATGGAGGCTGCTTCGAGGCTCTGAGGGGACACGGCTCAGGGGCTGCTCCAGGGACTTCATTCCTGGCTCAGGCTGCAGGAATCCTGCACTAGTGGGGGCTGTGTTGCTCCTGCACACTGAGGGGGACTGTGATGTGGTCACAGGCTGGGCACCTACCGCCTGGTTCTGGGGGCTACTGGGTTTAAGGTGGGGTCTGGGCTCTGCCCCTGCTCCCTCAGGACTGACGGGGCCAGTCCCGGGGCACGGGCCCAGCTGCCCTCTGCTGCCCAGGAGCTGGAGCTGGTGTGCCCGACCCCATGGCAGCCCTGCCCAGGGCACCCTCCTGGCTGGGGCAGCACGGATGCCCACCTGGGCCTGTGTCCCACCAGCCATGGTACTGGCCCCAGCCCTGGACAGGCTCTTCCACAGCCAGGAGAGGCCAGCACCCCCCAACACCACCACAACTGGGAGGCCACAAGCTCCCTGCATCCACCGGGCAGGGGGATCCCCCCAGTGCCCGACCTCCTGCCTGGTCTCCAGGGCCCACCTCGCAGGGCCAGAGTCAGCAGGGGAGGGCAGGGCCGTCAGCCGAGCCCAGGAGGAAGACGCTGGGCTTACCTTGTCGTCCGGGCCGCTCTCGCTGTCGCACTGCAGGAACAGAGAGACAGAAGTGAGTCAGAGCCGCACCAACTGGTGTCACCCGCTCGGGGCATGGTAGCAGCCAGGCTGCAGGGGCACGGGGGGGGGGCCGCCCTGGCTGCTGCCAGGAGCGGGAGGTGCCAGCAGGCCCCGGTGGTCGGGGCGGTTAGGAGGAACGTGGGCCAGGGCCCGGCGCTGCACCAGACAGACCTGGATCACAGCCCCCTTGGGTGCGATGGACAATGGGGCACAGCCAGGCCAACTCACCAGCGGCAGGGACAAGACCGGCCCTGCAGCCTGAGAGGAGCCCTCACTGGTCAGACCCTCAAAGCAGGGCGGCCATGAAGACCCCCATCCCAGGCCAGCCAGAGCCTTCCGCACAGCCAGGAAGGAGGGCAGCCTCTGGCCCAGGACAGCCCTACTGTCCCCAGTGACCCCCGAGGGGATCGATGACACCACATGGGCTGGGAGATCCAGGCACCCCAGCTCCTCATGGTGGGCAGAGCCTGGGAGCCTTTGGGGTCAGGACAGCCGGGGGCTGGGGAGGGGCTGGCAGCGCACAGAGGGTCACGGCCGCTCAGGGTTAGACACTGGATGCCAGCACCGTCTGTCAGTTTGGCTGGTTAGGGTGGGGGTGTGATAATCCCGAAAAAAAATCCGCTTTCCATTTTCAGTGAGCAGAGCTTTACCAAGAACACACTGACTGCAGTGTCCCCTAAAAGAATCAAAAGAGGAAAAATCCCTTCCTGACAACTGCAATTACGAGGTATTCACGTCGAACGAATGACATGGTGGAAGATAAACCCCCCAGTGCATGGAGGGTGGCGAGTGCCAGCCTGACGTGTGGGCGGCACCCCCCTGTGTGGAGCCCCCTGGATTAATGCAGGTCATCGAACGCATGGCCGCCCTCCATGTCCAGCTGCAGCTGCAGAGTTTTTGGTGACGGAGTTCACGGCATGGTGTGAAACGTGCTTTAGCAGACACTCTGCAGCCAGAAAGGGCCGCTCCCAGCGCGTGACAAGTCACACTCCAGGTGACTCCTACTGGTGGGACCCCGAGCAGCTGGGGTGGGCCTGTGGGGGGGGTCTCCTGAGGCTGACAGGCTCCCCCAGGCTGTCTGTCCCGGCTGTGCGCTGCCCTGGTGGGCTGGGCCAGGACCCCCACGGCGCATGTTCTTTCCCACACAGAGAGGAAGGTGGGAGCCTCTTCTGGCTACACAGCCGTGGCCAAGCCCTATCCTAGGGTCCCTCTTGGTGTGGCCTTTCCGCCATGGCCAAGCCCTCTCCTAGGGTCTCCCTTGGTCTGGCCTTTAGGATGAGAGGCAGAGGAGAAGGGCCTCAGTCCCACCCGCATCCGTCCAGCCGGGCCCACCACACAAGTACTGAGGGCTCCAAGTCAGAACCAGGCCCGTCCCGCCCCGGAGGCTGCAGGTGCGGAGCTTGCCAAGGGCTGGGCACAGGACCCCGACATGTGGACCAGCTTTGCTGGTGGCCCTGGGCCCCTGGAGGCCTCCATCTCCCCTGCTGTGATATGGGTGGGCCTTGGTGTCTGCTGAGGAAAGTATGAAATGGAACTGCCCAGGCTCAGCCAGGAGCAAAGCAAGCAAAGACCAGGAGGTGGGGCAGGGGAAGGCCCAGACCAGGCACACAAGCTCCTGCAGGGAGCGCAGGGGAGGGGAGGAACATGCCGGAACATGCCAGAACATGCCAGAACACGCCAGGGCTGAGAGGGCCAGAAGAGGGCAAAGCAGGAGCCAAGACTGTGCCGAGGGTGCCCTCTGCACACGGGGAGCCTGGGGAGGGCAGAGAGGGAGTGGATCCTGGAGGCGGGACAGGAGGCAGCCCCTCCAGCATTCGGAGGCCTATGGGGGCGTCAGGTGCCCTCTGACCTCACAATGGGACTTCTGGGGACCCCAGGAAGGCCTCTCCCTGCTTAATTTGCGCTGCAGAGCCTTCAACTTGGAAACGGCAATCCCACCAGACTGTCGGGTTTCGGCCAATCAGGACTTGAGAGCAGCTTGACACTTGGGGCCACACGGGTGCACCCGTGGCCTAGGGGCCACCTGCCCAGTCTGGCCTCTGCTCTTGTCCCTGCACCCAGATCCCTGCTTAAGCCTGGGTTGGCCCTGAGACCCATGGGCTGGAGCCAGCAGCTCCCACAAGCCCACACCTAGTTACAGATCTCCCCATGGGTTTCAGGTCTGTGACTGGACCCAGCCAGGCTGACCGCACAGGCGAGGGTTTAATGTATCCAACAGCAAGGAGGCAGTGAGGGGTGCTTTCCAACAAGCTTTCCAGCAAGTGCATGAATCCTCTAATTAACCAAACAGCACAGCATTGTCAGACAGGCGCAGGCGGGGCGTGAATTAATTCATGTTATTAAGTCCTACTGAATTAATGTTTAACTGCAGTGGAGTCGGCATGGAATGAGGCAATTAATCAGGGCAAGGAGGAAAAGGAGAGACACATCTGTCTCTTGGGAGCTGCCTGAGTGAGGCGACCTTTCACGGGGCTGGGGCTGGGCTCAGTGGCCCAGGGAACATCACCCTGTGTGGGTTTGGGATAGGCAGGAATGCCTGGGGGCAGAGGACAGACCCCAGGCCCCGAAGGGACATGCTGGGCATGGTCAGGAGGCCAAGACTCAGGCTCCAAAGAAGACGCTGGCTCCATGCTTCACTGCCCCACACTGGGCAAGGCCTTGAGCTCTCTGTGTCTCAGTTTACGCTTCTGTAAATAGGAACAACTTACAGCTCATCGGGTTATTGTGTGACTTAAATAAATGAATACGTGCAAAGCACTAAGGCAGTGCTTGATATATAGTACATTACACACATACGACGGTATCATCACCACCATCATCATCCTCGTTGCCATCACCATTACTCTCATCACCACCATCACCACCATCCTCACCATCGCCACCATCCTCACCATCACCATCACCATAATCACTATCACCATTGTCACAACTATCACCATCACCGTCATCACCATCTTCACACCACCACCATCACCATCCTCATTACCACCACCATTATCATCACGATCGTCATCGTGTCACCATCCTCAACAGCACTACCATCACAATTATCTTCACCACCATCACCATGATCACCATCATTACCATCATATCATCCTCACCACCATCTTCACCAGTCACCATCACATCACCCTCATCCTCATTACCATCACTGTCACCGTCACCATCCTCACCATTGTCAACCATCATTGTCACCATCCTCACCACCATCACCATTGTCACCATCCTCACTATCATCATCATCACCATCCTCACCACCGTCACCATCACCATCATCACCATCACCATCATCGTCACCATCATCGTCTGCCCACAAAGCCAAGACTGAGAAGATGCCCTCTACCCTGGAGTAGATGAAGTCTTAGTCTGGGAGTTTTAGAGTCTCTCAGCCCTGGCAGTGCTCATGCTTGTCTCTGATCCTGACGGCCAAGGCTGGAAAGGTGAGCCCTCCTGCAGCCACAAGGAGACCCTGACATCAAGTCTTTCCTTCTCTACTCGTCCTGAGCTCCAACGGCAGCCAGCAGGCAGCAGCTCCCTGTACCATGGTCTGCCAGCCTACAAGGCCCCTCTGAGTCTGTCTGGCCTCACCATCCAATAATGGCCCTCGAGACCACTTGTCAGTGCTTGTTCTCTCCACTCATGCCCTCAGTCAGTCCGGTTTTAAACTGTGCCAAGGCTCGGGGCCCCTAGACCACTTAAACCCGGGTGCCTGGGATGGGAAGTAGCAGTCGGGTGATTCTGGTGAGTGGCCATGGGGACAGCCTCTGCCCCCGAAACACTGGACTCCCTTCCTTCCTCCTGCCCAGGGCTCTGGCCCTCACGCCTAAGGTGTGGGGCAGCCAGAGGGAGGCACCTGCCAGGGGTTCCAGACCACTCAGCAGCGAGGGTCAGAGGCCAGGTGTGAGCCAGGGCTCCCCACCCTAAGCCCACAGCTCAGCTCCCCCAGGCCCTGGGCAGCTCTATCTGCCCCACCTCTATCCCAAGCTGGGTGTGAGAGCTGCGGTGGGACTGAGAAGCTCAGGCACCTGTTTCTTCCTCCATGACAGTGGGTTCCTCGACCACCCCAGGGACCACTGCGTATCACCATATTCACAGATGTGGCTGTGAGGTGGGGATGCCTAGCACCTCCAGGCTCCATTAACGGCCTTCCCAGACCCTCACATGTGGGTGGACAACGGCCTCGAGACATGGCTTTTAATTAGCGGCCTTCCCAGACCCTCACCCGTGGGTGGACAATGGCCTTGAGACGTGGCTTTTAAAGCCACAAACTGGTTTGGTTTGGCCTGATTTATTTTTTAAAAATTGGCTGCCAACATTTGAACACCTGGAGACTTCTCATGAGCACCAACAGCTGCTTCCTGCTGAAAACAGGAAACTGCATCCCCGCCTGCCAGCTCCCTGTGGGCTCCTGACACCTCCCCCAGCTTCTGGGCCCCGGCCCTGGGGTGTCGAATGCTGGGCACAGCCCAGAGTTAACGTGTACCCTGGAGCCCGGTCTGGGCCGGTCCTGGCCCCACTGCTTCGCGGAACCCGGTCTGGGCGGGTCCTGGCCCCACTGCTTCGCGGAACCTGGTCTGGGGGCCGGTCCTGGCCCCACTGCTTCGTGGAACCTGGTCTGGGGGCCGGTCCTGGCCCCACTGCCTCGCGGAACCCGGTCTGGGCGGGTCCTGGCCCCACTGCCTCGCGGAACCCGGTCTGGGCGGGTCCTGGCCCCACTGCTTCGTGGAACCTGGTCTGGGGGCCGGTCCTGGCCCCACTGCTTCGCGGAACCCGGTCTGGGCGGGTCCTGGCCCCACTGCCTCGCGGAACCCGGTCTGGGCGGGTCCTGGCCCCACTGCTTCGTGGAACCTGGTCTGGGGGCCGGTCCTGGCCCCACTGCTTCGCGGAACCCGGTCTGGGCGGGTCCTGGCCCCACTGCCTCGCGGAACCCGGTCTGGGCGGGTCCTGGCCCCACTGCTTCGTGGAACCTGGTCTGGGGGCCGGTCCTGGCCCCACTGCCTCGCGGAACCCGGTCTGGGCGGGTCCTGGCCCCACTGCTTCGTGGACACTGGACACCGTGGCAGAGGTCTCTTCACTTCTCCAACCCTCGGTTTCCTCATCTGCAGAGACAGCGGCACCTTCATGGGGCTTCTGAGTTGGAGGCGGCAACATGCGTGGCAGGCTCGGGACAGCAGCTGCTGGCATCCAGGCTTCATAAATGGGAGCTGCCATCAGTGTCATCTTCACTGTCACTGTCACCACCACTGCCACCAACCTCTCCCCCTTCCCCCATCCCTCAGAGGCATCTGAGCCCACCCCACAGCCAGGCATGGGCCCTGCCAGTTGGCAGTGCACCGCTGCTACCCGAAGAGCCTGGAGCGAGCTTGGCCCCCATCACCCAGGCCTCCCTGCACCCCTTCCAGACCCTGGGCGGCTACGGGCTGGGGTCGGGGCTGCCTGTCAGCCCCACACACGGGGAGACACCAATCAGCACGGCTATTAAGCAGCAAAGGACGCCTTCCCTTCTCAGCGCGAGCGTTAATTACGGCTTCGCTGCGCTCAGGGGCCGTCTGATCCCACTGCTCAAACAAAGGCATGAAAAATTCATGAGCAGGGACCCAGCGTTGAGGTCACCGCTCCCAGGGGTCCCTCGGTGTCTGGGCCCCGACCAGGCAGGATGGGGAGGAGACAGGAGACAGAGGGGCCAAGGGGCTGTCCTGGGGAGGGTCTGGGCCCTGCACTGGACGAAGGTGCTGGAAACACTGCCAGCCTCTGCTTCCACCTCCCCGGCTTCTCATCCAGGCGAGCTGCCTGGGCCCAGTGGGTGGGAGAGAGGCTGAGGCAGGGCCAAGGCTGCTCCGGCAGGCCAGTGAGGGCCGGGTTTCTGCCCCGAGGCACTGCATGAAGGTTCCTGAACACAATTACCTGGGGCAGGGGGCCCTGACCCCTCCTCACCGGCAGAAAAAATGCCCCCACAACATGGGCGCCTGCACCGACCCGAGGTGCCTCGAACAGTGGCAAGGCGTGGGCGGGACGGAGTGGAAAGGCCTGGCCTGAGCGTCAGTGAGAGGCCAAGCTGCTGGGAATGCCGGTGCAGAAGCCCCACCTGGCTGAGTGTGTGCGGTCTGAGTGTGCACACGTGTCCTCCATGGGCCCTGGTAAGCCGTGTGTGCACACCCAGGTACCCGGGGACACGAGGAGCATCTGCCGTGTGCACGTGTGCCATGGTGCATCCTGCGTGTGCCAGTTCCCGACCCCTCCCTGTACCATCTGGTCATCCTGCCCTTGGTGGCTTCTGCCCTCAGTGTCCTGCCACGTGTCCCAATGTCTGTATGTGGCATGTGGGCACCTCAGGACCTGCCACAGAGCCGCATGCCACTGAGTGGGGAAAAGGGCCACCTGTGCCGCCTGTGCTGGGCCTTTGTAGGGCAGACGGCGGCTCGCTTGCTTGATCTATTCTGTCTGAACCTGCAGCCTGGAAACTCCAGTTCCCTGGATGGCTCGGGGCGGTCGGGGGAGCAGCTCTGGAAGGGATGGGGCAGGAGCATGAGTGGCTGTGGGCCCCATGCCCTGCCCTGTGGGACCCCATCTTCCCAGATGGCAGTGCCAAGGGGCCCGCCTTCATTTGGGCTGCACACTCAGGCGGGATACAGAATGTATTTCAATCAAGTGATTTGGCTGAAATAAGGGGCAGGGGTTGGCGTGGTGCCGGTGGCCCCCAGGGCTAGGAGCAGCTGGGAAGGTTTCGAGTTGAGCTTCACACTGTGTGAAACGTCTTATCATTGGAAAGCCCCTTTCGGCTGCCTCAGTCCTGTGAATCCGTACTCCTGCACCATGCGGGCTCAGCGCGGGCTCCACTTCCCTTCCCCTCCATGGGCAGAACTGGGCTGCCTGGGGGGGGCGGGGCGCGGCCAGGTGGGGGGCACATGTGCACTCACCCCACGCAGCCAGGCAGCTACCTCCGGGGTGGGGGGTGCGTGACCACTGGGGGGCTGCTGGCTCCTCGTAGGCAGGGGGTTACGGGTGTGGGTACCGGAGCCTGGAGCCGCAGGGCCCAACTCTGGCACTTGAGGGTGAGGTGCCTTTGGCCTCCCACAGTACTGGCATGGAATGGGATGGGTGGGGCCCATTGAGTGGATTTGCTCCTGATGTGCCTCGGGGTAGGGGTGTGGTGTGGGGCTGTGCCCCCAGGGTCACAGCAGTATCAGCCCATTTCATAGATGAGGAAGTAGAGGTTCAGAGGAAAAGCACTTTCTTCAGCTGCATGGTCACTCAGCAAGGGCCTGGAGCTGAGCCCAGGACTCAGAGCTGGGGATCTGGGCTTGTGGGGCCATAGGTGTGAGGCCAGGAGCTCTCCTGACATCGGGGAGCATCCCCCTCTGGGTGAGGCAGGTACAGCGAACAGTGGGCTTGCCCTGGAGCCTTTTTCCAAGTGCTGATGTGGTGAGCCCAGAGCAGGCACCACATACACTGCAGGTGGCTCGGAAGCCCACAGGATGGCCGGCAGGGACAGTGCGTGGTACGCGGGTCAGGGGGCGTGTGGAGCCCACTGAGAGGGGATGTCTGGCCTCCATTCTGGCAGGGTTGGGTGCAGGAGACAGTGTGGGGCTGGGCTCTGCTGCTGCACCAGGCCAGACGGAGGTGTGCCAGGGACCAGAGTGGGTAGGTGGCCAGGACCAGCTGAGCACATTCTCAGGGTGACCCACAGGGAATGGGGCCCAAGGCTAAGGGAAGGCGGCACCTGGCGGGCGGGACCTGGGGTCAACTGAGAGAGGGCTGGAAGGCAGGACTGGGTGGGTGGGGGAACGGAGCTGGGAGACTGGACTGGGTGGGCATGAGGCTGGAGGGCAGGACTGGGTGGGCCGGAGCACGGGGCTGGGGCTTCCTGGCCCACCTGACAGCCAGCTCCTCCCTCCCTGACCTTGATCCTGGCATTGACGCCTCCCGCCCGTTCCCCGGGCCTTTCTTCTCTGGAGACTGGAAGAGCGGGTGCCTGAAAGGAGCTGCTGTGGGGTCCAAGGGGTGGGGGCTGGGCAATGTGTGGGGATGTGGCTCATACTGGGCTCACTCGCAAGTTGCCACAGACCCACCTGCTGCCCGGTGGGGACGCTGAGGACCGAGTGCATGGGAGCCACCAGGGTGCAGCCTGGCGGTGGGGCTGGGTGGATTCTGAGTCCTGAATCCAGGCTCTGAATCTGTGGCAGAAGCCGCGGAGGCCACGCTCACCCTCTGCTCAGGGCCCCGCCGCACTGAGGCCCACCAGAGTTCCTCTCGCTGTCCTGGGAGGTGGAGGTACCCTTGCACCTGGTTACACAAAATAATCGGGCGGCGGGTCCTGAAAAATGCCATGCTTGCTTACTCAGCAAATTCAGCTTTTATGAGTGTTTAGGCTTCAAACACCAATTACCCAATTAATGAGCAATTAACAAGCAATCAAGTCACTGCAGCCAACAGCCACAGCCACCGGGAGCTGCAGGTGAGGCCCTGGAGCACACACGCCAGAGCTGGGCTTGCCTGTGCACCCTCCCCACAGCGCCGAGGCCCCATGGGCTGTGCACCCGCCTGCGAGGCTGCCTTCCGGTTGGGGCTCAAGCCCTCAGGAAAGGCTGTGCCACGCGGCGGCCCCGTGGCCATCACTACCAGGGAAAGCTCTGGGCTCTGCAGCGCCCACTGGAGGCCCCCACTTAGTGCACCCAGCACAGCCCACGCTTGCCTCAGGCCCTGCAGGACTCGGGCAGCCCTTGACCTCCAGTCTAGGCCCGTGAAGAGACAGCTGGGGATAGGAAAGGGGAGCGGTGGGGCTGTGGGGCTGGCACCCTTGCCTCTGGCCCCAGGATCTCTGGAGGCATTTCTGAACTCTCCCTGAGAGCTGCCAAGGGAGACCACTTGAGGGGCCTGGCGAGCCACGCGTCAGCAAGAATGTGGGGCTGGAGCCCTGGTTAGGAGGAGAGACAGCTGGAGAACGCACCCTCCCAGGCCCCTTCCATCTCAGGACCTCCTATTCTCAGGACCTCCTATGAATCGAACTAACTCCCTCCCAGGCCTGCCCCGAGGGACTCAGCCCAGCCACAGCCAAGCTCGCTCTGACCAGGGATCTGGGTGAGCCGTTCCCCCAACGCTCTTCCCTGCCCCGAGGGACTCAGCCCAGCCACAGCCAAGCTCGCTCTGACCAGGGGTCTGGGTGAGCCCGTTCCCCCAACGCTCTTCCCCGAGTCCCGGCCAGTCTGGCTCCTCCTGGCACTCAGGGCTCTGTGGCCCCCCTCCGAGTTCTCCATGCAGTGGCAACCCTGCCCCTCCACACGAGTGCGGCCAGCCCCTCTGCTCAGGGCCCTGATCCCACCCAGAGAGGATCTCCGACCAGCTGTTTGCTGATCCATGGTCTTGTCTGTTGAGAACACGGATCCTGTTCCCGAGGGTCGACAGGGTCCACTCAGCTGGAGACATGGCAGGCACACACGTGAGCGGCCTGGGCTCCAAAGTCTGCACTGCCTGCAGCCCCACGCTGTGCTTGGAGGGGACAAAACTGTCCTCCTGGGGGCTCCCAACTGTCACAAAGATTGGGGCACTAGGTGCTGGGGCCAGTCCCCGAGGGAGCACTGCCCAGCCCCAGTGCAATTCCAGAACATTCCACCAGACATCTGCAGTACTAGAAACCTGCTTAGCACCGCCTGAGCCTTGGACCTAAATGCTCTAAAATGCACAAAATCACCTTTAATTTTCTCAAGTCGCGACTGCCACACACGGAAAATCTGAACCAGCATTTGCTCTGTGACACCCTGGGACGCGGATGGGGAGGGCCCACCTTAGCCACCTCCAGGCTCAGCCCGACTCACACACCGGACACGCTGGACCGGCATTCGCGCTGTGACGCCCTGGGATACGGGCCGGGGAGGGCCCACCTCAGCCACCTCCGGGCTCGGCCCGACTCACACACCGGACAGGAACCGTCTCACTCAGAACAGCTTTCCATTCTCCACCCGAGTGCACCTCTTCCCATTAAGTACGTGTCCCTGGCCACACGCTCTGTGGGCTTCACACCCACAGCAGAGGGCACCCATCACACGACAGGGTGGCCATGCAGCACATCCCTAACCCTCAGCCCTCATGTCCTGCTGAGCATGGCCACCTGGAGCCCCTGTGCTCTAGCCTTCCAGCTGTCTCCACACAGCAAGGGGGTTCCTGGCAACAAGAGCTGGACACCAGCCGCTTCCACTCCACCCCACCCCACGCCAGCCTGAAGACCCTGGCATGCCACCAGAGCCCCTGGCCTCACCATGGTCATTACCACACAGGCACATGCACAACACGATCATATATACACATGTGCAAAGACACAGTTACATACACACATGTGCACAGCCACATACATTTTTATGTACACACATGCACAGACACACAGTTATGCATGCATGTGCAGTTATATGTACACATATGCACATAATACACTTTCACATACACATGTGCACTCACACCATCATGTACACATAGCATTCACACCGTCATGTACACATGCACTCACACACATCGTCACATACACATGGCACTCACACCATCACATACACATGGCACTCACACCATCACATACACATGGCACACATACCTTCATGTACATGTGCACTCACACAATCATGTACACATGCACTCACACACACCGTCATGTACACATGGCACACACACCTTCATGTACACGTGCACTCACACCATCATGCACACATGGCACATGTCATGTACATGTGCATTCACACATGCTGTCATGTACACATGCACTCACTATCGTGTACACATGGCACACACACCGTCATGTACATGTGGACTCATGCACACACCATCATGTACACATGGCACAAGGTCATGTACACATGCACTCACACCGTCATGTACATGTGCACTCACACCATCATGTACATATGGCACACAGTCATGTACACCTGCACTCACACACCATCATGTACATGGGCACTCACAAACACTGTCATGTACACATGGCACACACTTTCATGTACACATCCACTCACACATACACCATGCACACGTGCACTCACACCATCATGTACACATGGCACACACACCGTCATGTACATGTGCACTCACACACCATGTACACGTAGAACACTGTCATGTACACATGGCACATACACAGTCAAGTACATGTACACACATCATGTACACACATCCACACACATGTACACGTATGTGCACTGTCATGTACACATGCACTCACCCACAGTCATGTACACACATGCACTCACACCATCATGGACACATCTGCACTCACAGTGTCATGGACACACATGCACTCACACCATCATGTACACATGTGCCCTCAAACTGTCATGTACACATGTGCACACACACACCATCATGTAACGTGCACTCACACCATGTACACACGTGCACTCACGCACAGTATCATGTAACATGCACTCACACCATCATGGACACACATGCACTCACACTGTCATGGACACACGTGCAATCATGTACACACGTGCGCTCACACCATCATGGACACACGTGCAATCATATACACATGTGCACTCACACCATCATGGACACACATGCACTCACACACACCATGTACACACGTGCACTCACACTGTCATGTACACACGTGCACGCACACTGTCATGTACACATGTGCACTCACACACACCATGTACACACGTGCACTCACACACACCATCATGTACACACGTGCACTCACACCATCATGGATGCACGTGCACTCACACCGTCACAAGTGCACTCACCCCGTCATGGATGCACGTGCACTCACACCGTCACGTACGCACGTGCACTCACACTGTCACGTACGCATGTGCACTCACATCATGTACACATGCACTCACACCATCATGTACACATGTGCACTCATACCATCATGGACACACGTGCCCTCATGCCATCATGGACACACATGCACTCACACCATCATGGACTCACGTGCACTCACACCATCACGTACGCACGTGCACTCACACTGTCACGTACGCATGTGCACTCACATCATGTACACATGCACTCACACACACCATCATGTACACATGTGCACTCATACCATCATGGACACACGTGCACTCATGCCATCATGGACACACATGCACTCACACCATCATGGACTCACGTGCACTCACACCATCATGTACACAGTGCCCTCACACACACCATCATGGACACACGTGCACTCTCACACACCGTCATGGACACGTGCACTCACACACACCGTCATGGACACATGTGCACGCACACGCACCATCATGGACACACGTGCACTCACATCATCATGGATGCACGTGCACTCACACTGTCATGGACACGAGCACTCACACTGTCACGTACACATGTGCACTCACACCATCATGTACACACATGCACTCACACCATCATGGACATGTGTACTCACACTGTCACGTACACACGTGCGCTCACACACACCATCATGTACACAGTGCACTTACACTGTCACGTACACATGTGCACTCACACCATCATGTACACACGTTCACTCACACTGTCATGGACACACATGCACTCACACCATCATGGACACGTGCACTCACACTGTCATGTACACACATGCACACACACAGGACTCCTAACCCCTGGCCCCACAAACCTCCCCTCTGGGTCTCTGCCCAGCTGCTTCTCGGGGGGTTCCTGCACCCCCTGGGCCTAGTGTGCCTGGGGCACCCACAGCCTCAGCCTCACTTCCCCATGCACCTCCTGCTCTCTGATACTGGCTGCATTTGCTCCTGTTCCTCATCTGGCTGGGAGAGCTGGGATCTGGCAGCCACTGACCCACATACCTGCAGATCAGCTCTGCTCACCTCTTCACACCCAACCAGCACTGTCAGGGGGCCAGGCTGCAGCTCCCATCCTGCCTCAAAGGCCTCAATGGGGTTTCCTTCCATCTCTCCCTCTGCGTCCCCACAGTGGATGGAGTGTGGATCTCAAATTCACTCTCCTTTTTCTCATTAGCGTCCCTCCCAGCACAGCCCTGGCTGGACCAGAATAATTAATAAGCCTGTGTCAGGGAATGAATAAAAGATGGCCCCCCGGCCCCGAGCACGTGGCTGACCTTTCTTGGAGCCGATCGTATTAATATATTCTCGTGTTGTCAGGCTCAAAGTGCTAACTGCCTCATGAATTATTTATCAACACAAAAAGTCTTAACCAGAAACAGTGTTAACATTAATTCCTAACCCCCGTGTCACAGCAGCCCAGCCTGTTCCCATAATTGGATTTCAGCTTGACGGACACCCTGGACTCCAGCCTGGCCCTCTCCAGCAGGGCTGTGCACCGCCACCTTCACTGTCTGTGCCGCCCTCCTTGGTCGGGCACCCCCCTGCCCTGTGGGGCTGCCCTGCCTGGTGGACGGCTGTGGTCCCCGTTCCTGGGAGTGCTGCAAGGAGCTGTGGGCGGGGTGAAGGGCGGCACTTACGAGGCCCCCCCAGGCCAGGGTCCAACCCCTCCCCTGGAACCTGGGCTGGGCTGGGGGGCTCTGACCTGCAGAATGTGCTGGAATGGTGCCGCCAGCCTGGCTGAGGCTCTGGGAGGGCTGGCCACAGCTGCCTGGGCCTTGAGCCACTGAGGCCCAGAAGCCAGGCACGTAAGCAAAGCCACCCTGAACCCTCCACCCAGCCCAGCCACCAGCCACCGTCCCCGGGAGACCCCAGTGAGCACAGCGTAGCACAGAGGAGCCAGCCAGGCTGAGCCTTGCTCAATTCTCACCCATGAAACGGAAGATAAAAGAGCACATGCCGGCCGCGGGGAGTGAGCCCTGCAGGGGCACAAGTGGGCAGGGAGGCGGCGAGGTGAAAAGGGTGGACAGGGAGGGGACCAAATCCATTGGCCCCATCTGGACGCTGCCCTGGTAGAGGGTGCGACAGGTGCAGCTGACGCCTGGGCCTCGGCTTCTGCATCTGCAGACGGAGGTGAGGCCTCTTCACGGACATCACCCGTTTGCAATCAAATACCACAGGTGGAGAAGTCAGATGATCTATATGCCATGGAGATGAAGGTGTTCTCACACGCAGACACTCTCTTCACCTGGGGCCCGACAACGCACGCCCTCCCACAGCCCACAGAGGCCAGGCCCCGAGTGGGGGTGGACGGCAGAACGGCCACCTCCCAGGACCCCAAGTCCCTGCTGCCCCCGTGCCGACCTCCCAGGGCTGAGTGGTGGTGCCTGGGCTGCTGGAACAAGCCCGGCCTGGACCCTGCCCCTCTCAGTACTGGGTGGGTCAGCCCCTCCGTCACTTAGCCTGGGGTGGTGGGGGACAGTGGCACTATCTGCACAGCCTCCCATCCTCCACGACCCAGCTCCCCCGCACCCCTCCCTGTTTCCTCCCGCAGCGGCGCCCGCCCGTCTCAGGTCCTGCACACACAGGCTTGCCCCTACCCAGACGCCCTGGCCTGCCCCTTCTGAGATGCTGCCCTGACCCCGGCCCACCTTCCCTCCCAGCTGGCAGCTGCTGCTCTCTGTACCGACTGGCTCCTCTCCCCACTGGAACAGCAGCTGCCTGAGGGCAGGGACCCTGTGTGACATGCCCAGCACGGAGACCAGCCCAGAGTCAGGCTGTGCTGAGGCCACTGCCCTCGGGCACACGATCACCGTGGCATGGACGGACAGATGGGTGGCCGATAGGGATAGGTGGTGGGTAAATGCATGGATGTGGGTGCGTGAAGATGAACAAATGGGTGGGCAGATGGGCACGGGCTGTGGCCACCACGGGTGAGGACATGGCTCAGCCCCCACCTCTGCAGTCCCCACACAGCAGCCAGCCTGAAAGACCCTCCTGTGCTCAGAGGTTGGGAGGAGACTGAGGCTCTCTGACTCCAGGCAGAGGCTGATGGGTTTTATTGCTTTTGTACAAATTATGGCTGCTCAGAAGAGGCCCAAGGAGCCACGTAATGAGTGTCATAAACCTGCCTAGTAAAGACAGCGCCTGTATCGGGCCTGGTGCAGAGCGAGGGCGGCAGGGCCTAGGCGGCTGGTGGCATCTGCAGTGTCCCACCTGGGCACAGAGTCCCACCAGGGTCTCTGCCCCTCCCGCCCACCTCCAGCCTCCCTGTCCCAGGCCTGCCCCCAAGCACGCGGTGGGCTCCCTCCTCGGGGGCCTCAGAGCCTCCCACCGGCCCCGCTGTTCAAACCTGCGCCTGCTTCAGTCGGCCTGGCCCCTCCTCCCGCCCACTTCCAGGCCTCCCTGTCCCTGTCCCCGCCGACCTGGCTCCCCTTCCCACCCGTCTGCGCTGTGCTTAACACCCCAATTGGGGCGGCAGCTCCCTGGCTTCCCTTACCAGGGCCTTTCCCGTCTGTCTCCCCACAGGCATGCCCTGGCCATGGCCACGCTCCGCACACACGGGCTAGAGGGGAGGCAAGGGGACCGATTTCTCCACACCTCAGTTTGTGCAGGGCAGGTGTCTGTGACCCTGATGGACGGCCTCGCCAGTGGGGACAGGAAGGGTCTGTGGGGCTGCGGCCAAGAGGGCGCTACTGGGGGCAGAGGAGGACGTGTGGGCATAGCCACGCAGGTGGCCCTTCTTGGCGGGCACAAGGGGCCGGGCAGCCGCATGGAGGACAATCCTGGACGGGCGGAGCTGAGTGGTGAGGGAGGTCTGAGGGTCTCAGTTCCCAGTCACTGAGGTGGGTACCCATGGGTGGCCCCATTGGCCTCTCTGGGCCTGCCACCCTGTCTGGAGAACACGATGATCTGGTAACTAAATGCCGCGTACAGGGTGAGATGGGTCCCTGAGGCCTGGGCCTCACCATGGGCTGCCACTGATACCCTGCAGCTCATCCGGCCCCTCACCCTGGCCCCTGCACGCCCCCTGCTGGCCACGGGCCCTTCCAGAACATTCTGTGCACGGGTGTGGGAGGGCAAGCCAGGCTCCTGTGCCGGCAGGAATGGCTCCAACCCCAGCAGGCTCTTGTGGATCCTCATTCTGTCTAACGAATCCGCCAGCCCCTGCCACACTGCCCCTGCCACACTGCCCCTGCCACGCTGCCCCTGCCACGCTGCCGTCAGTCACCACATCCTCGGGTGGAAGCAGCTCGACCTTACAGTGCTGACGGTGGCCAAGGAGGCCAAACCACACACTCGGGGCAGCAGCTGCTGAGGATGAGCAATAGCTGGGGCTTTGCTGGCCACCAATGTGGACAAAATTACACCACTTTCAGGACGGTTCATAACACCAGACCAGGTGAAGAATGCCCGTGCCGCTCAGCAACACGGGAGGCTGCCGGCCTGGCTGTGGCTCCTCAGTCACAGATAGGCAGCCAGTCACAGAGAGGCAGGCAGCAAGGGGTGCACACGTGAGCAACACGCAACACCATATGCACAACACGCAACGCCACATGCACAACACACCGTGCCAGGTGAGCAACACAACGCCAAGTAGTTCACAACACACACCACGTGCACAACACGCAACGCCAAATTCACAACACACAATGCCACATGCACAACACACGCCAAGTTCACAACACACAATGCCAAGTTCGCAACACGCAACACCACGTGCACAACACACACACAGTCACACGCGCGGGTGCACGCGCGCACACACACACACAGAGGCCCAGCGAGGAACCCGTGACACTGCTTGACAAGGCAACACACAGCCCCACACAGCCCACCACACGGGGGTGCCGCGGACACGAGGTGCACACGGGCACAGGCGCACATACACACACACACATGCACATGCACACACGCCCACACACATACGGCAGCCCCAGCCTAGGGAGCACCCCAGGAGTCTGAGGGCCTCAGGGAAGTACCGAACCCCCACTAGTGGGTCCCAGGCTCCAGCACAATCCAGACCCTCACCCAGGCCCCCTGCCTGCTCCTGGGTCCTGCCTGTCCTGTTCCTGGGCACGTGTCCCATGGGGCCGGTTCTGGGTCCTCTGCCCCGGGGACTGTGGGGCTGTTTCTGGGTCCTCTGCCCCTGAGGTGGTCTGGCCTCCACCTGCCTCCAGTCCTCGGTGCCGGGGAGGAGCACTTTCAAGGAGGCCGGGCACCTCCCTGCTGTCTGCCTGGAGCCTGGGCTCTCACCTGTACCCCCCCACACACTGGACACAAGGGGCCCCCAGGGCTGACAGCGTGGGCGACTGAGGGCTACACCGGACCAGGGCCCCGGGTGCACACCTGCACATGGCAGGGCCCATCTGTACGCACCAGGGTCTGAAACACAGGTCTGTGTGCGCCGGGGCCCAGGGCACACACACAGGACGGTCTGCAGCCCTCAGGGTCCTCCCGGGCTCCTGCGGCTTGGAGGGGAACCCCATCCCCTGGGCAGCAGGCCGGCTCCTCCCCTGCCTTCCCCCTCCCCCCACCCCACCATCTGTCACTTCTGTGCCTCGGCTGTGGGGGTTAAGCTGCAAGCAGCTGGCAAGTTAATGACGGGCTTTCTCAGGAAACACAGAGAGTGCTCTGGAGAGAAGACCTGAATAACGAATGGAGACTAAGAAGCAGAAGGGCACCCAGTGGCTCAGGGCAGAGAGGCCCAGGTGCCCTGGGGGCCTCAGACCAGCTGGGGTGGCCACAGGAGGTGACCATGTGCACACCTCACCAGTAACAGGGGGCAGAGCCCACCTTCCGGAGCTTAAGACCTGGCCCTCCCCCTGACCCACAGTAAGCCGGCAGGAGCCCTGCCCGGCACTCGATGTCACCGACACTCACAGTCTAGCACCTACGCAGGGGCCGCAGCCCTCCTCCTGCCCATGGAGTCGGCATCAGGGCACCCCCCTTGGCCCAGGTGCCTCCCAGCAGCCAGGGCCAGGTGGCTTTAGCCTGACCCCGAACATGCACACCAGGAGTCGGCCTGTCGGGATATGGCTGAGGGCCTGCCCAGTACACCGCCCAGAGAAGGGTGGGGGAGCGTCGTCACACTCATGACGATGGCTGTCAGGACAACCACAGCCACCTCTGAGGGGCTGCCCCCCGCGCACAGATGACAACAGCAAGAGTGCCCAAAGCTCGCCGAGGCCCCACGCAGCACAGGAGGAAGGAAAGCCCCAGGAAGAGGTCCCTTGGGCGGGTGGACGCTCCAGGAACCATTGCCCAGAAGTGAGCTCCGGCCACCCCAGGTCAACGGCTCATGGACTCTGGGCCAAACCAGGTGAGAGGCCAAAGGCAGAACCCGGGGTGGCAGAGCCGAGCCCGGGGTGGCAGAGCCGAGCCCGGGGTGGCAGAGCCGAGCCCGGGGTGGCAGAGCCGAGCCCGGGGTGGCAGAGCCAAGCCCAGGGCTTTACACAGACCCTCAGGTGAAAGGGCAGCCTCAGGGGAGCTGGGGTGGGGGTGCGAAGGGCCCAGCTGAGCCCCTGCCGTGACCCAGTCAAGTGGCCAATTCCTGCCCATGATCCTGGGTCCAGGGAGCATGGTGTCCACTCCGGGCCTGTGGCCGCGCCGCCCATGCCGCCCCCTCACCGCCTCCTGCTCTGCCACCAGCAGAAGCTGTGGGACAGACACAGTGGGGCGTGTCCCCACCAGTCCGCATCCCCTCTGGCCTGGCCACACTGGGTCACTGATGGTTAATTACACACCCTATAAAAAGCTGCTGTGGTTTAAGTGAGGGAGCCTCTCCGGCCTGGAAATTGCGGGGGCTGCAGGGACGGGGCGGGCGGAGTCCAGGCCCCCACCCTCCCACGAGCCGAGCAGGCCGTCAATCTGTAGAAATGGCTTTTATGGAGCTCTGGGTTTTATGATGTCATTAATGTTCCTCCTGATACTTAAGGGAAAATGAAACACAGTCATGAGGAGAGCAGGGGACAGCAGTGATGGGGGTCAGGGAGATGGGGCTGGGCCTCCAGGTCTGGGGGACAAGGGTCGGCGCCTGGCCTCCCAGGCCATTCCCACAGTAAGTCCAGGCACGTGTGCAAGGAGACCTTCGCCGTGCCATGTGCACCCATGGGGAGGCACGGCACACCGAAACACACCCGCTCCCCCCCGGGCATACACCCGCTCCCCCCCGGGCATACACCCGCTCCCCCCCGGACACACACCCATCATGAAGGCTGCACACGGGTCTCCTTCCCCCTGCCCGCCACGGGGTGCTGGCTCCCTGGGTGCTGCTCTGCAGTGCCCAACCTGGGCCCAGTCCTCTCTGTCCGGGCTGAAGCAGGTACCGGTTGGGGCATTGGAGGCGGCTGCTCACACCACGGACACCTCCACACCAAATGTCCCAGGCCCCCAGTAGGACCCCAGGAAGCAGCCCGGCCATGGTCCCGCGGATCCCGGCAGCCTTAGCCGCAGCTGGGGTCTGTGCAGGCTGACCACTCCGAGGCTCCTGGCAGGGCCACAGCCACAGGGCCAGCCCATCCCCCTGGGGCAGCACGTCAGCCTGGGGGCCTCTGGCAAACCGCGAGCAGGACTCCCCCGAATCTTCACTCCGGAGCTTGCCCGCTCCCCGCCAGCCCCATGGTGCTTGAGGCCAGAACCAGTCTGGGGCTTCAGAGGGAAAGCGGGCACAAGACGGGTGAGCTAGGTTGTGGGGCCTCGGACAGGTGAGGTGGGGGCCCGGTCCTAAGGCCCCAAGGGGACAAAGATGGTTGGGGGGGTGCTGGGGGACTTACAGAGTAGCCTCTCCCTGAGACCGCCTGCGCAGAGCTCTGCAGGAAGGAAGAGGGGACAGTCAGTGAGGCTGCGGCTCTGACCCAAACTCCTAGGGACGCACCCGGCCACCTGCCCCGCAGCCCCGCAGCCCTACAGCCCATAACCCGGCTGAGCACCTCTCCCGGGTGGGGACAGGTCCAGATGCCCAGGCCCAAGACCGCCAGCGAGACGTCCTCACAGGCAGGGGGCACGAGGGCTGAGGCCACGGGGAGGAGGACAGAGTTCGGCGTCATGGGGGTGCCGTGGTGGGGTCCTCCCCGGGGCTGTGTCCTCTTGGCCCAGCCAGTCTGAGGCTCCCCTGCAGCAGCTCTGGGATCCAAACCCGAGGAGGCTCCCACAGAGACACCCGTGGCTAGCTCCCTGTCCCCAAGAGGGAAGGCCCCACCAGAAACGCTCCTCAGAGGAGGCAGGAAGACCTAGGGGAGGCCGGCCCAGGGCCCCAGCTTCTGCTGACCTCCCTCCGTGCCCACCCACCAGAGGGGTCCACAGTTGCAGGACTTCGGGGAGGGTGCCCTGGCTAGTCATGGAAGGCTTCCTGGAGAAGGTGCCAGATGGAGCCCTCAAAGGAGGGTTTACCACAGGGGCCTGACAGGTGAAGGGGTCGGGGCTGGGGGATGGCAGCTGGGAGCCCCTCAGACATCAGGGCACACTCTGGTATGCAGGGGCTGCTGGGGTCCCCCATACTCTTGGTGGGGATCCCTCTGGTCTGCAGGGGCTGCTGGGGTCCCCCATACTCTTGGTGGGGATCCCTCTGGTCTGCAGGGGCTGCTGGGGGCCCCCCACACCCTTCGTGGGGATCCCTCTGGTCTGCAGGGGCTGCTGGGGGCCCCCATACCCTTGGATCCCTCTGGCTTGAGTGGGTGTTGTGAGGTCTTCAGGACAGAGGTGTGGATCACACCAGCTACACACTCGGACCACCAGGGCCTCCCCTAGCCGGAGTAGAGGGGAAGCAGGCTCAGGGTTGCTGTAGTGGATGGGGTGGGTCACTGAGCCAGGCAGGGTGGGGCTCACGGAGAGGGTCCCGAGCAGCCTGGGGAGCAGGGGGCAGATGCAAAGATCCAACACCCCGAGGGGCAGGGCAGAGGAGGAAAAGGGGGGCTATGGGGCCAGCTGAGAGCAGCCCCCCACTCTCCCAAACCAATCCAAGACCCCCACTACAAAGTTGGGGAGGACACCCCCTCCCCTTCCCCAGACAGACCCTTGCCAGGGCCAGGTCAGCTCCTGAAGGGCCCCAGGGTGTCAGGGGACAGAGCCCAAGGCCCTGGGTCCCGATGGGCCCACCCGCCAGCTCCCGGCTGTCAGAGGGGTGGGGGGCCTTTGTCGCCCCGGGTTTGAGCCTCAGTCCCAGCTGCTGCGTTGTGCCCAGAATGTGACTTCATTCACCATGGGCTGGCAATCAGAGGAAGAACCAGGGCAGCGGCGACCCCAGGTAATTCCCAGTCTATTTTCCTAACTTGTGGCAACAAGATGGGGAGACGGGCAATGAGGCCTTCATTTAAGTGATAATGAGATGCCTCAGGTTCCATTCATCGGAACTCCTCCCACCGCCCACCCCCCACACCTGCAGGAGCTGGGGAAAAGGTGTCAACGCCTCCGGCCTCTTCCAGGCCCCAGCCCGGTGCTCCCACAGCCGCGCTCTCAGGGTCCAGCCCTGTCACTGGCCAAATCCAGCATGAGAGCCTAAGTGTGGGGGGCCCCGGCCCCCCGGGGACCTGGGGCCTAGGGGCCTCTCTCAGGGACACCAAAGGCGTGTCCTGACCCAGGTCAGTGTGTGCCTCTGCCTGGCACGGGCACGTCGGGAGCCTGGGACGCTCGGCCCAGACCTGATCAGGGTGAAAGAAGCACCTTCCGCTGACGTTTAACAAACCCCGGCCCCTGCTGCCTCCACACTCCACCTGTCTCCTGCCCCAGCCCACGAGGCAGGTGGGTGTCCCCAGCAGCGGGGCAGGACCCACGGCAGCCCAGGCGTCCCCAGCGGTGGCCCAGGGGTGCCCATCTCGAGGCTCGGCCGCCATCCGCCTGCCCTCTACCCCCAGGGCCAGCGGTGCAGGCGCAGCGTCCAAGGCAGGCTGAACGTTTTGGGCTCTGGGCTCTGGGCTCCTGCTAGCTCGCTCACCGTTTCTTCATTTAAATCTCTCCTAATGGGGAAAGTCCTAATGAGTAAAAAATCATGCTTTAATGAAGGCAAAATGCTAATTGCTAAGACAACGCCTTCATGGGAAACCGGGCCCTAACCAGCGGCTTCCTGGATGCCCTTGTGCAGGACGCAGCGGGCAGGCGGCCCAGACTCAGGGAGCCTCCAGGCGCAGGCAGCTGTGGGTACTCACATCGCTGAGCGGGTCCCGGGAGCTGGTGGCTTCGAGGACGCTGTCGTCGTCACTGTCCCGGTCGCCCCCTTTGGACACGGTGACCTTCATCTGGGACAGAGAGAGACACTGTCTCAGGCAAAACTCCACCTCACCATGTCCGCATCGGGGCCCGCTAGCTAGGGCTACGTGCCTGCTCCCGGCACCCTGGCCCCGGGGGCCCCAACAGCCACTGGGCGCTCTGGGATGTGACGTGCTGTGGTGGGCCGGGTCCTGGTCTGGGGACGGGAGCAGCAGCAGGACAGAGCTCTGCAGAGCCAGGAATGCCATCCCGGCTGACCGCTCACACACTGACAACACACTCTACCAGGATGGGGAGGACCCACCCAGGACCCGCCGGCTCAGTGACATGAGAACCGCCATGTGCTCGGAGCCGCCCCTTCCAAAAGCCACTGACTTTGAAGACATCCTGGGGGTGCTGGGGACCACGGGTGGGGCCTTCTCCCACACCCTGGGCTCTTCTCGGCCTCAACAGCCAAGCCGCCCGCTGGCTGGTTAGCACCACCCCATCTGGCTGTACAGGGCTACGACCTCCAGGCCAAGCCTCAGTACCACCCACTGTCCCTTGGCTGTGCCCACTCCACCCCCTTCGGTCGGCACCATCCCGGGGTAAGCAGCAAGATGGTGGTGGGACCTGCCTGTCTCTGGCCATGTGCCCTTGGGCCACTGTTCAGCCTCCCCATGCCTCGGTTTCATCACCTGCAGAAGGGAGCGGCCACACTCACTGCCCACTGCCACCACCTCTGACACCATCCAGCATGGGCGCTGCTGCATGCCAGGGTCTGGCCCAGGCGCTTTGCACGCACTCACACGTTTGCTCACACAGTGGCCCCGAGTAGAAACTATTTTCCTTTACGTTTCGCGGATGAGCAAACAGACGTGCAGACAGGTTAAGTGGCCACACAGGAACCAAACCCAGAGCCCTGCATGTATTTAATTTTCCTACTTGGAAATAATTTCAAATCTGCACAACGCTGAGGGAAGTGAGAGGCCAGAGCTCCTGCTGGCCAGCACCCAGCAGGGACGCCCCGCACAGCCAGCTCCCAGCCTCCCGTGGAGGCCCAGCAGTCTCTCTCTCTGGCCACCTTGGATCTAGAACAATTCTGCACCTTGTGGCGACATGCCCCAGCACGTCTGGGCCCCCAGGCCTCGCATCCCAGGGCCCCAGTGAGGCCCTTTACATTGAGTCATCCTAGGCAGAAGCGTGCCCCAGCCTGGGGAAACCTGTCCCAGGACCGGCTGGTGTGGCTCGCTACAGCCATGAGCCTGGCTCCCCGCCGACCTCGGGCGCAGCCAGAGCCCGCTCCATGCATCTCCTGCAGCAACAGGCCTCCGGGGTCCCGCACCCCTTCCCTGTGTGGCTGACGGTGCACACAAGGCAGACAGTGCCAGTACCAATTAAGGGATGCCACCCAGGGCCCTGAGGTCCAATGCCCCGGGCCCATGAGGTCCATCAGGCCGCACAGTAGCAGGAGCCCGCACTGGAGGAGGCCCCGGCTGGGCGGGGACGCAGCCCCCGAGCAGTCTGAGCCTACTGGGCAGGCGCTGGGGGCAGGGTGGCGGGCTAGTGACCTGCTTGGCTGCGCAGTAGCCCTCACAGACCCTGTCCAGGCTGCCCGGCTCTTCCCGGCACTGTGGCCTTGGGCAAGGGACTGGCCTCCTCCAGCCTCAGTTTCAGCGTCTGTAACTGTAACATTCCGGAATCCTGGCAGGGCCCCTCGGTGCAATGAGGTTTAGGTGGTGGCATGGCCAGTGCAGCGGATCCTGGGGCCGGCACCTTCCAGGCCACCAGGTGTCACTGTTGTCACCAGCTGGACTCTCACGACCCCTCCTTTCTCACCCCTGGAGCTGGCATCACGGTCTCAGTCGGGCAGCCCTGCCCGCCGCGTCCCACACGTGCTGCCCTGCTGGGGCCGTCAAGAGTTCCGTTCACCTCCACAGGGAGCCAAGGGTCCCACTCCTAGTGGTTCTCAAAGTGGGGTCCTGGAAATGCAGCATCACCGTCCCCAGAGCCTGTCAGGAAGTAAGTAGTCTCCAGGCCCGCTCCAGGAACCGTGTGTCACCGGCCTGCTGGGGGTCTGGCCATTGGCAACGGCCCCATGAGCCCTGCACTCACTGCTAGGGAGAGCAGTTCAGGGCAGGACCTGGCGGTGACAGGAAAGGCTGCCACAGGGCTGCTGAGTACAGTGGTGCAGGCTGCTCACTGCCCAAGGACACCCAGCCAGTGGGAGGGGAGGTGGGGCTAAGATACACCCACACAGCGGAGCCGTGAGGAGTAGGGCACCTCTCCACACTTCACACCAACACAAAAGCCATCTCCGGTCAGGGCTGGGCACAGACGGAATGCTTCACCCCCACGCCCACAGAGGGGCTCAGCGGGCTGCCCTGCGTGTGCTCCTCCCACAGCTGGAGGCCCTGAGAGGTGGCCAGGCAGGTCGTGGGGTGGGGTCTCTTCCCCTTCCTCGGGTGGCTGGTTTTAGCTCTGAAAGTCCCAAGTCTCGAAAAACCCTGTAGAACTGGGAACCTGTGTCCTGGACATAGGGCACGGCTGGTCACCCCACTCTGTCCCCAGGCAGGACCCCAAACAGCCAAGGGGTCTGCCCTCAGTCCAGCCGCTTCTCAGTGCTGCCCACCAGCCACGCCAGGGGCCAGGGAGGCCACACGTCCACTCCTCGAGGAGCTGGAGAGACAAGATCACAGTCCCTGGAGACACGTCCATGTCTGGGGCCAGAGGGTGCCCCCTTTGCCGTGGAGGGTGGGCAGGAGCTACTGCACCTGTGCCCACCCCAGCCTTGAAGTGTGCCCACCTATCTGTCCACTCATCCAACCAACGCCCGTGGAGCCCCGACGAGTCAGGTACCGCTCTGGGCAGTTAGCAGAGCAGACCCAAGCCCCTGCCCTCCCAGAGTGACAAAGTAGCAACCGTTCCTGGTGCACACAGAAGGTGGCTCCATCTGCCAGGTGGCAGGTGCTGGGGGACAGGCAGCGCAGGCCGGGTAGGGCCCCGGACGCAGTTCACTGATGGCGCCAACAGCCAACAGCCCAGCAGGCCCGGCACACACACTGCAGCCCCAAGTTGCCCTCCTCACAGTGCGCCCTGCTGCCCCACTGAGCCTGTGCTTCCTAGGGTAGGGGGAGGAAGGCTGAGTCTGTCCAGTTATGTCAGCAGGTGGGGTGTGTGGCAGGAGCAGAGTGTGAGGAACAGCTCCTAGCGGGCCAGCGTGGAGCGCCTGTCAGTTCCTGCGACTTTAGTGCCCAAACCACAGTTGATGGAAGCCACTAACAGTTTAACAGCCGGCTTCAAATTTCCTGAACCCTCAGTAACCTGCTCCTGCAAGCTGCACTCCACTGGGCAGCCACAGACCAGCTGCTGGTGGGGCCAGGACCGTGTCCCAAGAGCACTGGGGCCCTGAGGGTTCTGGCAGTAACCGCAGGAACATGGTGGCTCCAGGCATAGAGAGCTCCTCCCCCAGGGTCCCCTCCCCTCACCAACCCCCTCCCTCCACACCGTCCCCCAGCTCTAGGCTGCACGTCCAAAAATCACTGCCTCTGGGTTGGCCACAGAAACGTGGTTCCACTGGGAGGCTCAGGCTCAGTCAGGGGCTCAGGTGCAGCCTGGCCTGTCCAGGACTAGTGCCCTTGAGCTGTCCTGTTGCTGGGAAGGGGCCAGAGAGACAGGAGCCAGCAGAGGTCCCATCATGAAGCAGCCAGGAAACCCTCTGGGGCGCACAGAGACCCACACAGACCCACAGGTACTGGCAGGCACACACACCGCCCCAGGCTGAGGGGATGCACCGGCCGCATACACGCACCCACGCCCCTCTCCACCACGGCAGTCACACTGGCCCTGTACACACCGTGTCCCATGCACATGGCTCACTGATTCATCGTCCCACCTACTCCCCAGACCCGTCCCAAGGCTCTAAGCACACACTGTGCTGCACAGGCCCTGCCCAAAGTGGAGCACCCAAGAGGCCCCACACCAGCCCCCGTATCCCTGTGTACATACTGAGCAGAAGGTGCCCTCCCTGGGAACGTGCAATGGTCAGGGCAAACGCGCGCACCACATACGGCACGGCGGGAATGGCAGCCTTGGAGTGGTGCAGTGCACAACTCCGACAGCTACATTCTGCAGCCCTGGTGAGCCTCACACCAATCGGATCACACCCGGGGGACTCTCACACCCCATCCCACGGTGTCACATTCAGACAAGGGCTATCCTACAGGTGCATGATCTCAGACTGGCCGGCGACAATGGCTCCAGCCTCTGCACCCGCAGGCCTGGGAGGGAGGGTAGGAGTCAGGGGCTGCCTGGGCTGCTGTTCTAATGTGGACCCTGGAGAACCCTGAGAAGGGTCCTGTGGCCTCCTCAGACCTGCCAGGCCAAGGGCAGGCCCCCTGGGAGATGGGGCAGAGGTCAGGCCCCCACACCCGCTAGCTGGGCTGGGCCACAGTTCCAGCAGAAGACGGGAACGTGACGCCCCTGAAGAAATGGAGCACAGATACGCAGAGGCGGAACTGCCACCATCCCGTGTCCTAGTGGAAATGTGTGTGGACCCAGCACACCCCTGCCCCAGCCCCGCAGCCTGTGCTCCCTCCTCCTCGCAGTCCCTGCTTCCTCCTAAGGAGCTGAGCCCCTTAGAACAAGGCTCCTGGCCTGGTGCAAACAGTGCTCCCTCAGGGAGCTTTCAGGACCCCTGGGCCTCCCCCAGGGACTGGACGTCATGGGCCTGGACTTCAGACTTTCCAAGCTCCCCACCCGCCAAGGTTGAGAAGCCTCAGGGGACTACAGTGGGTGTCCCGCTCCCTGGCTCAGGGCAGGGCAGAGCAAAGAGGGTGTGGCTGCTATCGTCCACAACGCTCCATTTCCCCACCTCCCACAGTCCCTACCAGCTCCCAGCTGGTCCAGGTTTTCTGTGTTTTATGAGCCCCCAAAGCCGTCCCTGAATCCTGAGAGCAGGTGCCTGGCACCACTGTGGGTGGGTGGTACCTCTCTCCGCTGCCTTCGCTCCCAACGGGACAGCCCCGGATCCCTCACAGTGTCTCTACGCCTTGTTGAGCTATGAATGACGACTATGGGCCCCTCATATTTAGCAAGGGAAGAGCCCGACTCTGGGGCCCCTTCGTCCCGAATCTGCCCGGGCCACAGGTGACGTGCAGGCAGACGCTACGCCCTGTCCTGCCCTCGGCCCTACCACAGGCCCCTGCCGCTGCCTCCTGGGGGCTGGGCTCACGTCCCTGGTCGGGAGGAGCTGATGCCACACCCACAGCACGTGACACCAGCGACTGCATCCTGCTCTGTTTTGTGGACTGTTGTCCCCACCCTCGGGAGCTCAGAGGGCAAGGGCTTTGTGGCGGTCACTGGTGCTGCTCCGGAACTTGTACTCCCAAGGTGAGCCTGATGGGGAAAGGAAGTGACCCAGTTCCGGGGTCAACCTAAGCAGGGGCTGCCTCAGGAAAATCGCCATCTGCAAAGAAAGAGATGGGAGAGCCCTGGGGAGCATCCCAGACAGCACAAGCAGCCAGGGAAAGGGAGCTTTCCCACAGCTGCTGGGAGGGTGTGCTGAAGAGGTATAAGGAGGGCTGTGTACCTGCTGGTGGGGGCACTGGAAAGGGGGGCCCAACTTCCTCACCACTCATCCACGCTACCTGCACAGCCTCTGGGCTCTCTTCCACACATACTCAACCTACAACCCTCAGACTGGAGGAGTAGCCACTTTTTTTTGTTTGTTTGTTTGTTTTTTGTTTTTTTGAGACAGAGTCTTGCTCTATCACCAGGCTGGAGTGCAGTGGTGAGATCTCGGCTCACTGCAACCTCTGTCTCCCGGGTTCAAGCGATTCTCTGCCTCAGCCTCTCTAGTAGCTGGGATTACAGGCACTCGCCACCACATCCAGCTAAGTTTTATATTTTTAGTAGAGACGGGGTTTCACCATCTTGGCCAGACTGGTCTTGAACTCCTGACTTCGTGATCCACTTGCCTCAACCTCCCAAAGTGCTGGGATTACAGGTGTAAGCCACCGTGCCCGGCCAGGGGTAGCCACTTCTTAGCACCCACAGCTCGAAGCTCAGGCTGGAGTCACACTGAGCTGAGGGCAGCACCTACTGGTGAGATCTGGCACTGCAGCCCAGCTGTATGAGACTGCATAGCCTATGGGAAGAACGACTCTCAGAGTTGGGAGTGGGGAGTCAGAAGCTCCAGAATGAGGGAAACTCTGTTGTCTGTCTCCAGGACCCTGGTATTAGCAAAGCATGCCTTCCCCTCCTCCAGGCTAACACCACACAGTGTTGTTGTGGCCCTGCTGCTTCCAGAAACTGTTCCTGACACTCTGTTCACTCCACATGCCAACCAGGCTGGGTAAAGAGCTCCTCCACGCTCCCACAGTCCCCTAAGTATTTGTTTCTGTGTCTCTCTTCAGTAGACTATGAGCACCCAGTGGGCAGGGGCTGTCTTTTATCCTTGCCTACCTAGCACAGGCAGGTACAGTAAAGAGGGACTCAGGCAATGTTTAGGAGAGACCAAGCGTTCCCTGAGTCAGCACAGTGTCAGGGGAGCAAGGTACTGCCCCCCAAGTATGGGACACTCCAGTATGCTGCTCCACCTTCTTGTGATTCAGATGGGTGGATGGATGGATGGATGCATGGGTGGATGGATGGACAAATGGGTAGATGAATGGGTGCATGGGTGGACAGATGGACAGACAGGTGGATGGATGGACAGGTGGGTGGGTGGATGGATGCATGGGTGGATGGATGGATGTATCGGTGGTTGGATGGACAGGTAGATGGGTGGATGCATGGGTGGATGGATGGATAGACAGGTGGATAGGTAGACGGATGGATGCATGGGTAGATGGATAGATGCATGGGTGGATGCATGGGTGGATGGATGCACAGATGAATGATGGATGCATGGGTGGATGGATGGACAGACGGGTCGATGGATGGACAGATGGGTGGATAGATGGATGCACAGGTGGATGGACAGATGGGTAGATGGATGGAGAGATGGGTAGATGGATGGACAGATGGGTAGATGGATGGATGGATGCATGGGTGGATGCATGGACAGACGGGTGGATAGGTAGACGGATGGATGCATGGGTAGATGGATAGATGCATGGGTGGATGCATGGGTGGATGGATGCACAGATGAATGATGGATGCATGGGTGGATGGATGGACAGACGGGTCGATGGATGGACAGATGGGTGGATAGATGGATGCACAGGTGGATGGACAGATGGGTAGATGGATGGAGAGATGGGTAGATGGATGGACAGATGGGTAAATGGATGGATGGATGCATGGGTGGATGCATGGACAGACGGGTGGATGGATGGACAGATGGGTAGATGGATGGATGCACAAGTGGACGGATGGATGGCTGCATGCATGCATACATGGGTGGATGGATGGACTGGTGGATGGATGGATGCATACATGGTGGATGGATGCATACATGGTGGATGGACGGATGGATGGATGGATGATGGACGTACGGGTGGACGGATGGACAGACGGGTAGATGAATGGGTGCATGGGTGGACAGATAGACAGACAGGTGGATGGATGGAGAGACGGGTGGGTGGATGGATGCATGGGTGGTTGGATGGACAGGTAGATGGGTGGACACATGGGTGGATGGATGGACAGACAGGTGGATGGATGGACAGACGGGTGGATGGATGGACAAATGGGTGGATGGATGGATGCATGGGTGGATGGACAGATGGGTGGATGGATGGATGGATGCATGGGTGGATGCATGGACAGATGGGTAGATGGGTGGATGGATGGACAGATGGGTAGATGGATGGATGCACGAGTGGATGGATGGATGGCTGCATGCATGCATACATGGGTGGATGGATGGATGGATGCATGCATGCATGGTGGATGGATGGACAGATGGATGGATGATGGACGTATGGGTGGATGGATGGAGAGACAGGTAGATGAATGGATGAGATACACTACAGATGATATGAGGGATGCTGGCTGAGTTAAGGCCTAGGAGACGCATTGCCAGCAGGCTCTTGGGGACACTAGTGTGTCTGGGTGAGTGCATGTGAGTGTCTGCAAGGCCCTGCCCGTGCAGTCCTGTGTGCTGGAGGATGGGTGGGAGCAGCAGCTATGCTCCGTGTCAGAGTGGACTCCAGCAGGTGTGTGTCGCCAGGTCTGGAGTTGGCCCCTCTGGACTCCCGGGCTGCACCGCTTCTGCCAGGGCCACCTGGGCTGCATCACCTGGTCTTGCTCAACTACGCCCCATCTGTCCGACAGATGAATGACCTAATTCGAGCCACTGCCACTCTCCTGAACAGCTGCAGCAGCCCGCCCACTGGCGCCGACGCCTCCACAACCGTGCTGCCTCCATCATGAGTTTGTAACAACACACAAGCTCACGTTGTTCCCTGGCTTAAAACCCTCAGTGGTTTCCCTCTGCATGAGACCAGGTCCCTCCTTAGCCCTATCTGCCCACCCCATGCCCACTCGGCTCCTCAGGCACACGCCACCAGAGGCCTGGGCGGCTATCTACCCAGAGCGCTCTTCCCTGACCACCTGGTCGAACGTGCCTTCTCTCCTTCCCAGGCACGGCTGTGCTCTCACTCAGACCCAGAGAGCTCTTTCCTGACTGCCTGGTCTAACGGTCCTGCTCTCCTTCCCAGGCACGGCTGTGCTCACACTCAGACACAGAGCGCTCTTCCCTGACCGCCTGGTCGAACGGTGCCTGCTCTCCTTCCCAGACACGACTGTGCTCACACTCAGAACAGTCTCCACTTGCTCTGCCATCGTCCCAGTTATCATTCAACTTCCCGAGGGCCGCACGGTCACTTGTCTTGTCTGTCGCTGCAGCCCCGGGCCCAGAACAGGGGCTGAATAACCAAAAGTACAAAGTGGATGCGGAACGGAAGCGCCTTCCCGAACAGAGTGAGGCTGGGAAAGCAGAGGTGGCCACACCCACCCCGGACTGGCTCTCCCCAGGCTGTGGGGAGCAGTGCCTGCCAGGCCCAGGTGCTCAGCCTTCCTCTTCCACTCCCACCTGACAGCACCCTGGCTGGCAAGGCCCCCAGCCTCCCGGGCGGCCCCTTCCCCTGGGCCGACTCTTGGTCTGCAGGAGGGCCCTGTCGGGTGGGAGGAGGCTCTAGGACCCTGTGACCCAGCCTGCTGCTCCCTGCAGGTGGCAGGTCCAGGCCCAGAGTCTAAGGCACTGATTAACCGAGGGCCTCTCTCCACAGGCCCCGCACGGGAAGACCCTCGCCCGCCCGGCAACCAGGACAAAGACGAGCCTCTGGCGTCTGGGCCTCAAACCAGCCAGGCCAGGCCCAGGAGGCGGGAGAAATTACTCTGAGAATTCATAGTAATAAAAGCAAGAACCGGTATCATAATCGCAGCTATGCAGACAGCACACACCTTGCATGTTAGCTCATTTTATCATCTCAACCACCCGAAAACAAATGGACTATTTAGTAACATCCCCACTTTACAGAGAAGAAAACTGAGGCCCAGAAAGCTGCCCTCCAGGGAATGGCCACGGGTGCAGATTCCACAACAAAGCCAAGCCGCTGGGGTTGAATCCCAGTCCAGCTGCTCACCGCGTGGACCTTGGGCAAGTTATTTAGAGGCGGCTTTTTTCCTTCGGCATCCTCATCCGGCAAATGGGAATAGTTACGGGGCTGCAGTTAAACAAGCTGACGCGTGTTAACCGGTGGAAACGTGCCTGGGACAATCAGAAAAGACTTCATGTGTTAGGCTGGTGATAGGGTGCTGAGCGGGCTGGGGGAGGTGGCACTGAGGACAGTAAATGTGGACATCCAGAAACTCCATCTAACAGATTAAGACTCTTCAGATTACCTACGCCGGGCATGGTAGTTCACACCTGTTCCCAGCACTTTGGGAGGCTGAGGCGAGTGGATCACCTGAGGTCAGGAGTTCAAGACCAGCCTGGCCAACATGGTGAAATCCCATCTCTACTAAAAATATAAAAACTAGCTGGGTGGGTGGGCGCATGCCTGTGATCACAGCTACTCAGGAGGCTGAAGCAGAACTGCTTGAACCCGGGAGGCGGAGCTTGTACAACATCATGCCACTGCACTCCAACCTGGGTGATAGAGTGAGACTCCGTCTCCAAAAAAAAAAAAAAAAAAAAAAAAAAAACTATTCGGATCATCTATTTCATCTTGCATCAGTTTTGTTTTCCAAGTAATTTTCCCACTTCACCTAATTTGTTGGAATAAAACTGTCCCCATGTCACCTTTTTCGTGTCTACAGTGCCTATAACGGTATTTCCTCTTTTGTTCCTAATATTCGTAATTTGTGTTTTCTTTTTCTGGTTCATCTAGCTAGGGACTTCTCAACTTTGTTAATGTTTTCAGAGAACAACTTTTGGCTTTATTTCCTCTATCGTGTTTCCCACCTTATTAATTTTTCTTTTTCTTTTTTTTTTTTGGGATGGATTATCACTCCGTTGCCTGGGCTGGAGTGCAGTGGCGCCATCTCAGCTCACTGCAAGCTCCGCCTCCTGGGTTCATGCCATTCTCCTGCCTCAGCATCCCAAGCAGCTGGGACTATAGATGCCCGCCACCTCGCCCGGCTAATTTTTTGTATTTTTAGTAGAGACGGGTTTCACCATGTTGGCCAGGCTGGTCTTGAACTCCTGACCTCAGGTGATCCACCCTCCTTGGGGTCCCAAAGTGCTGGGATGACAGGTGTGAGCCACCACGCCTGGCCTGCCTCATTAATTTCTGCATTTCCGTTCTTGTCTATACTACAGCTTTCCTTTATAGGTTTACTTCCTTTTTTTTGTTTTTGTTTTGTTTCTTAAGGCAAAATCTTAAAACTCTAGATCTTTCTTTTCTTTTTTTTGTTTTTTGTTTTGAGACGGAGTCTCGCTCTGTCGCCCAGGCTGGAGTGCAGTGGCCGGATCTCAGCTCACTGCAAGCTCCGCCTCCCGGCTTCACGCCATTCTCCTGCCTCAGCCTCCCGAGTAGCTGGGACTACAGGCGGCCACCACCTCGCCCGGCTAGTTTTTGTATTTTTTAGTAGAGACGGGGTTTCACCGTGTTAGCCAGGATGGTCTCGATCTCCTGACCTCGTGATCCATCCGTCTCGGCCTCCCAAAGTGCTGGGATTACAGGCTTGAGCTCTTCTTTTCTATTATAAGCACAAGCTAGTTTTCCTTTAAGCATTGCTTTAGCTGCATCCCATACATTTTGACGTAGTATTCCTTATTTTCCAGTGAAATTCAGCTCAGAGGGAGATTCAGGAGGTGGAAGTTAAGAACCTGCCTGGTAGGCCGGGCGCGGTGGCTCAAGCCTGTAATCCCAGCACTTTGGGAGGCCGAGACGGGCGGATCACGAGGTCAGGAGATCGAGACCATCCTGGCTAACACGGTGAAACCCCGTCTCTACTAAAAAAATACAAAAAACTAGCCGGGCGAGGTGGCGGGCGCCTGTAGTCCCAGCTACTCGGGAGGCTGAGGCAGGAGAATGGTCTAAACCCGGGAGGCGGAGCTTGCAGTGAGCTGAGATCCAGCCACTGCACCCCAGCCTGGGCGACAGAGCAAGACTCTGTCTCAAAAAAAAAAAAAAAAAAAAAGAACCTGCCTGGCTGGGTGTGCTGGGTGGGAGGACAGGGGAGTGAGGAGAGGAGAATGCCTGTCAACTTCTAGCCCGTCATCTGGGCGGTTCCAGGTTCACCCACTGAAATGGGGAAAGACAGAAGCTGGTGCATCTGGTTTGTCCGTGCCAAGTGAGGGGGGCATCCTGGGTCCCGGCGGGACACTCTGGGCTGATGCATGAGGACACTCAAACCATACAGCCGATGAGGTAGGGGATGAGGAGATGACAGCAGGCGCCTGGGAACAGCATGGGCATGAGATAAGCACTCACAGAGGGCACATCGTTCTGGGCCCCCCACACCTCCCTGCTGTCAGCCCTGTGGTCACTGCGCACAGAAGCCACCAGTCTAAACTCAAAAGTGTTGTAAATGTAAGACACCTACTGGCTTTCCTAGACTCAGTATAAAAAAAAAAAAAGAGTAACAAAGATCTGATAATTTTTATATGGATCACATTGTTGAACTACTACTTTTAAAGTACATGGAGTGAAATGCAGTATTCTATTAAAATGAATTTTACTTTATTTTTTAATTCTGTATGTGGCTCACACAATACTCCTATTAAACAGTGCTGCCCTAGGAGAGTCCAGGGCCCTGCCCACCCCTGCTGGATGAGAAGCTGCCCTCTGCCAGGTCCCAGGGTACCCCGAGGGAGCCCTGCAGGGCGTGTCCCAGCCCTCAGAGAGGCTTCTTACCAAATCCCTGCACCGTGGCCGGGCCTATAGCTCCACATGGAAACCCTTCTCCCTCAGAGTCTTCCCACAGCTTTGTGAACTGCTAGGGATGTCCCCTATCACTGCAGCTTCCGGCTAGAGGAGGATGGCTGGTGGCCTCAGCCCGGTCAATGCCAGTCCAGTTCAGTCTGGTACGGGCCACCTGGGAGGACGCCAGGGCAGCCAGGGAGATCCCGGGTCAGGTCGAGGCCCTGTTCAGATCCCTCCGAGGCCCCAGGACTCCCCCTGGACTTCTGGGTGGCCCTGGGTCTCCCTTGGGCACCTGTGGGTGGTCCTGCCTTCCGGCCTCTGCACATCCAGGTACCCCCCCACCCCGCCATCCCCTCTGCGTCTCTGCCCTCACCACAGTCGCCCAGCACGCTATCCCAGCCTGTCTCCCCACACACGGAGGAGCCGAGCCATGACGCTAGAAGAGGCGGAGCTCATCGTCCTAGGTGCCTAGATAAGGGTCCTGAATGAGCAAACGGGGAAGGCCCAGCAGGTGGCGTTTCTAACACGCAGGGCGGGGCCTGGGGGTGGGACTGCGGCTGTTCACCTGCAGTGAGGGGTTCAGTCAGAGAGACAGGGCCCTCAGAAGAGGGCTGGCAGGCAGAGGCCCACACACCAGGCGCGAATGCTGGGCCAGCTGCCGGGAGGTCACCCACGCTCAACCCCGCCCTCCCTGGGGGCTGCTCAGCGATGGCTCATGGACTTGGCCTGACCTGGGGAGGACCTGAGGGCCTTAGAGCTCCAGGCCCCTCGTGGGGTTGGCCCCACTGCCACAGCCTCAGTGTCACCCACCTTCCAGGAATCCACCCCGATCTCCCCTTCTCCGCCCCCAACAAAACCACCACTGCCCTCACCTGCCACGGGCTCTGCAGGAACATGCCTCGGCCTCTCCCAGAAGGCTCACGCCCTCCCCACACCCCTTCTGCAGATGGGAGGGGACCAGCCTGCCTGTGCCAACAACAGCAAGGTGGGCAGAGGCCCCCGCAGAGGTGACCAGAAGGCTGATGGTCACTAAAGCACTGCACCCAGGCCCCAGTCTCCAGAGGGGTTCCTGAGGCAGCAACAGGGTCTCTGTAGTCAGGCAGCGGACAGCCTCCCCCATATCCCCAGTCACCCCCCGGAAGACACCTCCATCCTCAACCTTCAGGCTGCGCTGCCCCCACCCTCTCTACAGCAGCCAGGACCCAAGCCCACCTTCCCACTGAGTACTGACCCCTTCCAGAAACAAGAGAACAAGCCACGTCCCACCCAGGCCTCAGGCTCCGATCTGCTGCCTGTGATGGGAGCCAAATCCCACTTGCTGGAGGCCTGGCAGGCCCGCAGCTGTGTCTTCTGGTCAGCAAAGTCAATCATAAAAATTAGAACTGACCACCAACATTTCAACATTGCCAAATCCAGAGAAACCTGGATTTCCAGCTCTTCAGAAACATCAAAGATCTGGCCACACAGAATCTGCATTTCCCAGGGCAACACCTGGCAGCAGTGTCCCCACCAGGGTGCAGGCCTCAGGACACAACACAGATGTCCAGCCCCGTAGGGCTCTGGTGTCTCTGCCCTCCCCATGGTGGCACCCTGACCCCAGGCCAGTGCAGACAATGGGTTCAAGCTGGAGGCTGCAGAATCATGGCCAGGCCTTGGGAGCCCCTCTGGGTCCTGAATGTTTCCTCCACAGGTGTCCTCTGCACCCCCAGCTGCTGGTCACGGGGAGCCAGGCTGCAGTTTCCAGCCCTCCTCAGCCCTTCCTGGCAGCCTGGCCTTCCCCATTAAGGGGCAGCCAAGTGCCACTGCTCAGCTCCAGCACGAATGGCCCCTCCCCACTCCCTCAAGCCGTTGGGGCCTGCCCCAGACATGACTCTACTCACTCGGCCCCCTCTGTACTCTCAGGAGCCTGGCAGTGGGGGCGGGGGCCCGAGCGTGGAAGGAGGGCAGGAGGCTGTTTAAATCACCACTGTCCCCCATGCATAACAACAGAGACGTCTGAAGGCAACTCCAGCCCCTTTGCGAGACAATGGCTTGTGTGGGTGACTGAGATGGCACCGCCCTCCAAGCCCGCACCTCAAGTGTGCCAGGTCTAGCCCGGAGCTCAGCCAGGGTGCCGCAGCCAGGACTCGGCCCCTCCATGACCCGGCCTTCTGTGAGAACACAAGCATCTGACAGGCCGCGCAGAGGACGCTGGGCTGAACCACCCTCCCTCACCAGTGCCCAGGGCACCTACCCCGGGGATGGGTGTCCCCCAGGCACGAGCTGAGGGGGGATCTCGACCCCTGCCACACTGGCCCACACAGTAGCCTTGCGGTGGGGGGATCTGGAGGCCAGCACCCTGCATGCCGAGCACAGTACAGACCCCCACTCCAGGCCTCAGATGGGTGGGCAGGAAGGCCAGAACAGATGCTCCAGGTCTCCCCTGTTTGGTCAGAGTGCAATGAACCCCGAGCCAAGCCCAGCACAAAAGCTGTTTGTGGGAATAAATCACGTTAAGACACAAGCTCGTCTGTTTAAATTACAAACGCTGATGCTGTTATAAAAAATAGTGGCACGGCACTTTTTATTTTCTTTAATCAGAAAAATAAGCCCTGCGCTTCTGGGATGGAGGCCCCAGGTGAGCACCGGAGGAAGGGGCCTGCGTGGGTGGGGAGCGAGGGGGCCCACAGGCCAAAGCAGATGCTGCACCAGAGGCTGGTCAGGACCCGGGAGGGCCTGCGGGTGTGGAGTCCTCATGAGCAAGTGCAGGGAACTGGGGGTCAGCAGCTGCCTGGCCTGGGAGCCAGGGACACCCACCCCCCTTTCTGACACCCGAGGCCGCCCAGCTGGGCGAGACCAGGCCTGCAGGACCAGGGTCTCCTGTCACTTGGCGCAGGCGTCCAGGTGGTCAACGCTGCTCTCTGGAGGGCCACTGGCTACAGCCTGCCCAGCTCCCCTAAGGTCTGGAGACAGTCAGAGCCCCCTCAAACACCCCCTCCCTTTTGGGCCAGTGGCGTGCCTCAGATTCCAGAAGACTCGAGTGGGGCTGCCTCGAGACCAAGTCCTGAGGGGGTGGCAACCCCTGACCACAGGTGGGGGCCGTGGAAGGGGCAGGGATGGGCCCAGGGGTAGCCTTGTAGTGTGAAGTGTGCCCGACTGCATGCAGGTCAACAGTCAGACGGGACACTGCGGGGGACTGTGGGGAAGCCAGGAGAAGGCGCTGCCCACCCTATGGGCTCCCCCTCACCTGCAGACCCTGCGGGCAACCCATCAGTACATGCCCACGGGGGTGGTAGAGGCAGAGTCCTGAGAGGTGGGGGTGGGAGCCTCCGGGTCCCCTGCAGCTCCTGACCCACCAGATAGGCCCATGTGCCCCCTGCAGCTTGGGGGCCCTGGAGGTGGACACCAGCACCTCCTGACTACCAGGAGGAGGGCCTGAACTGAAACCCACACCTTCACCATTCACCACTGGGCTATTCTGCAGGAACTGCAGCACCCCACAGATCCTTCCTGCCCAGCACACCACTCACTCACGCCCTCTCTCGCACGCACGTGCACACAGCGCGCATGCGCACACAGCACGCACACACCAGGCTCACGCGCTTTGCACAGGTGGCACGCCTGGGGCAAGCGTGCACGCAGACTCAGAGATGCAAGGACAGTATTGTCAATTCAGAGGCACAGAAAGACGCTGAGGGGCCCCCAGCAAGCTCCCCGCCCTCGGGGGCTGTGTTCCCCTCCCAGGGCACGCACACCACAGGCAGCAACGCGGGTGGGGGCACTGTGACACCAGTGGGGGGAGAGGGGGCATGGCGGGGCAGCACGCAGATGCCGGTTCATCTCTCCTCCTGGTGTGGTGGGCCTCAGCCTGATCACGGCCCTGCAGGGGCTCCCGCCTCCAGCCGAGCCTCAACTTCCAATGACAAACAGCCCAGCCCTATCTAGAGAAGGCCTCAGGCTAGTCCAGCAAAGCATCTCCGGCCCGAAGGGCAAGGCAGCCTTGGCCCTCAGGGCCCTGCCAGGGTGCAGCTCACACTGGAGTGGGCTGGAAAACCCATATGGGGAGGTGCCTGCAGGCATCAGGCTCCAGGGCTCACAGATGGGGCCTGACGGGCCACCCCGGGGGCACAGGATCGGGTCCACCGTGACCTCAGGGGCCGGCAGGGATGGCCCAGGGCCAGAAGCGAGAGCCGCGGCTGACGGGCTGGCACCAGATCCAACAGGGACCGCCGCGGCTGGCAGAGAAGCCCCAGGAGAGGCCGGCAGGGTGGGCCTGGCTGCCCCAGGAGTGAAGGGCGATCGGGAATGGGGAGCAACGGCTGGGGTTTGCAGGGCTTGTTGGGGCCCATGAGCGGCCGCAGGGGCTGGCAGGGCTGCTCCGGGCCCATGAGCGGCCGCTTGGGTGGGCAGGGCTGCTCCGGGCCCATGAGCGGCTGCTTCTGCTGCCTTGGCCGTCCCGGGCCCAAGAGTGAAGGCGTGAGTGGGCCAGGCTGCTCTGGGGCTTCCACTAACCGCTGGGGCTGCCTGGGGCGCAGCAGTGACCGCCGGGGACGGCTGGGCTGGCCCAGCAGGGACCTTCGGGGCTGGCCGTACTGACACGGGGCTAGGAAGGCCCGCCGGGGGCAGCAGCACTGTCCTGGGAGGAAGCTGGCGGGCCGTCGGCGTGGTCGGAGGGTGAGGAGTGGCCGTGGGGGCTGGTATCGCTGGCATTGGGCTAGCAGCGACCACAGGGGCCGGCTGCGCTGTCCTGAGGATGCCCTGCCGGGCTGGCCACAGTGACACGGGTTGGCCCACGGCCGCAGGGGCCGGCAGCGGTGCCACAGGGTCAGCAGGGACCGCAGGCGCCTGCAGCGGTGCCTTGGGGCCAGGAGGGACCGCAGGCGCCGGCAGTACAGGCAGGGGACCAGAAGGGACCGTGGGGCCAGGAGGGACCGCAGGCGCCGGCAGTGGTGACATGGGGTCAGCAGTGACCGCAGGCGCCGGCAGCACTGCCTGGGGCCTGGGAGTGCCCAATGCGGCCGGCAGGGCTGGGCCAGGCGTGACCGCTGGGGCTGGCAGAGCTGATCTGGGGCTGGAAGGAGCCGCTGGGGCCGGCAGGGCTGACCGGGGCCCAGAAGTGACCGCCGGGGCTGGCAGGGCTGTTTCAGGCCCAGAAGTGACCGCTGGGGCCAGCTGCGCTGACCCAGGAGTGGCCGCTGGGAGGGCTGGCAGGGCTGCCCGGGGTCCGGGAGTGCCGACGGGGCTGGGAGGGACCCCTGGGGCTGGCTGGGCTGGCTGGGCTGGAGCTGTTGCTGGCGCTGGGCCGGGCCGTTCTGGTCCCAGTGGCTGGCTGGGAGCGGCCCCCCTTCTGGGGAGCACACCTGCATGGAAGAAAGAGCACGTGTCCACCTGGGCAGGTGTCACCGCCCGCGGAACCCCCGTCCAGCCCGGGCCCAGGAGGCATGCTGTCCTTCTCCAGCAGCCCAATTCCCAAGGGGGCCAAGGGGAGCCGAGGACACCGCGCAGAGCCCCACCCTGGAAGGAAGGAAGGCGCACACCAGTGGACCCCCTGCAGAGGAAGCAGCTGCAGGCTGAGCCGCACCCAGGACAGAGCCCCACGCGCCAGGGAAGCCCCCACCTGCTCTGACAGCCCCTCCTGGGCAGGAGGCCCCTGGGCAGGGCAGGCAGAGCCCTGTTCCCAGCTGGGCCACGCACCTGACCACTGACCACAGTCACGTGCCTGCAGCCACCGCCGGGACCAAGCGTTCCCCTCCCCACGCCGCACACGTGAGCAGATGGCGCTGCGTGTGGACAGGACAGCCCTCGGCAATGCGCCTGGACCCCTCCTTATAGACACGCTGGACACCTCTAGTCGGCGGAGCCTGATGGACACGGCAGGGAAACGGGGCCGGCCTATCAGTTTGGCGCCCCAGCCCGGCACGCGCGCCTTGCTGCCCCAGATAGGCACCTCTCCTGCTGTGGCCCTAGGCACGTCACGACCCCTCCGTGACCCAGCGGGCTCCTGCCTCTGCTCAGCCCAGCCCTGTCCACGTGTCCTGCACCCCAAGCCTGACAACGATGGACGCGCTGCCAGGCAGGCCCGGGGGCCACATGGGGTGGTGTCCAGGTGCTGGCGTGGCCCCGGGGCGGTGAGCACTGACCCGACGCAGAGCTCCCGGTCGGGGAGGGACCTGCTCACCTGCTTGGAGGGTTGCAGTGGGACCTTCCTCGCCCCATCGCAGGCGGGCTCGAGGTCCTGCCCGGGGCTGCCTGCCTCCAGGGGCCGCCTGTTCTCACTCGGCTCCGCAGGGGGGCAGGTTTCCGACTCCCGGGGCTTCTTGATGAGGCGACGCTCCCACTTCTCCTTCCGCTCATGTGGCTTCAGGGCCATATCCTTCTGCAGGGAGACAGGGAAACGCCAGTTAATTGGCGGGACCCCAGGGCCTTGGGCCCAGGACAGCACCTGGGACAGCACCCACCTCAGCAGCTCTCAGGGGAAGGAGCCTCCAGACTTGGGAAGGGCATCTCTGAGGTGACGGAAGACGGCAGGTGAGATGCCGAAGTGGGACCGGGGTGGGAGTTTCCCAGGGCTCAGCCAGCAAAGGGGCCCGACAAAGCTTAGCCCAGCAGGGAATCTCCAGTAAGTTTCACAGGAGGCCAGCCCAGGGCTGCCCAGGACTGCCCCCTCTGAGCCCTGCTGAGACCAGGGCTGTCTTTCAACACTGAGTGAGTGCCCTGCAGTGGGGGCCAGGGACCACAGGAGCCTCTCCAGGGGACACCCAGGCCCCACAAGAAGTGCTCCTCCAGGCGACAGCCCACGGGAAGTGCTTCCCCAGGTGACACTGTATTCCAGAGGGCCTGAGGGGGTCTGGCCAGTGCTCCCAGATGGGTCTGTGGATTTGGGACAGAGATGCTTCCCAGGGCTCACCGTTGGGCTATCAGACCCTGGGGACACCCCCAGGTCCCCTGTAAACCTGCTGGCCTCCCCTGGTCCCTCTCGTCCCATGTCAACTCCTTCAGAGCACCAACTAGCCTGTGGACAGCCCCAGGACACTCCAGCTCCCGCCCTGCCGGTGGACATCGGGCAACCCCAGGTTCTGGGGTCCCCACCCCCACACTCTTACTAGTGGTTTACACTTACACTTACTAGTGGTTTACACTTACTAGTAAACCACTAGTAAGCATCTTCTGTATGCTGGCTCAGCTCCTAGCACTAGGGCTGGCGCAGACATACACGGTGCATCAAGTCTAGGATACAGAGGAGCCTGCTGGCCAGCGACAAGCATCCACGAAAGGATAGAATCCTCTCGGGGAGAGCACGGCTGTGAGAAAAACAGCAGCAGTGAAGCCCAGGACAGGACCCACGTCAGAGCTGCTGCCAAGGACCCTGGGAAGTCACTGGGGAGGACCCGCCCCCAAGGAGGGCCACAGTGTCCCCGGGGAGGACCCACCCCCACAGAGGGCCACGGCGTCCCTGGGGAGGAGGACCCGCCCCCGCGTAGAGCCACGGCGTCCCTGGGGAGAAGGACCTTGGCTGTCCCTCCAGTAAGGACAGATGACAGGGACACAGCCATGGTGTTGCCGGCCACGCCCTCCCCGGCTGGGAGCCCTCCCCATGACACAAGCACCACCCCCACCAGTCTGAGCTGGAGGCCCTGAGAGGCCCAGCAGCGTTTCCAGGCCCCCTGCCCATGAGGGCTGATCCTGTCACTCCAGCTCCTCTGTTTCCGGCTCCAGGAAGCCTCCTTGTCTCCCCAAGACCCAGCTCCTGCCATGTGCTCTCTGCAGAGCCACCACTCAAGGCCCACAGCCCTGCTGTGAGCGGCCTGTTCAAGCCCGAGAGCCCGTGGTCTCGAGAGTTCCTGCTCATCCACCCAGGATCCGTCAGGGCTGCCCGTCCCAGGCAGCTGTGGATCCAATCCCAGTCCCACTGAGCTCTGAGGGTCTAAGCCCGGACAAATCAAAGGCTGCAGCCGAGAGAACGGCTGTTCACAGCGCTGGATCAAAAGTAGGAACAAATCAAGGTGTTACCTTTCACAGTAACTATGAAACCTGCAAGGGCAGCCTGCCATGCAGGGCACCGCTGAGCTAGGATTTGTCTTTCTAATGGGCAAAGAGTCAGAGGAGACAGGCAAAGGGCAGATATGAGAAGGCACAACCGAGTGGTGCCCTCAGGGCACAGATGCTCCCCCAGGCCCGCTCCACACCTCTCTCCATCGCCAGTGTTCACAGCTGCCCAGAAGGATGCATGTGTCAAGGGCAAATTGTTTACATTTACCACATTTTCTGTAAACCTGCTTTAGTGTTACTTTGCTTTCAAAAAAATATAAAGATTCCTGCCTGCCCCTCCTCCCGTCCACAGACCCACCCTCCAGCTCCCTCCCGGCCCCGGCCCCACACCCAGCACAAGGCAGTGAGTTTCCTGTCCCGTTTGACGCGCACCAGAACGTCCATCTGTCCTGCCCCCTGCTTAGCCCCAGGCAGGGCTCACAAGCGCTGCTGAGTGAACATTCTAGAGAACAGACAGCACAGGAGTGGGTGCCCACACCGGGCAGGAGAGGCCTCCGACGTCTCCGGCTCTAGGCGCAGCCCCTGTGCCCACAAACCCCCAGCCAGCGCTGCAGCCACGCTCACTGCAGAGAACGGAGGCCATTCCCAGGAAGCTCTGGGAGGGCTGTCCCAGGACTCTACTCCTGAGGTGTGAGCCAGTGCTCTGCCTGCTGCCCTGAGACAGTGGGAAAGGTACCCAGGCCTGGGATAGCCATGCGGCTGGCCCCTCTCCTGGCCACTCCGGGGCTTTCCAGGGTGAGGCCGGCCCTGTGGGCTGCGCCTGGCAGGTTTCAGAGGCCCCACAGCAATGCCACAGCACTGCCCTGCCCTGCCCAGCTGCTGAGAGAGGCATGACCAAGGAGGCCCAGGCAGGGACCCTTGCCAGCCCCACCACTGCACCTGACACCCCACTCTGCCCAGTGGCTCAGTCACTGCACATACACCTGAGGGATTGGTGGTACAGCTCGGACACCATACAGCGTCCCGTCCAAGGCCACCATGACAGGCAGCAGCGTGGCCACCCCCGCTCCTGTGAGGACCGGAGTCCCCCTTGGGGCAGACCACGGGTGGGGGTGGGGCTGGGACAGGAGTCCAGGCCAGATGGGGGGCAGTCCCCAGGGACTGAGGGACAGTGCGTGCCCTGGGCAGCCCCAGGGTCCTCATTTGTAAACTGGGCAACGGCCCCACCCCCATGGGTGGCGCCAACCACCACGCCAAGGTGCCTGGGCTCCACGGAAGAAAGGCCCAGAAGGTTCGCACCGGGAAGTGACATGAGCTCTGGGTAGGGACCCTGCACGGAGCCAGGGAGACCAGCAGCAGCCACGCGCTCACCCACTTCGTCGTGTTCTCCGCAGTGAGGCTGTGCCAGGCACTCTGCTAAGTGGTGGGTCAGGCCCTGCTTATCTTCTTGTTTGTTTGTTTTTGAGACGGCGACTCATTGTGTTGCCCAGGCTGGAGTGCAGTGGCATGATCTTGGCTCACTGCAACCTCTGCCTCCCAGGTTCAAGCAATTCTCCTGCCTCAGCCTCCTGAGTAGCTGGGATTACAGGTCACCATGTGTAGCTAATTTTTTTGTGTTTTTAGTAGAGATGGGATTTCACCACGTGGCCAGGCTGGTGTCGATCTCCTGACCTCAGGTGATCTGCCCGCCTCAGCCTCCCAGAGTGCTGGGATGACAGGTGTGAGCCACCACCGCACCGGGCCTGGGCCCTGATTATCTAATCCACACACACAGGACCCCACGTGCTGGCCGCAGTGACCACCCCAGTGTGGAATGAAGACACAGACGAGAGACCTGGAAAGGCTTCAGGAGCTGTGTCCCCAGCACCACCCACCACCCAGCCCAGCTCTGAGGTGCCAGCCGGCCGCCTCAGGCCACTGTCCCAGCTGCAGGAACCCCTGCCCACCCAGCCCAGCTCTGAGGTGCCAGCCGGCCGCCTCAGGCCACTGTCCCAGCTGCAGGAACCCCTGCTAGGCTGAGGCAGTGGAGGCCCTGAACCCCCCCACAGGTCTGCAGTGCACACCGGGGTCAGCACACGTGGCACCACACAGGGGCCCTCCAGGAAAGCGCGGTGGGGGCCCTCCCTGCAGTGGCTTCCAGTACCCCCAGTAGTGGCTAGGGCCCCAGACCTCCCTGCTCCCCTCCCGGGAGGACCACCAGGGCTGGGCGCAGGCTTATGTGACACTGCTAGACAGATTCTCCTGTAGCAATTCTATGCGACTACTTTTGGCTCTCTTAATGTCATTACTATACAGCACCATCAACATTCCTAACTACACTACAATGACGCAAACAGAGATAAAATAATTCTACCCCAGCACACACAGAGCACTGCTGCCCCCTCTTGGGGACGGGGCTGCCTGTTCCCGCCCAGGCTTGGCCTACCCCCTGCAGCCAGGTGGCCACGCCCTGCTCCTGAAACCACAGCAGGGGCCTCTCCCCTCCTTGTCACCAGGCAGGAGGCTCTGGAGAACCGCCTACCCAAGACCTCACCTCCCTGGCAGGCCCCTCTGCTTCCCACCCAGAGTGATGACCACGTTCCCCCAGGCAAAGCCAGGCCTGGAACCCCCAGGGATCTTCTCGGATGGGACGGAAGCTGCTCTCCATGGGGAGGGAGCCCCCGGGGATCTTCTCGGATGGGTCGGAAGCTGCTCTCCACTGGGGGCAGGAGGCTGAGGAAGGATGCAGCTGCTTGGCTCCCAGAACCTTGTTGGCTCACACCTTCGTCAGGTCTGTCTCTGTCATTCCAAGAGCTCAGGCCCAAAGCCCAGAGCCTCTGCCTCTCAATTGTGTTCAGTCTGGGCGCAAACCCCACAGCTCTCTCTGCAGAGCACCTGAGCGTCCGCTCAGCGCCCAGCTGGCACGGCTGCCTCCCATACCCAGGTCCTGTGGCGGCCTGTGCCCCGCCATCCCCTCTGCCTTGGGGTCAAAAGCTGAACAGAAGCTGACACAGGAGACCCTACAGGGAGCCCCACTCACAGCCCCGTGTGGGGACTGGGTCTATCACCCCTCCAGCTGCAAAGGTGGGAATGGGACCCTTTCCCACCATGACCTCTCTCTCCCTTGGCTCACACCCACCCAGTGGGCGACAGCCCCCACGTCTCCCCCCTGCCCAGGGTGTCCCAATGTCACCTTGGCCGGTTTTTTCTCATGGGGACCCCACATCGAGCACCCACGGGGACTGCCCAGCAAGCCTCACTGACACCTCAGTTGTTCCAGAGGCCTCCAGGTTGTGCCCAGCTGCTCCCATGGCCTCCAGGATGTGGTCCTGCGGGCTTGCGGCTCTCGCCTAGCAAGGGACCAGCAGCTGGGAGCTGGGCTGCCCCTGCAGGACCGCCACAAGCATGGTGGCTGCTGCCTCTCAGGGACGGCTGAGATTCCCGAACACCCAGTGAGCGCACGTGGTTGCACTCTAGGGGCAGGGAGGCAGGGTCAGGGCTCCCGGGGGGGGGGGGGGGAGGCGGGGCGCTGTGAGGCCCAGCTTGGCCGTTACTGCTGCACCCCACTCCTTGGGAGCTGTGGAGGCTGTGGCCTGGCCCTGTGTGGGCCGGGAAGAGCTACCTGGAGACAAGTCGGAGACCCAGGCCATTGGTGACGGTGCCAGGGAGAACAGCAGTGCTGCCTGAGATGGAGTGGTGCCAGGACAGGTGTGAATGCAGGGTGCATGGCAAGTAGACACGAGGGGGTGGGGACAGAAGTGGGAGAGAATAGGAGGGGTCCTCTGGTCCAGGGCCAGAAGCCTCAGAGACCAGTGTGGGCTGACAAAGCCCAGCCCCAGTTGTTGGTGCGCTAGGTGCCCTCGCTGCTGTTGTGAGTTCACAGGGCCAGAGTGGGCTACGGAAATGAAGCCTGAGCCTGCCTTCCGCTCGGGGCCCAGGGCTTTGGACAGGAGTAAGAAGGGCTGCCATGAGCAAATGCACAGCCCATTCCGTGCATGGGGATAGTGGGCGTGAGGCCTGAAGCAGGGAAGTGGGGGATGGTGTGAGGGGCAGGCTGGTGTGGGGACCACAGTGGAGCCACTGTTTGGCCCTGGTTTTATCCCAGGGTTCCAGTCCAGCCACGCCTGGAGAACCGTCTGATAGGGGCTGAGCCTGGAGAGTGAACGAGGTTGCCCAGTTACCCTCTGACCAGCCCAACCAGCAGGCCACTGTCACGTGCCACGCCTGGAGGTCAGTCCCGCTGTGAACTCGGAGCCTCACTGATGCATTCCTCCCACCAGCTCCAATTTACTGGAAGGCCATGGATCACACCTGGCTGTGGCCTGCAGCCTCGCCCTTCAAACCAAAGGCCTTCTGCAGGATTCCTCTGGGTGGCCATGAGGGCCAGGCATGGAGAGCCGGGTATGGAGGGCTGAGGCAGCACCAGGGAGATGGCCCAGGGTGGCAGTTTGCCAGGAGGGAGGTGACGAAGGGCTGGAGCCTGTCCCGGCCACCAGTGGGGTCTGACAAGGATTTTAGAAAGGCCCCCTGGAGGGACAGCCCACACCAATGCTGGCAGCGGGGGAAAGCAGGCAGCTGACTCCTCTGTCCCTAAGAACCTGGGGGGCTGCCGCAGGTTGGGGCATGAGGACACATCAGGATGGTGGTCAACACACTGAGAGGGACGCGTCACTCAGACCTGGGAGGTCAACACTTCAAAACGAACATACATCCCGTCCGTGCACTCTCTGTACACACGGACTTCCTCACAACGAAAAGAATAAAAAGAAAGGGAGATCTTTTGGATTTAGATTTAGATGAAGAGAACAGAAAGGAGCCAGGAGATGGAGACACCGGGCAGGTGAGGCTGTCCCCAAAGAGGGGATGCAGGGCAGGACCCTGTGAGCTGACGTCTGGGCAGCCAGCCGAAGGAAGGGGAGGAGCCACCAGCTTGGGTGTCCTGCTCCAGGGCCGTCCTGCATGCTGGGCCCTGCTGTGTGGCCACCACTGCTGGGATGACGAGGAGTCCACTGCTGGGGCCCCAACCTCTCCAGAGACCCCTGTCCCGGCCCCTGCACAGGAATGGGCCGTGCATTTGCTCACAGCAGCCTCTCTCACTCCTGTCCAAGGCCTTGGCCCCGAGCAGAAGGCAGGCTCAGGCTTCATTTCTGTGGCTCACTCTGGCCCCTGTGAACTCACGACAGCAGCAAGGGCACCTAGTGCACCAACCACCGGGGCTGGGCTTTGTCAGCCCACACTGGTCTCTGAGGCTCCTGGCCCTGGGAGCCCCTCCCCCAGCCACTCACCCTTGCTGGCAGCTGCCACAGGCGATCCCACGCAGCAGCCTGGGACACACAGAGCCTCTTCCTCAGCCACGGGGGGGCGGCCCGGGCCCACGCCAGCCAGGTGTCGCTAAAGCCACAGGCCTGGGGTACGAGGACCACAGGGGCAGCCGCTGCTCGGCCCCACCTTTATCCCGGGATTCCAGTCCAGCTGCGCCCACAGAACTCACGACCCCCAGGGCTGGGGGCTGGTAGGGGCTGAGCCCCAAGAATGAACAGGTCTGAGAGGCCAACCCACTTCTGACCTCAGGGTCTAGGGGAGGAGAGTCATAGGGGAACCAATATAGCCCCCACCCAGTCCAGTCCACGTCGGGGGCCTGGTCCACATCACGGTCCACCTCCCTGGGCAGTCGCTGCAGGCCCCTTGGGCTCTTTCCCCGACCGGCTCCCAGCCACACGGTCCCTGGGGAGAGGCACACAGCCATGCCGGCCATAGGACAGGGTGTAGCAGGCAGGTAAGTGGGGCATGGGATTAGGGTCTGGCCGAGGACAGCCAGAGGCCTGCTGTGGTATGAGCAGCAGCAACTGGGGCAGGCGCCAAGGGCTGTGGGGGATGCCACAGCAGGACAGGTTAGTGAGGGTGGGGTTGTGGCAGGGCCTGGGCTCCCTGTGAGGGCACAAACAGGCTCTTCCAGGCTGGACAGAGTCTGCAGGGCCTGGACTCCCTGTAAGAGTGTCAACAGGCCGTCCCGGGCTGGACGGAGTCTGCAGGGCTCTGGGCTCCCAGGCAGTGAAGCAGTTAGACGATGTCTGATTTAGAAAACTGTAGACTGGGTGGGTGGAGGGACCAGGACAGGGGACAGCCACAGGGCCAGGACTCCCTGGAGGCCAGTCTGGACACACAGCAGGACCAGGGCCCTACAGGGGACAGAGGACAGGGAGCAGAGAGGCCGGCCCCATGGGCCCAGGCCAGAGAGGGGGAGCCCCAGCCTCCAGCCCATGCCTGAGTTCTGATCCTGCTCAGCCACTCGCCAGCAGTGTAGATGCAGGAAGTGACTGCATGGCTGTGCCTCAGGTTCCTCATCTGTAGCATGGGGACCGCACAGCACCCGCCATGGGGGCTGCCGAGGGGAGTGGGCGTGACGCACACGAAGTCCTGGAGCTGTGCCTGAGCCTGGAGCTGGGGCACTGCTGCCCTTTCCATCACTGTCACCACCGCTCAGTAGCAAGGCTTGGTGGTGGGGCCGTGCATAAGCCTGGGACACACTCAGTTATTCTGCTACCTACAGCCGCCCAGCCAGGACCAAGTTCTCAACAGAGGGAAGGTGGTGGCCACAGACTGGGCAGGCGCCCCTCTGGTCTCAGTGGGGCGGGGTCACAGCGTGCAGCTCCCAGCCCCAGACACTTGATGGCTCCTGCAGAGTCCAAAGGGCAGTGCCTGTGCCTCCTGAGCCAGACACCACGGATTCTGGCCAGAGGGTCCTGGGTGCACACACATGGTACACACGTGGGCTGAGAAGACGGGCATGGAGACTTCAACGCCTGTCTGGGCTGCAGAGGGACCAGCAGCCCACCCAGCCTGCTCTCTGACGCCAGCACAGCTCTGGGGAACCCCATCCACCCCACAGGCCAGCTGTCTACACAAACCAGATCAGCACAGCTCTGGGGAACCCCATCCACCCCACAGGCTAGCTTTCTACACAAACCAGATCAGCACAGCTCTGCTGCGCCAAGAGAGTTGGGGCTCGGTGGCTGTTCTGTCCCTCACACTCCTCAGGGCGCCTGTCGTCCTCTACAGGTACGTGGAACCAAGTGCCCCATTTGCCCTGATCTCACGGAGTTTAGGTACTGCGCAGTGCCCCACCCCTAGCCCTGCAGTCCCCCAGCCACAGCCCCCAGCCGTCTCCAGACAGCCTGCCACAGGCACCCCAAACCAGTACCACCTGCCACCCGTGCCCTTCCTGACAGGATCTCAGGAACCGCCATGCCACAGTGCTGCCCCTCACACCTGCACTCCTCCCTCGATGCTGCCCGTCACACCTGCACTCCTCCCTCGGTGCTGCCCCTCACACCTGCACTCCTCCCCAGAAGCCCTCACGGTCTCCTCTGTGACTCCAACGACAGCCTCTTTACTGCCATCCCAATACTCAGTGGCAACGGGGCCTGTGGGTGTATCTTGGGGGCTGGCCCAGGGCCTGGCACACAGCCAGGGCTCAATAAACGCTTGTAGAGTCCGTCAGGGAAAGCAAAACAGCTCAGAATTCTTCCCTGCTGGCCAGCAGCTCACCTGGCCTTTCCCAGAGGTCCAGCACCACTGCTGCCCAGCACCACTCTGCTGGGCTGGCCCTGGAGGCTCCACTGTGCAGCAGCAAGACCTGGGCAGAGGTCTGGAATGGGCGGGGCAGCTGCCGAGGCCGGATGAGGCCCACCAGTCCCAGGGACCAGTTTGGCCACCCAGGCTCCTGGAGGCCTTACAGAGCACAGAGCACTATCCCGGGGGACAGCAGAGGTGGCAGGTACCCTTGGTCACATACACAGGCAGAAGGGGCCCAGCCTGCCGCGGTGAGGGTGGAGGAAGCCTGCTGAGCGGACGGGAGCATGAGCAGGTGGCCACAGGACCTGGCTGGGGTTGTCGGCCTCTCTGCCCAGCCCACAGTGGGGTGAGTACCATGGCCAAGCCTCAGTTTCCATCCATCACACAGGGTAGCCGCAGCTGCACCTCCAGCTGTCCTGGCCCACAGGGACACCAACACCTGATGGTTCTTCAGCTTCCAGCCTCCCTCCCCCAGAACAGGTCGGTGTCCATCCAAGCACAGCCCCACCCAGCTCTGCAAAGCCCACCCAGGGAGGGGCACAGCCAAGTCCCACCCAGGGCCACCCTGCTGACCAGGATGGGGGGCCCTGTGCAGTAGCGCCTCGAGGAGCCCCGGCACCTCTCACAGCTCCCACGGGATCTGGACATTCCAGGCTGTACAGCAGGAGACCCCAGACTTCCACAACCCACATCCCCACATGGGGTTGGTAGGGGCAGACCAGGACATGTGTGTGGGGATGGTCCATCCTCTTCATTTCCCTGGAGGGTCTGGAGAAGGACAAGAGTGGAGGGCTAGGGGCCGGGAGGGGTGGGCAGCCACAGATCCACTCTGCTGCAGTCCTGGACAGCCTGTAGCTCAGCCTCCAGCTGGGACCTCCAGAGATTGGCCAGAAGGTGTCTGACAGGCAGGTGGCCGCTGTGGAGCCTCTGCGAGGGTGGCTGGGGGCCTGTGGGTCCTGCAGGCCTCCCCACTGGAACACTCTGACTGCTGTCACATCCTGACACAGCCCCCGGCCCCGTGCCCCCCCGCACAGGCCTCACCGTGAGCGCGGGGCCCGGAGAGGGACCCACACCCATGGGGGCACGCAGCTGTGGGGCTTGACAGATCTGGATGGCCAGCTCTCCCCACCGGCCACCTCCCCAGGTTCCCAAAGAAACAGCAGGCACCCTCCCCAGAGGCCCTGTGGGCCAGCTCTCCCAGGGAGTGCAGGCCAGGCTCAGCGACAGGCCTCCCAGCTGCTGCCACACGACCACTCTAGATGCCACATGCTCCTGGGGTGGGGCCGGGGAGGACATCAGGCCCGAGGGGTTTCTCGGGGAGGCACATGCAGGGCACAAACACACACATCGCATGCTACAAGCCCTGGCCCTCCCTCAGAGACCTGGGGGCTGCTTACATGCTGACCCTTGTTTAGGGACAAATGGCTTTGTCATGGGCCACGTAGGGGCAGTCAGGGCCTGACCCTGGGCCACTGAGAAGGGTTAGATCCCCAGCCCGGGACTGCCTCAGCAGGGGTAAGGTGGTGCCCCAGGGGTCCCGAGGCCCAGAGCCTGGATTCTAGCCTGGGGCCACTCACTGAGCTCATCTTGACAGGGGCAGGAGGCTGGGGCACTGAAGGGTGGTCACGCCTGTGGGCTCCTGAAATATGCAGGAGCTGAGGCCAGAGGGGGTCCTGGTGCCATCTGGGTAGGGGAGTATGGAGGGGGAGCCCGGAGGGAGAGGACAGTCTGGGACACAGGGGTCACTCAGACTCCTAGAGGCTCAGGTGGGCTGGGCTCCTCCTGCAGGACTCAGGGGGCTCCTGGGGACTCAGGTGGGCTGGCCTCCTCCTGTGGCTGCCTCTGACTCAGAGCAGCCAGGCTGGGTCCGCCCCGGGACCCTGGCCCAGCTCTGTGGTCCTCCTACTTAGAAGGCCCTCCTGACCTGGCCAGGGCACCCCGGGCTCCTCTCCCCCAGCCTCCACTTCTAATGAGGTGGTCCCGTGGCCCCTCCCTCATTACCCGTGTCCCCACCCCAAACCATGCTGACTTAGGGTCTCTAACTGGTCACCATTAAATGGGCTGGAGTACTGGGACCCAAATGTTCTGTCCAGGTGCTGAGAAAGCGGTTAATTCTTATGCCATTTTGTCGTTACAGAAAAAGATGAAAAGTTCCTAACCAAAATGCAGAACCAGCGGAAGTAACTCTACTAGAAACAGGGCGGCAAAACTCCGAACCATCGGCAAAGCAACCCAAAATGAGACTCCACCAACACAGGAGACACCAGGGCCACGTCCGGAGTTCAAGGACAGACCGACAGCAGCAGCACGGGTGCCGTGGGGCCTGGGAAGAAAGCGCAGGGAGGCGGCATAAGCTGGGTGAGCAGGGCCATCCCTACCTGATGCTGGACCAGAGACGCATCCCGCAAAACACAGGGCGCCCATCAGAATGCCGGGAAACGGGGAAGGAGGGAGGGACACAGATACCCGCAAACAGCAACACCAATCCTCACGCTCCGGACACACAAATGCAGTAAGGTGCGAAGAGTCCCGCAACACAGATGCGGGGAAGCAGCAACGTCACAGCCATGTGCAGATGCCAGCAGGGCCTATGGGAACCCCCCAAGAGTCCCCTAGAAACTGTCTGTGCTGACGAGAGAATCCAACAAAGTGCCCAGGTAGAGATGCCAGGTGGGAAAAAGTTTTCTTAGACAAACAGCAACAACCAGCCAGAAAACACAGCAAAACGAGGCTTCCAGAGTGACAAAAACACAAGCCCGGGTAAATACCCAACACGGGCCCCTCGGCAGGGAACAGGCCCTCACGACCATCAGGAGCCTTAAAACTGCCACCCACAGACAGCAGGGCCAGTTCAGGGCACTTCTCTTTCTCTAGAGAAGCAATCCCACAAAGGCAGGAGATGGGGGACATCTGGGGACAGATCTCCCGTCAGGACAGCTGGGGCAGCTGGTGCAGCTGGGGCATGAGAGTCTAGTCCGGGAAAGAGGGGGTGGGGCCAGCCCGGGTCTGGTGTGGGTCTGGCTCCCTGCTGGAGGACTGTGCAGTGAGTCACAGGGACCCCTGGGAGACCCCGACCGCAAAGGTGCGCAGCACGTGCAGATGCACAGGCACGCGGCGTAGCCACAGCAAGGACGGGAAGGCCTTGGAAACCTGAGCCAAGAAGTGACAGGGCCAAGCAGCCAGGCGGGAGGGGATCCAGGCGGGAGGGGATGGGGAAGAGGGCCGGGGACCATCCTACTGTAACAGCCCTGACCCCGAGGCCAGCAAACCACCAGGCAGGGCCCGCGAGGGGCAGAGCCACAAAGGACGCAGAACCCTTCTCAGAGCCAAAGCGGCCAGGTGCAGGCCACGCTACAGCCATGGCAGGGCCTGGGGAGCTGCTGGCCCCCAGACAGGGCCTGGACAGGTGGTGGGCACCCACGTGGACCGAGGGGCCAGTGACTGTTTTCATGGCCCCTGCGTCCACCTCCCCTGAGGGAGCAGCCCCTGCCCACGGCTGTGAGACTCTCTGGGAGGAACAGGAATCCACACAGCTTCCAGGCAGCCCCTCACTGTCACAGGGCGGGCCCTGGCTCAGCTCCGCACCCCTGCCCCATGGCTGTGGGTAAAGCACTTCCTCTCGCTGGGCCTCAGTTTCCCCACCTGGAGACCAGGAAGCAGCCACAAGGAGTTCCCTGGGCCGAAGCCTGCCCTCTCCCTGGCTCTCCTCACTGAGCCCAAATGTCTGCGGTCTCAGCCCCACCCTCATCTGTCTGAGAGTTGAGCCAGGTGTGGACTCACAGCGCCCCCGGCACAAACTCAGCCCCCACTGGCACCACCAACAGTGTGGTCTCAGCGGTGCCCGGAGGTCCAAGTGACACTGTCAGGCCCCACATGCAGTGCTCGGCGGGCCGGGCCCAGCCCCAACATGGCCAGGTCATACTTCCGGCCCCAAGCAGCCAAGAGCCAGCCCAGATTCTATGCCTGGGCCTTTGCTCCTGGAATCCTGGTCACTCTGTGAAGCCCACCAGGCCCACTAGGGATTCACAGACAGACCACCTGGCTCAGCCTCCAGGATGCAGGGCAGGGCAGGAAGGTGCCTGGGCCAGTCCCTCACACTCTCACATTCCCCACCACGGGCTGTGTCCAAAAACCTGTACCCTCCCCTTGGCCAAGGCCCACTGGCTCCAGGCTCACACCCTAAGCCCACCAGCGTTCTGGGCCATTTTCAGCAGGGGTCACAGCTCGCCCATGGACAGCCCTGGGAGGCCGGGGGCCGCACACAATCAGTAGCCTGGGGTTTCTCGAGCACAAGTTTCCCGCCTGTCTGTGCATGGTTCAGCAGCGGCAGGTTCAGCAGCGTTTTGGGTGATGTCCTGTGGTTTATGCTGAGCAGAGAATGTGGAAGCACAGTCGTTAGAGGAGGCCGCTGGCCACCAAGCTGGGATGCTGGGTGCTTTCCTTCCGCCTTTATTCCCAGGACACACGTGGACCTTCTGAGTAGCCGTCTGCCAGTCAGGGAACAGCTCAAGCTTCAGCACACACCTTCTTACGGAGCTTGATGTGTGAACCAGGTGAAAGTCACCAGGTGAAAGTGATTTGTTGTTTGAAAAATACAAATCAACAAAAACTCACAGACACCAAACCAGAATGGTGGTGTCCGCCTGAAGCTGGTGGCCAATGTACTCCCGGGCACTCTGCCACCTCGCTGTGGCCCAGGCCCAGCCCAGAGCACCGTGGCCAGCGTCGCTGGGGTTGTGTGGCCAGCATGCGGGAATGGGCGGTGCAGCCCACTGGGCTAAGCGGGCCTGGCCTATCTCCCGGGAGATATAGGGACCAGCACAACCTGTTCTGTGGCCTGAGGCCAGATAAGGATGGCCTTTGCTATCTGGGAAGACGCGGTCTGACGCAGCCCTGGATACACCTCTCAGACCCCAGCCTTCTTGGGAGGACCCAAGGCAGAGAACAGCAGCACTGACCGGGCACGTACGGTCACAGCACTGCCTCAAGGGCAGGGGGCTTCCTGTGTCCTCTGGTCAGTACAACCAGGGAACAGAGCCGTCACAGGATACAAAAGGGACAGCAAGAGCCATATTCCCAAGCACCCAGAGTCCCCGGTCAGAGCAAGAGCAAGGGAGAGGCCAGCAGGGCTTCCTCAGGCCTCCTGTCCCCACAAACCACTGCCCCTGGTTTGAGAGTAGAAAATCAAGACGGCTGGCTCAGGTCAGCCATACCGCCCCACCCACCCCAGCACACCCAGTCCAGCACGCCCCTCTGCAGGTCCTCAGCCCTGCCACAGGGCTCCTGTCTCCATCCTCCGTTAATCATTAATGCTGTCTCCAGGGCTGCAAGCACACCCTGAGCCAGGCCAGACCCTGGCCCTCCTCAGCCCACAACCACCACCGCCAACATTTAGGGAGTGCCTGCTGTGTTCACAACACATACAGACACAGGGACAGGACAAGGGGGGACTCCTCCTCCGCTACAGGAGCACATATAAACGTGCAGGTGGTGGGGGCCTGCCCCGGGCACAGAATGGCCTGTGTCCCACCCAGGGTACAGAAAGGGGGCAGGGGCTTGTCCAGGGCACAGAACGGGTGTGGGGGGCCTGCCTCGGGCACAGAATGGCCTGTGTGTCCCACCCAGGGTACAGAAAGGGGGCGGGGGCTTGCCCAGGGCACAGAACGGGTGTGGGGGCCTGCCTCGGGCACAGAACGACCTATGTGTCCCATCCAGGGCACAGAAAAGGGGCAGGGACCTGCATGGGGCACAAAAGAGGTACAGAGACCTGCCCCAGGCACAGGGTGAGGGGGCCCTGTTGAGACAGGCAGGGAGGGTGGTCTGCCTGGGGGAAGAAGGGGCTGTGAGTGGGGGGCCTGCCCCAGGGGCCGGGGCTGGGAGTTGGTCCCAGCACATGTGGGGTCTGGGAGGAGGTAACAGGACTCCCGCAGGCAGGCTACACCTCCCCGGCAAGTCTACACTTGTGTTTGGTTGTTTACATCACTGCAGTGTCCCGCGGGCACGAGCCAGCCTCTGGGGTTACAAGGGCTTCCTCCGACTCCTGAGTGTCCCATCCTCCAGCATCCCAGAGTAGGAAGATCCCCCAAGACGTGGGTGGGGACAGAGAGACTGTGAGAGAAGGAGGCAGAGCCGAGGGCAGGCTGCTCCTCCAGGAGTAAACGAGTTGATGCCTGTGAAGGGCAGCTCAGGTGGAGAGAATACTTACTTAATCAGTCATTACTATTTATATGATTATGATTTATCTGAACTTTGGGGAAAAACCACTACACTTTGACAAAAAATGTGGTCAACCAAGAGACACGTGTGGGACGATCATGAGGTTATGACTTGTGCAGAAGCCCCGTACTTTCCCAGGCAGGCTCCGAAGGGCAGAGGAAGGGGCATGAAACCACCCCGGGGTGCCGTGGCTGTGTTAATGCCACGCAGAAACAGACTTGTCTCACTATGACCTGGGGGACCGCTGGTCTAAGTCGAAGTCACCAAAACCCACTGAACCCACTGCCTGCAGGCGGCGGCACGTGACCCTGCTGGAGCAGGTGGACAGCCAGTCAGAGCCACTGCGGGCAAAGCACATGGGCCTGGGATTGGCCCTGGGTCTCCCAGGCACTTTCTACACGCCGAGCTCTTCCCAGCACCAGACCCCATAGGAGACACAGAGGACAGTGTCTGCTCTCCTTCAGTTTACAAGTTCTTGCGGGAGACAAACATGGAGAGCAAAGACATCCTAAAACAGCTTCGCAGAGCGCGGATGACAGGAAGAAGGTGGGCAACATTGACGGGGGTGGGGGGCACCACTTCAGAGGAGTCCGAGGTGACATTTTTGCAGAGACACAAAGGCACCAAACATCAAGCAGGCAGAGAACAGCAGGGTACAAGGGCTGACCCGCTTGGAGCAGCAAGGAGGCTGCGGTTAGGGACCCAGGAGGTGCGGGCGGGCAGTGACGGCTCCGGAAGGTGGGCATCGTCGCGGTCTCAGCCGCAGTGCAGGAGCCGAGCGCAGGGCCTGGCTTGCAGTACGTGCCCAGTACACATGCAGTCCATGTCATTATCACCACTGAGAGAGCAGAAGACAGCCCCAGGGCCACCCCGTCCCAGCACAGAGCATGGCGTGTGCCAGCCCTGGAGTCACCCAGTGTGCACGACAGAGGATGGCCAGGCTGTGTGATGGGCCTAGCACCACCCCTGCGTCCTGGGCCCACAGGAGCCCCAGCTCTGCCGTGCACTCGGGACACGAAGCCCCAGCTCTGCCCGTGCACTCGGGACATGAAGCGGCACCTGTTCTGGGGCCACTTCCCTGGACACCAGCCCTGACCCAAGGCTCTCTAGTTTGGAGAGTTTGGATGAGAACTTGAAGAGGACTTGCTGCCTCAGGGGCCTGCAGTAGCCATCTCCCCTTTTCCCAAAGCTCAGCTTCCGAGACAGGGGGATCTCAGGCCATGGGCTCCCAAGCCCCTGGAAAAGTGAGAGGGGTTGAAAATAGGGTGATTCTGGGAATCAAAGTCCAGCAGATGAGGGTCCCCCAAAGTAAGTGCCACACGAGACACACCTCGCTGAGGGGGTCTCTGCCCTGGTGGAGGGCACCTGGCTAGCATTCCTGCCCAGGCCAGTCCTGGGGAGACAGTGCCCGCCCCAACTCTGGGACAGCATTTAATTTCCTTCGCTGCTCAGCTGGGTTCACGCAAGAGGGGCAATATTTGCTCAGCAAATATTGTCCATCAGCCAGACAAGCAGTATTTTTTGCCAACCTATTAACCATGCAGCAAGCAACAGTCACCAAGAGGGGTCTTGGGATTAACCCTCCTTCTCCTCTTCTCAGCAGAGCCCTCGAAGGGAGGGGGGAACGGGATGGCCCGCGGAGTATCCATTTTATCACCACCTCCCTAAGATCCAGCACTGCTCCCTAGCACGTCCTGAACCAAGCAGAGCGATACGCTGGCAACAGAAACACAACTGATAAAAGGCCGACGGTGCTGTCAGACAGCCCACGATTTCTAAGCGTGGATTTCTTTGCCTCTGAAATTCAAAACGTCCCTAAACCCACCCAACGCTGCTGTGTCTTCCAGATGCGACGGTCTGGGAGAGCGGTCAGCACCCAGGGTCCCTGGAACGGGGGCCGAGTGGCCGGGGCTTCCCTCAGGGGTGCCCACGGCGCGGGCGGTCACAAGTCCAGGGGTCCCGGGACCGCCCAACGCGTCAACTCCGGGCCCCGTTCTCGCCCCGACGCGGGCGAAGCTGTGCCCGTCCACCTACCTCTAGGGCCTCCAGGGTGCTGAAGCTGGCGATGGCGAAGCCGTCGATGACCTCCTCCTCCTGGGAGCTGGACTCTCGGCGGCGGCGGCGCGGGGGACGCGCTGCGCGGGGCGCGGGGGCGGCGCCTCGGGGGGGCGCGCCGCGGAGGCCCGCGTTCTCCTTGCCGGGGCTGGACTCGGGCTCGTCGCCCGACGACGGGCTCTGGGCGCGGGCGTCGCGGGCGGCCTCCCGGCGCCGGCCACGGTCCCGCTGCGCGCGCGAGCGCCGGCTCGGGCGGACCTTGGCCTCCATGGCGGCGCGTGCGCCCCGTCGGGCCGGTGACCTTGACGCCCCGCGCCTGGCTCGCAGCAGGCGGGCTCCCTCGGCTACGCGGCGCCGCCGGACTGAGTGTGCGCCGCGCGGGCTCGGGGCCTGGGCGGCGGCGGGCGGCGGGCCGGGCCGGGCATGCCGGGCGCGGGGGGCGGCTCAGCCCCGGGCCCGGCGCGGCCTGGGACCCCCGGCGCGGGCGGTTGGGCGCATCGGCGGGGGCGGGCCCGGCGCTCAGCGGCCCTCGGCCGCCCCCCCGGGGGCGCGCCCCATGCGCGCGGCGCGGCTATCGAGCCGAGCGGGCGGGGCCGGGCGGGCGCGGCGGGCGGCAGGCGGGCAGGCGGCCGGGTTCCTGGGCACCGGGCTCGTGAGGCGGCGGCGGCGGCGCCCCGAACAGATAACAACTGACGCACTTCCGCCCGGCTGCGCTCGCCAGAGGAAGTGAGGGCCGCCGCGGGCGCCCGCGCGCCCCGCCCCGACCACGCCCCGACCACGCCCCGCTCACACAGGCTCCGCCCCCTTCACGTTCACGCGGCCTGCCCCGCTCACGAGGCTCCGCCACTTCCCGCCCCCTTCACACTGGCCCCGCCCCTACCCGCCCCGCAGGCTCCGCCCCCTCCTCGACCCGCTCACGCAGACCCCGGCCCCGCCCCGGCCGGCCGCGCTAGTTCATTCAGGCCCCGCCCCGCCTGCAGGTGCCCGCCCTTCGGTCTGGCCCCCTAGCCGCGCCCCGCCCCGGCGCCCCGACCTCTCCTGCAGCCCGCGGTGGTCGGCGCAGCTCCTTCAGGGGTGGGCGCTGGGCGTCCACGGCCCCTCCAGCCCCTCCGCGGGCACCTGCGGGCGGTACTCTCCAAGCGGGAGGCGGGGGCAGCGCCAGCCTCCTCTGCGGGGCGGGGGTCCTCGGCCGCGGGCGGCTTCCGAGGAGGGCGAGGAGCCTCCGGTCCTGCGGAACCGAAGTCCTGCCCTCGGCTAGCGTGGAAGGGACGGGGAAAGGGCGAGGAGGACCGGGGGAGGGTCCTCGGCCAGGCAGTGCCCCCTCCCCGCGCCCCTGCGGACCCGCCCGGGCTTCCTAGGATGCGGGAGGGGTCTGCCCGCGTCCCCGCCCCGCGCCACGTGCCCCCAAGTCCCACAAGAAAGCAACTCCAGCCACCGAGACCCCGGGGAACGCGCTCAGCGGGGCGGGGGCTGCTGCCTGGCACGGAGCGCAGTGCGGAGGGCGGCGCGGGCAGGAAGCGCACGGGGGCGGCTGCGGTTGCGAGGCAGGCGCGGGGCCAACTTCCTCCTCCACCCCCAGGACAGGCCGAGCTCGGAGGGGCCTGCCCGGTCGGGTTTCCTGAGCCCCGGGGCCCCTTGCGCGTGGGCACTGGAGTCATTGATTCACGCAGCGCGTATTCGCCGGATGCCTCCTGTGTCCAGGCGCTGTTGGTGACCCCGCAGCGGCTGAGACAGATGACCCTCTTAGAAGTGGGAGAGAGACCCTGAACACAGGGCCAAGTAGAATATCAGCCAGGGATAATCTTAAGAAAATCGGGCCGGGCGCGGTGGCTCAAGCCTGTAATCCCAGCACTTTGGGAGGCCGAGACGGGCGGATCACGAGGTCAGGAGATCGAGACCATCCTGGTTAACACGGTGAAACCCCGTCTCTACTAAAAAATACAAAAAACTAGCCGGCCGAGGTGGCGGACGCCTGTAGTCCCAGCTACTCGGGAGGCGGAGGCAGGAGAATGGCGTGAACCCGGGAGGCGGAGCTTGCAGTGAGCTGAGATCCGGCCACTGCACTCCAGCCTGGGTGACAGCGCGAGACTCCGTCTCAAAAAAAAAAAAAAGAAAAAAAAAGAAAATCGAACTGGGAGGTGTCACAGAGAGTGGGCATTGGTTGGTCCAGAGGGCCTCCCCGAGGAGTGGCCACTTCGAGCCCTACGCAGTCATGGGGACTCTGCTTCAGGTCGGGGCCACAGCCCTGCACAGGCCCTCGGAGGAGAATGGTGGTTTGCTGGAGGGCGGAAGGGAGGGTGCCCTCGGTTGCCCTTAGTGGGAAGGGGTCCCTGCCTACTCTGCGGGGTCCACATTACCATGCCTCTGGGAGAGGCGACTGGCGGCCTTTTGTGCGGGGCAGGAAGGGTGTGGTCCGGGCATCACGGGCTGTTTGCTGGGCTGAGGCAGTCGGGAAAGTAGCTCACTGGTGTGGGGGGACTTCCTGTTCACCCAGCCTCCTCCTGTCCACCCAGGCCGCTCTCTGGTTCCCCGTCAAAGCCTCCCCAGGGTGGGGACAGGGCCCGCCTCCCCCTCTTCCCATTCCGGGTTTTGTTAAACCGTGGTTTCACCCTCCAGCATCCTCCCTTTTGATTTTTAAAAGCCTCATTAGGAAGACAGAAGCGGACCGGGAGCAGTTTCTCCATGCACGCCTGCTCCCGAATTCCCCTCCCTGGACAGAAGGCCAGGAAATGTGGGCGAGGGTCACCCAGATGGCATTTCAGGCTCTTGTTTAGATACAGACCCCTTCCTGAGCAGCCTGGGAGTCCTCACCTGCTCCTGAGGCTCCCAGAGGCCACCCCACCCCAGGCTGGGCCCAGAGGTCAGTCAGACTGCAGGGGGCATCCTGTGGGCACCCCATTTCCCCAGAACAATTGCTTGGGAAGGTCTGAGGTTCTGGTTTTGAAGTTTCTTTTTTTTTTTTTTTTTGAGACAGGTTCTCACTCTGTCACCCAGACTAGAGTGCAGTGGCGTGATCTCGGCTCACTGCAACCTCCACCTCCCGGGTTCAAGCCATTCTCATGTCTCAGCCTCCTGAGTGCCTGGGACTACAGGCCCGTGCCACCACGTCTGACTAATTTTTTTTGTATTTTTAGTAGAGACAGGGTTTCGCCATGTTGGCCAGGCTGGTCTCAAACTCCTGACCTCAGGTGATCTGCCCGCCTCAGCTTCCCAAAGTGCTGGGATTACAGGCATGAACCACCACGCCCAGCCGGAAGTTTCTGATTATAGAAATACGCTGTTTCTTTATCTGGTCTCTGAAGACGTTCAGATGTGTGACCCCAGTGAAGGGCAGGGGCTCTGTAGACCTCCTCAGGGGCTTCCTTTTTGGACTCTCCCTGGGTTTCCCTGGCTGTCCTGGGGGAGGCGTCCCCAGGTGCCTTCTCTCCTTTGATCCATTTCCAGGTGTTCAGATGGCCAACCAGGGACCAGCTGCCATCTCTGGAGTTCTGGGCTCAGGTGCTCCCCAGAGAGGGCTTGCTCTGGGAACCTTCCCTTCCAGGAGAAAGCAGCTGGGCTACGTGCTGGATGGGAAGCCCTTGGGAGGGAGGCCGGGCTGGGGGTGGTTTCTGACAGATGCGTATTTGCCTGCCTGTGGACCGGGCTGTGTGTCTCCAGGAGCACGCATCGCAGTGACCAGACATCCCACCCAGGACTCCGAACCTCCCCGGGGCTTGCCAGGGCCCTGGGCAGAGCTTGCACCACGAGCCCCCCCACCACTCCCACTGACTTCTTGGTGCGGTGCAGGGCGGACCTCCTGTGCTTGTTTGGTTTTCAGTTTGTGTGCTCACACATCTGCCCTCTCTTGCCCCAGGCAGGATGGGGTGCTTTGGAAGGTAGAAACTGCGGCGGCTAGGAGACCCCTAGACCAGCAGCCTGCAGAGCTCGGAAGTGGAGGGAAACGGCTGGGTTGTTCTGATGGTGGCCACCAGCCACAGGTGGCTCAAGCCTTTGTAACGTGGCAAGTGCAACTGAAGAAGTGGATTATAAATTTTATTTATAGACTTTAAAATATAATAGCCAGTGGGGCTGATGGCTACCACGCTGGACGGGAAGTTCTAGAGCCGGCTTGCCTCAGCCCCAGCCTCAGCTCTGCCACCCGCTCAGAATACTTTGGGCAAATGATTTAACATCTCTGTGTTTCCGTTGTCCCGTCTATAAAGTGGGGGTGGTGTGGTGACGAGGCATCCCGCTGTCGGGGGTCTGAAAGCCCCTGGGTGTGTGTGTGAATCCATGTGTGAGTCAATAGAGGCCTCAGATCCGTGACGGGAGGGAGGTGTGAGCACACATGTCTGAGCCCACCCCAGGATTCCCCACCCCTCACGTCTGAGGTTCTCTGGGGCTGCTGGTCTGGGACCACACTTTGGGAACTATGCGTTTAAATGCGCCACAGTCAGGGCCCTGGGCTCAGTCAGGGCCATAGGTGAGTGCCTGGCATGTCCCTACTGCACCGTCGCCCATCAAGCCCTCGAGCCCCCTCCTCACTCTCTCTTCCCCAGCTCTTGCCAGTGAAGCCCCTTCTCTTTCCGCACTGCTGGAGGCCCACAGATCCTGCCACAACTCCCTCCCGGCCCCTGGGGCTCAGCTCTCCGGCCCCACCACCAGCCCAGGTCCCTTTCCTGCTCACATCACACCCCTTAGCACTCATCCTTCCAGTCACCCAGGAAGGGGGTCCATCCTCCACGCACAGCGACTCGCAGGCAGGGGTTCTGCAAAGCGTAGCTGCGTCTCCCACCCCAGCCTGCCAGGAAGCACAGGCTCGCTGGAGTACATCCTCCTGCAGCCCAGACCCTCACATGGCCACGGCCACTGCCCCCAGCCCAGTCCCTCACATGGCCACGGCCCCCAGCCCAGACCCTCACCCAGCAACAGCCCTGGCCCCCAGCCCAGACCCTCACCCAGCCATAGCCCTGGCCCCCAGCCCAGACCCTCACACGGCCACAGCTACGGCCCCCAGCCCAGACCCTCACACGGCCACAGCTACGGCCCCCAGCCCAGACCCTCACACGGCCACAGCTACGGCCCCCAGCCCAGACCCTCACACGGCCACAGCTACGGCCCCCAGCCCAGACCCTCACGTGGCCACAGCTACGGCCCCCAGCCCAGACCCTCACAGCCACGGCCCTCCCAGCCCAGACCCTCACATGGCCACGGCCCCCAGCCCAGACCCTCACCCAGCCATGGCCTTGGCCCCCCAGCCCAGACCCTCACCCAGCCATAGCCCTGGCCCCCAACCCAGACCCTTACACGGCCACAGCTACGGCCCCCAGCCCAGACCCTCACACAGCCACGGCCCTCCCAGCCCAAACCCTCACATGGCCATGGCCCTCCCAGCCCAGACCCTCAGCCCCTGCCTTCACCCAGCCACAGCCCCCAGCCCAGACCCTCACCCATCCACGGCCCTTGCTCCCTGGCACAGCGTCCTCTGGCAGAGCCCTGAGTGGTGCTATGAGCATCTGTGTCTCCGGCATGGCACGTCAGCTCCTCCGTCTTAGCCACTGGCCTTTGCTTTGGAGATTTCTTCACTGCCGTCTGTAATGCTGTGTGCAAAGTTAATTGACATGAAATTGTATTCAAAATTCAATTTGCTCCAACAGATCCAAATTAGGCCCTATAAATCAGCTAAGCCATTTGTCCTTTGGGTTTCAAACTTGCTTGTGGGATGACGGCCAGAAAGTATGTTCCATTTCTTGCAGCCCCCAGCCCCACCTTTGAGCCAGCTGTCGGCTCCAGCCCTCCGCATCCGCCCCTCTTGCTTCCCATAATGGCATCTCAGTGGATTTTAGATGCATAGTCTGCTCTCGTGGGTGCCGTCTGGTGACACAGCAGGTCCCAAGGCCCCATGCTCCCCTGGAAAAGGAACAAAGGAATGTCAGTCAGCTCTCACTTCGAGAATGCTGTGTAACAAACAGCCCCTGGGCTCTCAGTGACGATGCCTTGCTCACAGGGCTGCAGGGTGACAACAGGGGCTTTGCTTCTTCGTTCGGACTTTTGTCAGGCCCAGCTGTAATCCACAGGCCTCTTTCTGTGGGATGCAGGCGTTTATTCTCCCTCAATGGCTCAGGAGGCTGAGCAGAGCCACAGAAGCCTAGGAGAAGCCCATGCTTGAAGCCTCATGTTGTGTCTGTCCAGGAAGTTTCAAGGCTAGGACCAGCCTCCATGGAGCAGAGAAATTGTGCCTTCTGCTCTGATGGGGTGTGGTGGCCCAGTTTGTCATGCAGGCGACCCAGGTGACACCAGTCAGGTGGCCTCTTCCTGGAATTGCAGTTAGAATGTGCCTTGAGCCACGTGTCAAGGCAATTGAGGATTTGGGGTCCCCAGCGTGCCCCCTTGCAGTCATCCTGCTCCTGAAGATATGCTATTGCCTGGTTCTGAGCCTGCTGCAGCTCCGCGGGCCGCCCCCTCCCTGTTCACCCAGTGGAGCAGGTGTCTTCTCTCCGCAGGGGCTTGAGACCTGCCGTCCCTTCCCCTGGGCCCTCTCTGTCCCCCAAGCTCTAACCCAATGCCACTCCTTCCTGACGCCGATGGTGGCTTTGTGCCACGTGGGCCCTGCTGAGCAGCAGACAATTTCCTAGAATTTTCCTCGCCAGACGGCTCTGGGTTAGGGATGACCACAGAAAACCAGCAGGCATTTGGAAGGCAGGAGTGGAATGCAGAGGGCAGAGGGAGCCACACGGAGTGACCTGTTACACTCCTGCCATCGTGAGACTGCTGCAAACCCCCGTCCTCTGCACCCCAGGGGGTTTGGGCCACTCCAGGCCTGCAGCACCGTGGGCTCCAGCCACCGCCTGCCACTGCCCCTCCCAGTCTGGGTCAGGAGCGCTGGAGTCTCCCTGAGGAAGTCAGTTCCGCAGGACATGGCGTCACCGTCACCGTGATCTCCATGAGCTCCCGTGCGCCTGGCTCTCCCCATTACCACACTCACCTTTCTCTCCTGGCGGCCACTCCCTGGCTCTCCTTGGAGAGTGTTTCAGCCAGCCACGCTCTGTGTGCAGTGTGAGAGTGCACAAGCTTGCACAGGTGCTCACACCAGAAAGGGACGTTGTGGGTCGGGAGGAGGGTCCCTGTGCTGGGCCCCGGCCCCCAAGTCTGCCCCTTGCAGTGGGGTGCCCAGCCCGGTGTGGGATCAGGCTGCAGGAAGGGGGAGAGGCCAGGGACAAGCAGCTGGGATGAGCGTGGGCTGTTTCCCTTGAAGATGGCAGAAATGCAAACCCAAAGTAGCCCATACCCTGTGGGGTTCCAGACACGCCCCCAGCTTCAGGCAGGGCTGGATTCAGGGACAGGGGTTCCAGTGGCCTCAGCTTTAAGTGGGGAGTTAAGGGGTTCAATGTCAACAGGAAAAATAGAGTTTTATGAAGCTCTGAACAAAGTCCTGAGTCCTCTTTGAACAGGCTCATCTCAGGCCACCGAGCCCCCATGGCTGGGGGGTGTGAAGCTGTGACTGAGAGGCCTCAGTCTACCCAGACCACAGACTGAGGAGGCAGAGGCAGGCCCTAAAACTAGATGGGAACGGACACTGTAGGGGGCCAGGTCCCCACCTGAGGCCCACCTGCCTCACTGGGCTAGCACTGGGGCTCGAGTCCGCACCCCACCTACCCACCTCCCTGCAGGTGTCCCAGCCACCCCACGCAGCTCTCTTGGGCCCGGGCAGCTCTCTGGACACCTTTGTGCTGCTTGTGCCGCACTGTTGGTTTTTGGGCCCGAGCTGTTCCCACCTCCCACGGCCAGCAGGTCCTGGTTATGTCGCAGTTATGTCCGGGTTATGTCCCGGTTAGGTCCCGGTTAGGTCCGGTTTATGTCCTGGTTATGTCCGGGTTATATCTGGGTTATGTCCTGGTTAGGACCCAGTTATGTCCGGGTTAGGTCCTGGTTAGGTCCCAGTTATGTCTGGGCACATCTGTCAGTCATTGCTGCGTCCCAGCGAAGGCAAATCTCAGTGTCTGCAGCCGTGAGCGCTCATATCCCTCCCAGCTCTGTGGGTCAGCTGCAGGCTCCCGTCCACCCTAGTCATGCCTGGCTGGACCCTGGGTGACTGTGTTTCCCCATGTGAGACCAGGGGATGGATGAGCCAGGCCTGTGAGATGTAAAGCGACGTCTGCAAGGGCATCTGGGGAAGATGCCATCTGTGATGAAGAGAGAAGGACGCACAAAGATGTCATCCGTTTGTCATCCTGCCCACTCGCCCCACTCCTGGCTTTGAATGCTGCCCTGTGAGCAGGTACTCCCTGGAGCTGTGGCAGCCTTTTTGCACTCATGAGGCGGCGAGCTCCAGGAGGAAGAGCCAGCGTGCTGAGACAGTGGGGCAGAAAGAGAGATAACAGAATGGGGAGCGGGCGGCCTGGATCAGCTGCCTCCAGACATTTCATCCGGGAAGTGGCTGTCTGTACAGTTTGAGCCGCTCTTCATTGGATGTTCTGTTTGGATTTGGCCTCTGGCTGCAATCTGACAGCATCAGTTTGGGGAAACAAAAATATGTCTGTATTCAGGCAGAGAGGCATTTAACATGGGGACGGGCACACAAATGTCGGAAGAGCTGTGCAGCCATCCCGGACACAAGGGGGCTGGGACGCTCTCGGTGCCAATGAGACCAGACAGCAGGGGGCTGGGACACTGGGTCAGGCGCATAAACGTTAGAAGGGCTGTGCAGCCATCCCGGGCACTAGGGGGCTGGGACACTCTCGGGGCCAACGGGACTGGATGGGGAGCTCCTGGTGACCTGTAGAGTGTGACTTTCGGCTGCCTCTGTGCAGGTGTTTCCAGAGGAGACTGCAGTGTGTGTCCGAGTGGCAGGGGCGAAGATGACCTGCCCTCAGTGTGGGTGGCACCTTCTGGTGGGCCGGGGGCCAGAGAGAACAGAAACAGAAAAGGGGAATGCGTGTCTCCCCACGGCAGCCCCCCGGGATGCACGCCTCCTCTCCTCCCTCCGACCAGAACTCCAGGCGCCCCAGCCTTTGGACTCCAGGACTTGCACCGGCAGCTCCCGGGTCTCAGGCCTGTGGTCTGGGGCTGAGTCGCACCCTCAGCTCCCTGGGTTCTGATGCCTTCTGACTTGGGCTGAGCCACGCTACCAGCATCGGCGTTGCCCAGCCTTCAGACGGCCTGTTGTGGGACTTCCCAACCTCCATCGTCCGGTTCCCCTAACAGACCCCGCGCACGTCTCTCTCCGTGTCCTGCTGGCTCTGTCTCTCTGGAGACCCCTGACTAACGCAGATGCGCTGCAGGTGAAGGAAGTGAGGAGGCTGTGTTACGGGTTACTTTGTGTCCTCAGTATCACTCACTGAAGTCCCAACCCTCAGAACCCCAGAACGTAACCCTGGTTGGAAATTGGGTCTTTGCAGATGTAATTGCAAATCTTAAAATGAAGTTCGCAGATTTGGCTCTACATCCAAACATCGGTCCCCTTGTGAAAAGAGACACAGGCCTAGGGGAGACAGCACGTGGGGATGGGAGCAGAGGCTGCAGCAACGCGTCCACACAGCCGGGAAGGCCAAAACCACCAAGAACGGGAGAAGCCGCGGGTCCTCCCCTGGAGCCTCCCGAGGCAGCGTGTCTCTGCTAACACTGATTCTGGACATCGGGTCTCTGTGCTTTAAGCTGTACTTTTCTTTTTTTTCTTTTTCGAGACGGAGTCTTACTCTGTCACTCAGGCTGGAGTGCAGTGGTATGATCTTGGCTCACTGCAACCTCCACCTCCCAGGTTCAAACAATTCTCCTGGCTCAGCCTCCCGAGTAGCTGGGATTACAGGCGCCTGCCACCAAGCCCGGCTAATTTTTGTATTTTTAGTAGAGACGGGGTTTCACCGTGTTGGTCAGGCTGGTCTCGAACTCCTGATCTCAAGTGATCTGCCTGCCTCCCAAAGTGTTAGGATTACAGGCGTGAACCACTGCACCCAGCCTTCTGCTGTACTTTGTTATGGAGCCTGGAAAACGGCCATGGGGTGCTCCCAAGAAGGGGAGCTTCTACCCCATGCAGATGAGAGCCCAGCAGGACAGCCTCAGGGAGGCCCACAGTGCACAGGGGCCAGGGCTGCCGATGGGAGGGGCCGCTGGGTCCCTGGGGGTGCAACCTCACCGGCGTGGAGGCCAGAACGGCTTCCCTTCCACTTGGCAGGGCTGCCTAGAACCCCAGCTGCAGGGGAGCCTGGGGCACACAGGGTATGGACAGCCACCCCGGACATGCACCATGCCCCAGGGCCAGGGTGGCAGGGCCACCAGGAGGAAATGACAGGGGCCTGGGGCCTTATGGATGGTCTGGAAGTTTCTCTTTCCTGAATGCATAATCAGCCCTTCGAAGATCCCACAAACCCAAACCTCACCCACAGAAGCTGACCAGCGTGTTGGACGCAGCAGCTCCGGTGAGGCTGGCCCCTGAAGCCAGTGTCTTTCCTGGAGGACACAGGGGACACTCCCAGCTGAGAGCTGGGAGTTTCATTAGAAACCCCCGAGGAGAGCAGCTGCCCCAGAGCCCCGTCTGTGATAGAACATTAGAAACACTCCCTGTGGCCTTCCTTACGGAAAAGGCTGGCGCGGCAGCATCCTCAGTGCAAACGCTGCTGCGGCAAAGGCATGAGGTCACTCTGGAGGTGATGTCGCGGAGGGAAGAGGCCATGCAGCGTGTGAGAGGGAGGAGCCCCGCGGGACGGAGCTGTGCCTTTCCTGAGGGTCCCTGGGAGCGTCTGAAAGTGCGGAGAAAGGTCTGGAAGGTGCCCCCCTGCTGCCACACTCGAAAGTGTGAGCTTCGGAGCACAGCGAGACACGGGCATGTGTCCTGGGGTGCGTGAGGTGGAGGTGCCACGGCAGCCCAGGCATCCCTGTGGCTCTCCCAGAGGTTCTGTGAGGGCCGCTGGCGACCCTGGAGGGGCTGCCCCTGCGGAGTTCAATCCTCCGGCAAGGTCAGGGGTGGGGCGAGGGGCCAAGCTGATCTCCCCACTTCCCTCTTTCCCCCATGCGCTTCCCAGCGTCATGGAGTGTGCAGCCCACACAATCTCCCGGGACGGCCCTTGGAGCCCTTTCCTCATTTCTCCAGTCTGAGTTTAGGGCGAGACTGCCGACATCTGACTTGTATTTAGAAGGGTTTCTGCACTGCTCTGTGGACCGTGGGCCGCGGGCCAAAAGTAGAAGTGCTGAGGGGCTGAGGAGGCTGCTACAGGGCCCAGGGAGAGGCGGCGGTGGCCTGTACCTGTCCGGCGTGGGGCCTCACTTCGGGGCAGTAGGGGAGTGTTTCCCACAGGACTTGTTCCCGGCTGTTTGGGGAGTGAGGCAGAGCTGACGGCCGCAGCCGGAGGTGCAGTCCTGACCCCTCACCAGTCTGTTCAGGGCATTGAGGGAGGATTCTGAGGCCGTGGGGACCAGCCTTGGGCTCTGGGAGCTCCATGCCCGGTCCTGGGAGCCTGTGATGTGGCACCTTCCGTGGCAAGGAGACTTGGTGGATGTGGTTGAGCTGAGGATCTTGAGATGGTGATGGAGCCCTCTGTGGTCCAGGCAGCCCTGGACTTGTTCACAAGCATCCTTGTGGGAGGCTCGGCACCCTCCAGATGCTGGAAGATTCAAGGGTGGGACCCTCCCACAGCCTGCAGAGGAACCCGGCCTCCCACACCTCCACGTCAGCCCTAGGAGGCCCTCTGGGACTTCAGGCTGTGAGAGGGTAAGTATGTGGTTTTAAACCACCCAGTCTGTGGTGGTTCATTTATGGCAGCTGCAGGAAGGGAGATGGTGTCCCAGCGACAGGTGGCTGCAACCCCCCGCGTCAGGAGCGTAGGTGAGAAGAGCAGCCCACCGTGCAGGCAACACAAGGAAGGGCCCACTCTGGCCTCCTGCGGCCCACTCCTGCCTCCTGTGGCCCACTCCTGCCTCCTGCGGCCCACTTTTGCCTCCTGCAGCTCACTCCGGCCTCCTGTGGCCCACCCCGGCCTCCTACAGTCCACTCTGGCCCACTCCAGCCTCCTGCGGCCCACTTCTGCCTCCTGCGGCTCACTCCGGCCTCCTGTGGCCCACCCCGGCCTCCTACAGTCCACTCTGGCCCACTCCAGCCTCCTGCGGCCCACTTCTGCCTCCTGCGGCTCACTCCGTTCTCCTGTGGCCCACCCCGGCCTCTTACAGTCCACTCTGGCCCACTCCGGTCTCCTGCGGCTCACTCTGGCCTCCTGTGGCCCACCCCGGCCTCCTACAGTCCACTCTGGCCCACTCTGGCCCACTCCGGCCTTCTGTGGCCCACCCCGGCCTCCTACAGTCCACTCTGGCCTCCTACAGTCCACTCTGGCCCACCCCGGCCTCCTGCGGCCCACCCCGGCCTCCTACAGTCCACTCTGGCCCACTCCCACCCTTCCCGTGTCCTGGTCAGTTTGGAGGTCTGAATTTCGTTCCTAAGGCGGGTCTGGGAGGTTGTGAGTCACACAATGCAGGTTCCCTCCTGAGAGCATGCTCCTGCCGGGCTGGACAGCGCCCTGTGGCCTGCACCGATAGACAGGCATCCTCAGAAGCACATGCTGACTCCCAACGCGGCCTGAGTCCTGGGACCCCCCCCCCCACCTCTGGGCACTCTCTCCACCCCTGCCCACCCTGCATGCAGGCCTCAGAGCGGCTCCTGCCTCGGGGCCTCTGCCCGTGTTCTCTCCTTGCTGGCAGCCTCCGCTCGTGCCTTCTCAGAGGGGCGTGGCCGGGCCCCTCAGGGTGGCACCAGGCCACCTTGCCCCGCGCTGGTGCCCACGGGACCAATGGTGGCTTTCACTGGTTTAGTGCTGCCCGCACTACACCATGAGCCCCAGGGACTCTGTCCCTTCACTGCTGACCCCCGTGGCTGGAACATCGCCCGGTGCACAGGGAGCTGCTCACGTGAGTGTCATGAAGGAAACAGTTCCCAGCAGAGAACATGGTGTGTGGGACACCTCGAAGGGGGAGGCCTCTGAAAGGTGCTCATGAGGCCCAGATCAAGGTGTGGGCAGGGGGGTTCCTCCCGGAGGCTCCTGGGGAGAGCGTTTCCTGGGAGGATAGGAACTGGGCCCCTGTGGGCATCGTGCGGGAAGGGTGACCTGGTCTGAGAGTGGAGTTGACCCCAAGAGTGAAGGTGGGAGGGAGACAGAAGCAAGGACCCCATGATGTCCTTTGAGCCCCTGGATCCAGCTAGACCGAAGCCGCCCTCTCCAGGACTTCCTGGTTATGTGAGTCACTAAATTCTCCCTTGGCTTCAACCACTTTGTGTTGCCTTTTCCGTCACAACTCAGAATGCCCTGACTTGTGTGGGGTTGTGCAGTCAGGAGAGAAGAAAACGTGTATCAAGAAGGGGAATCCCCAGGGCCAGAGCTCAGGAATCAGCCCCCGGTCGAGCACCAAGTGTCATGGATGGAGCCCAGGGCCCCCAAGGTGCACGGCCCGGTGGATCCTCAGGTGCGGAGCAGGAGGGTGCTGGGGATGGCCGCCTCTCCTGCCCCCACCTTGGCCTCTCCCACTCCCACCTCTCCCACCCTCACCTTGGCCTCTCCCACCCCCACCTCGGCCTCTCCCACTCCCACCTCTCCCACTCTCACCTCGGCCTCTCCCACCCCCACCTCTCCCACCCCCACCTCGGCCTCTCCCACTCCCACCTCTCCCACTCTCACCTCGGCCTCTCCCACCCCCACCTCTCCCACCCTCACCTCGGCCGCTCCCACCCCCACCTCTCCCACCCTCACCTCGGCCTCTCCCACCCCCACCTCGGCCTCTCCCGCCCCCACCTCGGCCTCTCCCACTCCCACCTCGGCCTCTCCCACCCCCACCTCGGCCTCTCCCACCCCCACCTCTCCCACCCCCACCTCGGCCTCTCCCACTCCCACCTCTCCCACTCTCACCTCGGCCTCTCCCACCCTCACCTCTCCCGCCCCCACCTCGGCCTCTCCCGCCCCCACCTCGGCCTCTCCCACTCCCACCTCGGCCTCTCCCACCCCCACCTCTCCCGCCCCCACCTTGGTCTCTCCCGCCCCCACCTCAGCCTCTCCCACCCCCACCTCGGCCTCTCCCACTCCCACCTCGCATCTCCCACCCCCACCTCTCCCGCCCCCACCTTGGTCTCTCCCGCCCCCACCTCAGCCTCTCCCGCCCCCACCTCAGCCTCTCCCACCCCCACCTCGGCCTCTCCCACTCCCACCCTCACCTTGGCCTCTCCCACCCCCACCTCTCCCGCCCCCACCTCGGCCTCTCCCGCCCCCACCTTGGCCTCTCCCACCCCCACCTCGGCCTCTCCCACTCCCACCTCGGCCTCTCCCGCCCCCATCTCTCCCGCCCCCACCTCGGCCTCTCCCGCCCCCACCTCTCCCGCCCCCACCTCGGCCTCTCCCACCCCCACCTCTCCCGCCCCCACCTTGGCCTCTCCCACCCCCACCTCGGCCTCTCCCACTCCCACCTCGGCCTCTCCCGCCCCCATCTCTCCCGCCCCCACCTCGGCCTCTCCCGCCCCCACCTCTCCCGCCCCCACCTCGGCCTCTCCCACCCCCACCTCTCCCGCCCCCACCTTGGCCTCTCCCACTCCCACCTCGGCCTCTCCCGCCCCCACCTCTCCCACCCCCACCTCGGCCTCTCCCACTCCCACCTCTCCCACCCCCACCTCGGCCTCTCCCACTCCCACCTCGGCCTCTCCCACTCCCACCTCTCCTGCCCCCACCTCGGCCTCTCCCGCCCCCACCTCTCCCGCCCCCACCTCGGCCTCTCCCACTCCCACCTCTCCCGCCCCCACCTCGGCCTCTCCCACCCCCACCTAGGCTTCTCTCACCCCCACCTCAGGGCCCGGCCAGCTGTGGTGCTTCACAGAAGGGATGGAAGTGATTGTGAACCTATCACAAGCCCAACTCCAGACACTGATGTCAGGAGGATGCACCCAGGCTAGCCCACTGGCCCCAAAAGGACACACCCAGGCTAGCCCACTGATTCCAGGAGGAGCCCAGACTAGCCCACTGAGGAGGCAGGGGAGACAGACGCAGGTGGGGTGAGAGGAGAGTTGGGGATGCATCTTGGTGATTATGACTGGGGAGGACCTCCTAGTGCCTCAGCTGTAGGGAGGTGGGGCGGGGGATGGGAGGGCACTTTCAGGCTCCCAACCTGGGAGGAGCCACCACAGTCAGCCCAAACGTCACTGCTCCACCAGGCTGTGTGACAGCTGCAGTGTGGTCAGGCTGGGAATCGGCCCTCAGTTCTGCAGGGACTTGGAGAGCCTCTGTGGCGTGCAGGGGGTGGATGCTGACCCAGGGGCACAGGCCCCACCTGAGCAAACCGGAGCAGCTGCAGCAGGGCTGGGGAGGGAAGCTCAGGGGCAGGAGCCGATCTGACCTGTGCGTTCCAGGGCTTCCACTGGAAGAGGCACTCGGGGTGAGGGGGCCCTGCAGGGAGGCCCAGAGCCGGGGAGGCCAGTGGAGCCGGGAGCCACCTGGAGGGAGGAGGAAGGTGCAGTCAGGCCGGTGGTGGGAGGGGTATGGCCCAGCCTGGGGGCCAGCAGTGAGAGGGGTGCGGTCCAGCCTGGGGGCCAGCAGTGGGAGGGGTGCGGTCCAGCCTGGGGGCCAGCAGTGGGAGGGGTGCGGTCCAGCCTGGGGGCCAGTGGGGAGGCTGCACCCCATGAAGCGCCGGAAGCACCGAGGGGAGCTCAGGGCTGGGGTTGTTTCCAACAGGCCAGGTGTCGTGGGGAGAACGTGTCGGAGGAAGGAGAGGGCGGGCTGGGGAGAGCTGGACACAGTGATGGAAGCTGGGGGCACTCCAGCCGTCCTGGCCTCTGGGGGCTCCTGCCAGGGCGCAGGGCGTGGGGACACCCTGGCCGGCATAGCTATGGGTCTGAGGGCCTCTTCAGGAAGGCTTGTGGGGTCAGAAGCTGCATGGTCAGTGTGGGGGGTGGCAGCCGTGAGGTTCGCGATTGCAGGATGAGGGCTGTGGGGTCTCTGGCATGGGCACTGGAGACTGCGATGGAGTCAGGTTCTGCTGGACATAGAGCAGAAGTCCCCAGTTCAGTTCCGAGCACATGGGTGAGGAGACTCCTGGGGGGCCACCAGGGGCTCTGAGAAGATGTGGGCTTGGGAGCTGTGATGGCTGGGCTATGTCCCCCACAAATCCACACGCTGAAGCCCCAGCCCCACGACCTCAGGGTGTGACTGCATTCAGAAAAGGGGTCTTTAATGAGTCTGTCAAGGTAAAACAAGGTTGTTGGGGTGGACCCTGATCCAGTCCCACGGGTGATGCAATATGAAGAGGAGATCGGGGAGGAAAAGTTCCCAGACAGCGGCTTAGAGAGTGATGACCAGCTCGTGATGACTGGCCTGTAATAACTGGCCGGTGATAACTGGCTCGTGATGACCGACCTGTGATGGACAAGGAGGAGGTAAGGATGCAGACAGGCACAGGGGGCCGCAGATGAATGCACGGAGGAGACACCGACTGCCGGCCAAGGAGGGAGGCACAGGATGAACCCGCCCTGGTGGCCCCGAGGTGGGGACTTCCAGCCTCCGGGGCGGGTGACGGGTGCCCTGGCCTCCGGGGTGGGTGATGGGTGCCCCGGCCTCCGGGGTGTGTGATGGGTGCATGTGATTTAAGCCACCGGCCCGTGTTTGTTGTGGTGTCCTGAAGAGACTCACACGGTAGCTGAGTGTGGTGGATGGGCCGAAGCTGCAGGCAGGAGACGCCCCAGTGAGGCTGGCAGGACCATGTGGTGGCAACGGCCACCCCAAGCCTCAGGGGCTTCCTGCAGGAATGGCTGCTCAGATGCCGGGGCCTGCAGCGCTGATGAGGGGGTGCCTGGACCACAGCGCCGTGGAGGACGGGAGGGGCCTGTTTGTTTCTAGAGGGACACGCTGGCCACGCGGATGCAGATACCACGTCCTCACGGATGCGCACACGTTGCATAGACACCATCACGTGAGCCTTTTGAACTTTGAAGGTTGAGAACATTCCTAAGAACACACATCAGCACCATTTAGCGCTTCTAGGGTCACCGCGGAGGGAGGGGGCGGGGTCACCGCGGAGGGAGGGGAGGGGTCACCGCAGAGGGAGTGGGAGGGGTCACCGAGAAGGGAGGGGACGGGGTCACCGCGGAGGGAGGGGACGGGGTCACCGCGGAGGGAGGGGGAGGGGTCACCGCGGAGGGAGGGGAGGGGTCACCGCGGAGGGAGGGGAGGGGTCACCGCGGAGGGAGGGGAGGAGTCATCGCGGAGGGAGGGGAGGAGTCATCGCGGAGGGAGGGGAGGGGTCACCACGGAGCGAGAGGGAGGGGACCCAGCGAAGGGAGGAGGAGGGGTCACCGCGGAGGGAGCTTGAGGGGTCACCGAGAAGGGAGGAGGAGGGGTCACCGAGAAGGGAGGGGACGGGGTCACCGCGGAGGGAGGGGCGGGGGTCACCGCGGAGGGAGGGGCGGGGGTCACCGCGGAGGGAGGGGAGGGGTCACCGCGGAGGGAGGGGAGGGGTCACCGCGGAGGGAGGGGAGGGGTCACCGCGGAGAGAGGGGGAGGGGTCACCGCGGAGGGAGGGGAGGGGTCACCGCGGAGGGAGGGGGCGGGGGGGTCACCGCGGAGGGAGGGGGCGGGGTCACCGCGGAGGGAGGGGGCGGGGTCACCGCGGAGGGAGGGAGGGGTCACCGCGGAGGGAGGGAGGGGTCACCGCGGAGGGAGGGGAGGGGTCACCGCGGAGAGAGGGGGAGGGGTCACCGCGGAGGGAGGGGAGGGGTCACCGCGGAGGGAGGGGGCGGGGGGGTCACCGCGGAGGGAGGGGGCGGGGGGGTCACCGCGGAGGGAGGGGGCGGGGTCACCGCGGAGGGAGGGGGCGGGGTCACCGCGGAGGGAGGGAGGGGTCACCGCGGAGAGAGGGGAAGGGCAGTCGTGTTTTGAAAATTCCTGTGCAATGACAGTGTTGTTTCCGGAGGCGCCTAAGTGATCCCGCAGCGGCCCTGAGGAGGACCCTGAGGGTCGGGCACTTCTGGTCCTGACCGGCCTCTGCTGGCGCCCCCCCGGGAATCAGGGAGATACACCGGGCCCGGCTTCCAGGAGCGCAGCCGGGCCACAGCCCTGAGGACGGGCAGACCCGCGCAGGCGCGGTGAGAGGGAGGCCGCCCAGGCCTGGGGCCTGGAGGCAAGGGGTGAAGTGGACCAGAGCCCCGTAAATCCTGAAGTGGGTGGGGAGTGAGCCTGTGTGGCTGCGAGTGGGTCCGTTTCGGGGCTGTTTGTTCCTGCAGCAAATGATGCCCGCCCTGATAGAACCAGTGCGCGTCCACCACGAGCTGCCCACACCCTCTCCAGGAAGGGACCCGGGTTCAGGGCTCCTGCCAGCCCATGTCGTGCCTTTGTGTAAATTAGAAAAAAGATCAGAAACAGGCCCTGCTGTCTCTCCAGGCAGGCTTTGGTGGAAGGGCTTGATCTCCTGTCCCACCTTCCCTGGCAGGGCTCCCTATGCTTGACCCCCAGAACCGCCGGCGGCTGGCAGAGAAGGGGTCCATGATGGCGCCTCGGTGCGCAGCCTTGGACCTGCCCCCATGGACCTGGGTGAGGACTTCCCAGCCCTTCCCCGGCTCTGGCTGCTCTCCCTAAGGGCCGCCTCACCCCTTCTCCCTCGGGCATGGGGCAGTGGATGAGGGTTCCCTCCCTCCAGAGGATGCCCCCACACCCCTACCAGGACTTGGCAGATCCAGCTTCTCATCTTGGCAGCCTGATGGTGGGATGGGATCATCGTGGTGGTTTTAATTTGCATTTCTCTGATGACTGATGATTTCAAGCATCTCTTCATATGCTTGCTGGCTTTGGGGATAGAGATAATTATTCCTAAAGCAAAACCTGATTATGTCATTTCTGCTTCAAGATGCCAGTGATACCTGAGGTCTGCAGGGCAGTGCAGACGCTCACCGCCTGGCCACTCAGGAACCTGCGCTTGACCCCCAAATCCGCCCCCCAACTCCTGTTACCAGCTCGCTCCTTCCAAGAGGGCCTTCTCCGGGGACAGCCGACGCTCTTCTGACGGCTCCTGCCCTTGCAGAGTGCTGCCCCCGCCTGCCCACCTGGCCTGGACCCTCGCCTGAGCCCCCTTGGGGCTCCGTGCCACCTCTTCCCTGGCGTTTGTTCTACAGGAACCTCCTACTTCTTCCCACTTGGGAAAGGAAGGCTCTGGGCGTGGAGGTCAGCCAGGCCCCATCCCTGTACCTCCGGCCCTTCTTCCTGCTTCCTGTTCGTCACTGCCCCAGGACCTTTGCACCTGCATTCCCGGTCTCTGTGAGTGCCCTGGGGCCTGTTGCCCCCGTCACAGTCCTGGAGACACCTTTTCTTTTCTTTCTTTCTCTCTCTCCAGCTTTATTGAGGTATAGTTGACAATTCAGGACCATGTGTACTCAAGGTATGCAGCATCACAACCTGACACATGTATGCATTGTGAAATGAGTCCCACGGTTGGGCTAATTAATGCACCCATCACCTTATATGGTTACTTCTGTCTGTGGTGAGAACACTTCAAATTTTAAATAGAGGACACGCAGGCTGGGCAACAGAGCGAGACCCTGTCTCTACAAATATAAAAAAAATTACCTGGGCGTGGTGGTGCACACCTATGGTCCCAGCTACTTGGGAAGCTGAGGCTGGAGAATCACTTGAGCCTGGGAGGTGGAGGTTGCAGTGCACTCCAGCCTGGGCGACAGAGGGAGGCCCTATCTCAAAATAAATAAATACATAAATAAATGAAGGACACATTATTATTAGCTGTAGTCACCATGTTCATTCCATCTTAGGACCTGTTAATCTCATAACTGCACCTTTGTTTCCTGTGACCCTCAACTCCCCATCCCCTCTCTGGCCCTGACAGCCACTGTTCTGTCTGCTTCTATGAGTTCAGCTTTTTCACACATCACTCAAGTGAGGCCACGGGCTATTTGTCTTTCTGTGCCTGGCTTATCTCACTTAGCACAATGCCCTTCAGGTGTCCTCACAAATGGCAGGCTTGCCCTGCCCTGCCCTGCCCTTCCCTCCCCTCCCCTCCCCTCCTTTCCCCTCCTCTCCTTTCCCTTCTCTCCTTTCTCTCCTCTCTCTCTCTCTCTCCCCCCACCCCTTCCCTTCCCTTCCCTTTCCCCCCTGTGGAATAACACTCCTGTGTGTACACATGTGTGTGTATTTCTCCCCTTCCCTCCTCTCCCTTCCCCTCCCCTCCCATCCCCTTCTCTTCCCTTTCCCTCCTGTGGAATAATACTCATGTGTGTGTGTATGCATGTGTGTGTATTTCTTCCCTCTCCTCCCCTCCCTTCCCCTCCCCTTCCCTTTCCCTCCTGTGGAATAACACTCCTGTGTGTGTGTGTATGCATGTGTGTGTATTTCTCACATATTTTCATCCATGCATCCACTGATGGACACTTGGGTTGATTCTGTGTCCTGGCTGCTGGGATGGTGCTGCGATGAACACGAGGGTGCAGACCCCTCTTCTATGTACTAATTTTAACTCTTTGGATAGACACCCAGCAGTGGGATTGCTGGATCCTGTGGAAGCTCTATTTCCACATTTTTGAGGAAGCTGCCTGCCGTCTCCCATGGTGGCTGTGCCAACGACGTTCCCAGGAACAGAGTGCAACGGGCCCCTTTCCTCCATGTCCTCACCAACACTCGCTATCTTTTGCGTTTTGATGACAGTCATCCTAACAGGTGCCAGTTGGTACCTCATGTGGTTTTTATTTGATTTTCCTGATGATTAGTGATGCTGGACATTATTTCGTCTACACATCGGCCACTTACATGTTTTCCTTTGAGACACACAGAGTCAGGTCCTTTGCACATTTTAAAATGTTTGTTTGTTTGTTTCTTTGTTTTTGTTATTGAGTTGTTTGAGTTCCTTCTACAATTTGCAGATTAACTCCTCATCAGATACATGGATTGCAAATATTCCCGCCTCCCCGTGTGGGTTGACTTTTCACTCTGTTGGTTTCCTTTGCTGTGCAGAAGCTTTTTGGTTTGTTGTATTCTCACCTATTTTTGCTTTTGTTGCCTGTGCTTTGGGGCCATATTTTAAAAAATCATTGCCCAGACCAATGTCAAGAAGCTTTCCTCCTATGTTTTCTTCCAAGAGTTTTGTGGTGTCAGGTCTTACATTTAAGTCTTTAATCTGTGTTGAGTTGATTTTCGTAGGTGGTGTTGGATGAGGCCCTTTCGTCCTCCTCCACTTTTCCCAGCACCACCTATTGAGGATGCCCCCTTCCCTGTCGTGTGTCCTTAATACCTTTGCTGAAGGTCAGTTGGCCGTGACTGTGCATGGGGACCCTTCCTGGCTCCCCTGGTGCCCTGTGCCCCACATGCCCCACCCCCTCCCTTACTTTTTCTCCATGGCATGAATCACCCCTGACCTACTATATATATTTTATCTTATTTTATTTATTTTTTTGAGACGGAGTTTCACTCTTGTCCCCCAGGCTGGAGTGCAATGGCACGATCTCAGCTCACTGCAACCTTTGCCTCCCAGGTTCAAGTGATTCTCCTGCCTCAGCCTCCCGAGTAGCTGGGATTACAGGTGTGCACCACCACACCCGGCTAAGTTTTGTATTTTTTGTTTTGTTTTGTTTTGTTTTTTGTTTTTAGTCGAGTGGTGTTTCAACAAGCTGGTCAGGCTGGTCTCGAATTCCTGATCTTAAGTGATCCTCCCACCTCGGCCTCCCAAAGTGCTGGGATTACAGGCGTGAGCCGCCACAAACGGCCATGGATATTTTGAATTTTCTTGTTTGTTGTATGTTTTCCTCACTGGGCTGCACACTCCTGAGGGTGGGGCATCTGTACCATTCTTCAGTGCTGGGTCCCCTGTGTCTGGGACAGTGTATGCAAACAGCAGGTGCGTAATCAGTGTTGACTGGAAGGGTGAGGGAGTCAATACACATGGCAGGCATTGGACTATGTGTCTGAGAAACATAAGTCATTTAATCTTTTTTTTTTTTTTTACACAACTCCATTGAGATATAATTTATGTACCATGAAGTTCACTTATGGATTGAAGTGTGCAATTCAGTGACTTAATACATTTACCAAGTTGTGTAACCATCACCACCATCTAATTTTAGAACATTTTCATCATCCCTAAAAGAAACCTCACTCATTGGCCGGGCGCGGTGGCTCAAGCCTGTAATCCCAGCACTTTGGGAGGCCGAGGCGGGCGGATCACAAGGTCAGGAGATCGAGACCACAGTGAAACCCCGTCTCTACTAAAAAAATACAAAAAAAAAAAAATTAGCCGGGCGCGGTGGCGGGCGCCTGTAGTCCCAGCTACTCAGGAGGCTGAGGCAGGAGAATGGCGGGAACCCGGGAGGCGGAGCTTGCAGTGAGCCGAGATCGCGCCACTGCACTCCAGCCTGGGCAACAGCGTGAGACTCCGTCTCAAAAAAAAAAAAAAAAAAAAAAAAGAAACCTCACTCACTAGCTGTTCCTCCCCCTATTCCTCCCACCCCAGCCCCAGGTTGCTCACCTGCATCTCTCTGTGGATCTGCCTGTTGTGGACATTTCACACACACGGGTGTGGTCTTCTGTGCCTTCCTCTTTCACTCGGTGTGATGCTTGAGTTCACTCATGTTGTCATCTATATTGGTACTTAATTCCTTTTTTGTTTTTTGAGACAGAGTCTTGCTCTTGTCACCCAGGCTGGAGTGCAGTGGCGTGATCTTGGCTCACAGCAACGTCCGCCTCTGGGGTTCAATCGATTCTCCTGCCTTAACCTCCCAAGTAGCTGGGACTACAGGTTCGTCAGCCATGCAGGGAGGTCGGGCTTCCTCCACGGCAAGGTGGAAAGAGAAAGCTGGGTGAGGACCAGGCCTCAAGGACTGAGGCCAGGATTGGAGCTTTGCTGAGCCCAGAGCAGCTCCAGGTCCAGGCTCCTCCCTAAGAGCTGAAGGCCTTGAGCAACTGGCAATTCATTCTCACTTCGGGGTAATGGGATTACAAAAACAAAAGCCTTCCACATAGGGGCTGTCATTGTAGTACATGAAATACAAAGACAAGCAACCCAGCCAAATGTGGGTTTTTGTCCTGCTAATTTGTTTTTTGTATTGTTGGTAGAGACGGGGTTTTGCCTCGTTGGCCAGGCTGGTCTGGAACTCCTGACCTCAGACAATCCACCTGCCTCAGCCTCCCAAAGTGTTGCAATTATAGGCATGAGCCATTGTGCCTGGCCATCATTCCTTTTTATTGCTGACTAGTAGTCTGTTGTGTGAATCCACCACTAAAACCCACTCATCAGTTGATGATCATTTGGGTTGCTTCTGCTAGTTGGTTATTATGAAGAATGCCAGAGCAAATGTTCCTGTGCACTCTTGGGCATATGCCTAGGAGCAGAATTGCTGGGTCACCTGGTGACTTTACATTTAACGTTCTGAGGAGCCACCAGGTGTTTTAACACAGTGACTGCACCATTTCACATTTCTGCCAGCAGTGTGCAAGAATTCCAGTTTCTCTACATCCCCAACCCTTCCCTTAAAAAAAAAAAACAGCCATCTAAGTGGATGTGGAGCTGACTCTCCCTCTGCTTTGGGTTTGCGTTGCTTTTATGGCTAATGATGTCTGAGTGTCTCTCCCCGTGCTCATGGCTATTCGTGTATCTACTTTGGGAAATGCTTATTCGAGTCCTTTGCCCACATTTGGCTGGGTTGCTTGTCTTTGTAGTTCATGTACTACGATGACAGCCCCTATGTGGAAGGATATTTTGTAATCCCATTACCCCGAGGTGAGCATGAATTGCCAGTTGCTTAAGGCCTTCAGCTCTTAGGGAGGAGCCTGGACCTGGAGCTGCTCTGGGCTCAGCAAAGCTCCAATCCCGGCCTCAGTCCTTGAGGCCTGGTCCTCACCCAGCTTTCTCTTTCCACCTTGCCATGGAGGAAGCCCGACCTCCCTGCATGACTGGCTGGCGGGGTGTTCACGACTGAGTCCAGGTGTCCCCAGCACAAGTGTCCCCAGAACAGATGTCACTGGTCACGGGTGTTCCTGATCATAGGTGACCCCAGGCACAGGGTGTTCCTGATCATAGGTAACCCAGGCACAGGTGTCCCTGGTCACAGGTGTTCCCGGTCACAGGTGTCCCCAGGCACAGGCATCCTTGGACACATCCCTGGTCACAGGTGTTCCCGGTCACAGGTGTCCCCAGGCACAGGCATCCTTGGACACATCCCTGGTCACAGGTGTCCCCAGGCACAGGTGTCCCCGGTCACAGGTGTCCCCGGTCACAGGTGTCCCTGGTCACAGGTGTTCCCGGTCACAGGTGTCCCCAGGCACAGGCATCCCTGGACACATCCCTGGTCACAGGTGTCCCCAGGCATAGGTGTCCCCAGGCACAGGTGTCCCCAGGCACAGGTGTTCTGGTCACAGGTGTCCCCAGGCACAGGTGTCCCTGGGCACAGGTGTCCCCAGTCACAGGTGTCCCCAGGCACAGGTGTCCCCAGTCACAGGTGTCCCCAGGCACAGGTGTTCCCGGTCACAGGTGTCCCCAGGCACAGGCATCCCTGGACACATCCCTGGTCACAGGTGTCCCCAGTCATAGGTGTCCCCAGGCACAGGTGTCCCCAGGCACAGGTGTCCCCGGTCACAGGTGTCCCCGGGCACAGGTGTCCCCGGACAGACAGCCACAGGAAGCTGATGCAGGGAGCAAAGAGAAACAGAGACACAAAGAAAAGAGAGTGAGAGACAGAAGAGATGGGAAAGAGAGATAAATGGTTGGAGAAAAGCATCCTGTGGAGTTGAAGAGAAAGGAAGGTGGGGGGGACGGGCAGCAGAGACCCAGGGAGGCTGCGGTGGCTGGACCCTCCCTCACCACACTTTCTGTTCTGTCCTTCCTGGGGAGACTCCCAGAAAAGTGGGCCAGGCTGAGGGCATGATGAGGACACAGAGGCCCCGGGGGAGGGAGGGAGGAGCGGGCTGCCTGGAGGGGCTGTGGTCAGCTCAAAGCCTCAGGAGTCAAGGATAAATCCTCTGACCTTTGACCTCCGACCTCCCTCTTCTTGGCTCCAGACTCCCCACAGTTTTCCATGACCAAATCTTACCGGAAGTTGGAGGGCAGCCCGGCAAGGGTCTGTAAGTTACCGCCAGGGCACAGAACAGAGGTTGGCAGGGGAGGAGAGACCCCCAGGCTGCCGTCTGCCTTCGCCCTGCACAGCAGGCCCATGTGGGGGTGTCACCGTCCTTAGCTCCCTGGCATCTGATCCAAGATTACGCCCGGCAGGGTCTGTTCTCTGGGCTCAGCTCCGGGGAAGCTCCCACCAGTGAAGGGAGGGCTCAGGCTCTGGGCACACAGGGTGCCCTCTTTCAGAGAGGGAGCAGCTGTCCCGCACCGGAGAGCACTCATTTCCTGTCAGTGCTCTCCTGAGCACACATGGATTCAACTGAGCAGCAAGCACTCAGGGGGCTGGTCTCCTCTGCAAGGCAGCTCCCGCCCCGGGGCCCTGCCTCTGAGAGCAAGGTGTGCAGGCTCTTCCTGTGGTCTCCCTGGCCCGTCCCCAGAACGGCCTGCACTGTCCCTCCGCAACCTGCACCCAGACAGACACTCACCATCCCCAACCCCTGAGACATTCAGGTCCACACTGGGGACTGGGCTACCTTGGCGCCTCTTCTTTGAGTGTTCCCTCCACACACAGCCTGCTTCCTGTCCGGGTGGTGTCGGGTCGCCCTCTGCCTCTGGAGCACCTGCAGGGGCTGTTGCTCTGGGCTCCCTAGAAATGCAAGCCCCTGGGCCTGCCTGCCTGCTCTACGTGTATTCACTAAGCCCATGCCAGTGGGGGTCTCAGCAGGAAACAGGCACAGGTTGTGAGGGGGCTACTGAGGCCTGACTTCCCCAGGGACAGGCAGGATGGGAACCCATGAGGGTTGCTGAGGACGCAGGGATGTGCACTGTGGGAAGCCACCACCACCCAGAAGCCAGCAAGGGCAGGGGAGAAGTTAGTGGTGCCAGAACATGGCTAAATGAGGCAGCCATGGAAAGGGGATGCAGAGGGGAAGTGGAGAGGAAGGCGGTTCTCCAGGAGCCCTAGGACCTGCTCTGGGGCTTCTGCTGCTGAGCCCAACTGGGAACCAGAGCACAGGATAATGGTGACACTGGTGATGATGGCAATGAAGATGATTATGATGGTGATGATGCTGGTGGTGGTAGTGGGATGGGGAATGGACATGGTAGTGGTGATGGTGATAATGGTGGTGATAGAAATGATGGTGGTGGTAATGATGGTGGTGATGGTGATGGTGGTGACGAAGATGGTGATGGTGATGGTGATGATGGTGATGATGGTGATGGTGATGCTGCTGCTGATGGTGATGATGATGGTGATGGTGATGCTGATGATAGTGATGGTGATGATGATGGTGATGATGGTGATGGTGATGCTGCTGGTGATGTTGATTCTGATGATGGTGATGATGGTGATGGTGATGATGGTGATGATGGTGATGGTGATGCTGCTGCTGATGGTGATGATGGTGATGGTGATGCTGCTGCTGATGGTGATGCTGATGATGATAGTGATGGTGATGATGGTGATGGTGATGGTGCTGATGGTGATGATGATGCTGATGATGATGGTGATAGTGGTACTATTTAATCCAGTTCAGATTCCTAGTTAGGCTCCCCTGTTTCTCTTCAGGCACACTGTGAGTCACTGGCTGGTATTTATGGGTGGTCAGAATGCCTGTGTCCAATCTCTGTTGTACTCCCTTTCTCAAAGAGAACTCAACTATGCTTTCACAAGGAGGGGATTGTGGGAAGAAGTGTCCCCCAGGAGAGAAAGCTGGATGTGCTGGCACCAGGAAAGTGCCTCGTAGTTTACTGTCCCCAGGCGGCATCCCCATCCACAGCTGAGCTCACCTTCTGGGTGCTTGGCCAGAGGGCCTTTTGAATCTCAGTATCTCTGGAACAAGACTAAGGCTGGGAGACATCTGGAGTGGAGTTCCTGTCCAGCAATGGCAAGCTCCCTGCTGAAGCTGGGAATGGGGAAGGCATGGTTCTCAGGGCTGAGCGCCCTTGTGCTGGACTGTTCACCTTTCAGCAGGAAGAGGGAGGGAACTCTGCTCTTCAGGGTCAGCCTTGGGGTGTGGGGATTTCCTGAAGAGTGCACCTTAGTATTTTGCCACCCAGCCTCCAGTCATTCTTTGGGTTAATCAAGAATGCATTCAGCTTCAAGTATTAGAAAACTTAGTAATTAAGCAACAAAGCCATTTTATTCTCTGAATCAGAAGCTCAGAGTTACAGTATTTGAGGCTGGTTAACCAGTTCACCCATGTTTTCAGGGGTTTGCTCTGCCATCCTCAGGGTATTAGATTTTTACTTAACTGTTTTGGCGAGGTGTGACACAGTGTTGGCGAGGTGTGACACAGTGTTGGCCAGGTGTAACAGTGTTGACGAGGTGTGACACGGTGTTGGCGAGGTGTAATGGTGTTGGTGAGGTGCGACACGGTGTTGGTGAGGTGTAACAGTGTTAATGAGGTGTGACAGTGTTGGCGAGGTGTGACAGTGTTGGTGAGGTGTAACAGTGTTAATGAGGTGTGACACAGTGTTGGTGAGGTGTAACAGTGTTGACGAGGTGTAACTGTTAACGAGGTGTGACACAGTGTTGGCGACGTGTGACAGTGTTGGTGAGGTGTAACAGTGTTAATGAGGTGTGACACAGTGTTGGTGACGTGTGACAGTGTTGGTGAGGTGTAACAGTGTTAATGAGGTGTGACACAGTGTTGGCGAGGTGTGACACAGTGTTGGTGAGGTGTAACAGTGTTAATGAGGTGTGACACAGTGTTGGTGAGGTGTAACAGTGTTAATGAGGTGTGACACAGTGTTGGTGAGGTGTAACAGTGTTGACGAGGTGTAACAGTGTTAACGAGGTATGACACAGTGTTGGCGAGGTATAACAGTATTGGCGAGGTATGACACAGTGTTGACGAGGTGTGACATGGTGTTGGCGAGGTGTGGCATGGTGTTGGCGAGGTGTGACAGTGTTGGTGAGGTGTAACAGTGTTAACGAGGTGTGACACAGTGTTGGCGAGGTGTGACAGTGTTGGTGAGGTGTAACAGTGTTAACGAGGTGTGACACAGTGTTAGCGAGGTGTGACAGTGTTGGTGAGGTGTAACAGTATTGGCGAGGTATGACACGGTGTTGACGAGGTGTGACAGTGTTGGCGAGGTGTGACACAGTGTTGGCGAGGTGTGGCACAGTGTTGGCGAGGTGTGACAGTGTTGGTGAGGTGTGACAGTGCTGGCGAGGTGTAGCAGTGTTGGTGAGGTGTGACACAGTGTTGGCGAGGTGTAACACACTAACAAAAATGCGCAGCTCCTTGAATTCTCACAAAATGTTGTGTGTTACATGTTACAAATGTAACAATCAGGAAATAGAATATTACTAGCAGTGTTGGCTTTTGCTTCTCCTACTTGATGTCTTATTGACCCAACAAGGCTGCTGCAGCTCCAGGCATCATATCCGCATTCTAGCACCCTGTGCTGAGAGGCAAATAAACAGTGGTGTAGCAGCCAGGAGCTCCCACCTGGCTTCTCAAATCTCATTGACCAGAAGAGTGTCTCATGGCATTGCTTGTTGCAAAGGAGGTTGGGAAAGTGGAAATCAGGCAAGGGTGATGGACTTACTGTGACTGTCTCAATCCAAATAGAATTCATCACAAGGCTGAGGGATGGAATCTATGTTTCCTGAGACTGAGAGGCTTCTGCCTCTTATTGGAACAAAACTGGGGCTCTCTGAGCAGGACAGAGGAGGCGCGGGTGGGCACACGGTGGGCAGTAGGACTGTGCACCATGCCCTGTCTTTGGCAACAGTTCCCATTTTCCTCTGGGAAATGCTGCTCTCCTGTGTTCGGCCCATGGTTCCACTCCATCCTTGGGTCCAGGTGTGTGTGTGTCCCTCAGGCGTTGCCAGTGGGAGCACCCTGTTCCTCTTTGCCCCGTGATTGGCCCAGTCTTGGGGCATGACCCAGGACCTCGATGGCAGTGAGTGGAATAAAGTTCCCTCCTTCCCTCAGGTCTTGGGGCAGGAGGTGTAGGCTTGGGTTTCTGGATGCTCACATGGAGGACGGCGGGCAAGGACACAGAGAGACAAAGACTGGAGGACACCGGTAGCCTCTGGATGCATCCATACCTGAAGCTGGCACTGCTCGTGGACTTCACAGATGCACGGTTCGTTGCATTCCCTTGCTGCGTAAGCTGAGTTTTCTGCCGCAGGCCACATCTTACTGGAAGAATGCTGTCTGGAATGCCACTATCACCTACCAGAAGCCCGAGGGAGCCATAGAAGGGGGATGCGGCCCAGTTCTCCAGCTTCTGGGCCTAGAAGCCCTGATCTTCCCTGCCCAGGCTCCTGGCATCCCCTCAGTCAGGGCTGAGGCCACGAACTGCCTGCTCAGGGCAGGAGACGGACCTGAGGGGTCTGGCACCCTCAGCTGTCAGGAACCAAGCTGTCCTTTTCTTTGTTTATATATAAAACATTTCCTGAGCTGCCCTGAACTCCAGCATTTATCTCAGGTTATGGAGAACCCACAGGTGAACGAGCTTCCAGACACCCGTGTCTCTGAATGTTCCTTTTTTGCTGTTGCTGCAAATGGCAGACACCCAACTTTAACTTCAACTGACTTGGGCAGAAAAAGGGCCACACGGGAAGGATCCTGGAGGTTGTCCGGTTGGAGGAAGGCTGAACAAAGGACTCTTTGGGAGGTCAGGTGTGGGTGGGCCTCAGGTGCAGCTGGAAGGGGGGTGCAGATGTGCTCCATGCGGTTAGGGCTTGTTTTGTTTTTTGTTTTTGTGTTTTTTTGAGATGGAGTCTCTCTCCGTTGCCCAGGCTGGAGTGCAGTGGCGAGATCTCAGCTTACTGCAACCTCCACCTCCTGGGATCAAGCGATTCTCCTGCCTCAGCCTCCTGAGTAGCTGGGACCACAGGCGCCCGCCACCACGCCCGGCTAATTTTTGTATTTTTAGTAGAGACAGGGTTTCACCGTGTTGGCCAGGCTGGTCTCGAACTCCCGACCTCAGGTGATACCGCTCCCTCGGCTTCCCAAAGTGCTGGGATTCCAGGCGTGAGCTGCTGTGTCTGGCCTGCAGTCGAGACTCCATAGCTGCTTTCCCTGCTGCCTGCCTGTCTCTGTCCCGCGTCTTTCCAGGCACAGCCTCTCCCGGGCGGCATGAAACGTGGACACGTGCCCCACAACGCCCCCTATTGGAGAGGGGTGGGCTTTCTTCCTCAATCTGGTTCCGAAGTCCCGGGGAAGGGCTCTGGTCGGCTCGCACAGCGGTTTTGTTGAGCTGTGTATAATTGTCATATATGACTCTCCATTTAAAGTGTAAGAGTCAGAGGTTTTGGGGATTATTGATTATTTATTTATTTATTTTGAGACGGAGTCTGGCTGTCGCCCAGGCTGGAGTGCAGTGGCGCGATCTCAGCTCACTGCAAGCTCCGCCTCCCGGGTTCACGCCATTCTCCTGCCTCAGCCTCCCAAGTAGCTGGGACCACAGGCGCCGCCACCTCGCCCGGCTAGATTTTGCATTTTTTAGTAGAGATGGGGTTTCACCGTGTTAGCCGGGATGGTCTCGATCTTCTGACCTCATGATCTGCCCGCCTCGGCCTCCCAAAGTGCTGGGATTACAGGCGTGAGCCACCGCGCCCGGCTGGGATTATTTTTTAAGAGTCGTGAAATATATACGGCATAAAATGTGCCATTGTAACCATTGTGAATGTGTCTGGAGCGGCCTTAATTCCAGTCGCACTGTTGTGCCGTCGCCGCCACCATCTGTTTCTGAGACTTCTTCATTGCCCCAAAGAGAAACCCTGCAACTGTTAACCGATAATTCTCCATTCCCTCCTCCTCAGCCCCTGCTGGCGATGGATAATTTTTTGGTCTCATGCACCCCATTAACTCATGCCAAAAATCACTGTGTTTTGGCCGGGTGCAGTGGCTCACGCCTGTAATCCCAGCACTTTGGGAGGCCGAGGCGGGTGGATCATGGGGTCTGGAGATCGAGACCATCCTGGCTAACATGGTGAAACCCCGTCTCTACTAAAAATACAAAAATATTAGCCGGGTGTGGTGGCAGGTGCCTGTAGTCCCAGCTACTCAGGAGGCTGAGGCAGGAGAATGGCGTGAACCCGAGAGGTGGAGCTTGCAGTGAGCTGAGATGGTGCCACTGCACTCCAGCCTGGGCGACAGAGCGAGACTCCGTCTCAGAAAAAAAAAAAAAAAAATCACTGTTTCTCTGACGTTCTAATTTTATTGGTTATCCTGTCTTACCCGGCACCTCTGCCTAGCAGGGAGTGGGGGCCGTGAGCCACAGCATCTGCACAACACAGTCTGCTGCTTTGGGCCCAGCTTAGGGGGCTGAAAGGTGAGGCCTGGGTGAGCACAGGGTCCCCACGGTGGTCCAGTGTGGTGGCAAGACCGGGGAGGGCCTGCCTGGGATAGAGATGGGCAACGGGACAGACAGGTGAACACTTCACACTCAGTGCTCGGCTCTTTGCTGGAGACTCGGTTTTCTCTGGTTGGCTTTTGTGTCCATGAGTGTCGTGGGCACTGGATGGCCCCCCGACCCTCCCTACTCCTGGGTGCGCTGGGACGTTGCTGCTGGTGTCCCCAGCCGTGTCCTCCCCTGGGGCTGCCCTCCGCTGCGGAGAGCCGCCCTGCACAAGGTTACACCCCTCCCAAGGTGGTCTCAGACTGGGGCAGTGCTGACAGCGTCTCAGCCCAGGGCGTCCCATTTGTCAGCCCGGCCGGTTGGGTCAGCTGCACTCTGCACACCCTGCCTTCCTCACCTCCTATGGCTGCCTCCTAAGATCACGCCCCGATAAACCTGGTCCCAACCCAGCTCCTTTGCAGGGCCTGTCTCCAGGAGATCCGAGCTAAGACCTGACGTACGTGGGTGGCTTTGGGAGTTCTGCTTTCTGTGGCTCCTCCGGCTGTTGCTTCCACAGTGACGTGCCTGAGATGGGCTGGCTGCTGCCTCTGGCCTTTCCTCATGTCCACCGCTGTTCACGTCTGCTTTTTAAACATAGATAGGATCATGTTTTGAGTTTATAAAGGGATAAAAATGTCCTGTGCCTTCCAAAGGTTCAACAGACACGAGCCTTTGTGTGCCGAGCAGTGCGGAATAGAACTAGACCACACACAACTGGAGGAATCGGGCTGGGCATGGTGGCGGCACCTGTGGTCCCAGCTACTCGGGAGGCTGAGGCTGGAGGATGGCTTGAGCCCAGGAGTTCCAGACTGCAGTGAGCTAACATCACACCACTGCGCTCTAGCCTGGGCGACAGAGCAAGACCCTGTCTCTGAAAAAAAAAAAAAAAAAAAAAAAGGAGGAATTGCAAGAGAAATTTGATAAAACCCCAGTCACAGGGGAGGCCTCCTGCCCTCTCTGGACAGGACAGGTGTGGTGGCCACTGGCCATTCTTTGCCTACCCAGCATCTGAGCCCACATCCTGTGTGGGGAATTCTCCGCCTCACGGGCGGGTGGGATGCAGAGGCAGCCTCTTGCTGTGAAAGCCAAAAGTGTGATGCTCAGTTTCCTGCCCCCTCACCCCTGAGGTCCCAGGGGCCTATCCCAGGCTCAGCTTTCGGGCACCACCACCCCTGGAAATGAGCTGGGAGCTGGTGGCATGGAGGGTGCACCGTGGGGCGGTGGACCCAGCAGAGCATGGCCGGGGCCCGAGGCCAGGGCAGGGCTGAGGTGGTGCACGGCCCGAGGCCAGTGCAGGGCTGAGGTGCCGCCGGTAGCGTTCATATCTGCACTCGGCCACTGATCCTGGCAGATCACTCCATCCCTCAGCTTTAGTCTCCTCACCTGTAAAGGGGGAGGATAGCAGCACCTCCCTTGTGGATGCTGCAAAGACCAGATGAGTTAAAATTAAATAAGTGTGGAGAAGAGTGCCAGACACACAGTGAATGCTACATGAGTGCGGGAAATGGTCAATCAATACTGACAGCACACAGAATGTTTGAAGGAGTGGAAACCAGATTCGATATATGCCTGTATTCACACGGCTGAGATTTCTTTTTCTTTTTCTTTTCTTTTTCTTTTCTTTTTCTTTTTTTTTTTGAGACAGAGTCTCGCTCTGTCACCCAGGCTGCAGTGCAGTGGCACCATCTCGGCTCACTGCAAGCTCTGTCTCCCGGGTTCACGCCATTCTCCTGCCTCAGCCTCCCAAGTAACTGGGACTACAGGTGCCTGCCATCACGCCCGGCTAATTTTTTTTGTATTTTTTTTAAGTAGAGACGGGGTTTCACCGTGTTAGCCAGGATGGTCTCGATCTCCTGACCTCGTGATCCGCCCGCCTTGGCCTCCCAAAGTGCTGGGATTACAGGAGTGAGCCGCCGTGCCTGGCAAGGCTGAGATTTCAATATGTATCTGCATTTCCCTCTGATTAGGATACAAAGTTTCACAGCCATCTGTCCACCCACCTGCCTGCTCACCCACCCACCCAGCCATCCACCCACTCGCCCACCCACTCACCCGCCCGTCCACCCACCAATCCACTCACCCGCCTCATCTTCACCTTCCCGTCACCTCCCCTCTTCCCACATCTGCTTCTCCCGCTTCCATCTGGAGGCCGCCCACGACACCCGTCCTGCTGGTCCCTGGCCTTCCCTCCTGCTTCACATTGCTGACTTTTGACAGGCTGCTCTGGAACAGTCTCTTTCTGTTCCTCCTAATACTTATTCTCACGTTTTTGTTTGTCCATTTCAGTCCCATCTGGGTCGAGGGACACAGTCTCTCTGCAGACACGGACTGAGCTGCTCATGGTCTATTTTGAGCCTTCCCTGCAGGTTCAGGGTCCCTTCTGTGGCCCCTGCTGTGCCCTCCACCAGGGAGGACTGGGTGGCTGCGGTCCTATGGGGTCCTGGCCTCCTGCCTCCCCTGGGAGGGGAGCACCGCACGGTGCCATGGGGACCCTGTCAGACCAGAGCGGCCTCAAGGGTGGTGCTCTTGCTCCCGGGGACAGCTGGTGGTGCTTGGACACACCTCTGGCTGCCAGGTCTGGGCATCGATGCCTGTGGGGTGGGGATGTCACCTTCCGGGGCTGCGGCCACAAAGTCCCCGGGGCTTAAAACGACGGGGTTTCTCTCCCACATTTCCGAGGGCAGAAGCCTGAAATCCAGGTGTCTCAGGGCCATGCTCCCTCTGGAAGCTCCCGTGGAGGCTTCTTCCTGCCTCTCTCAGCTCCTGGGGGCTCCAGGCATCCTTGGCTTGTGGCTGCATTGCTCCGTTCCTGGCCTCCAAGCGCACACCTTCTCTCTCTGTGTCTCCTCTTGCTGGGACACTGGCCATTGGATTTAGGGCCCACCCAGTGTGACTTCAGCGGGTTTACACCTGCAAAGACCCTGTTTCCTAATAAGGTCACTTTCACAGGTACCTGAGTTAGGATGTGAGTGTATCTTCCGTGGGAGGCGCAGTCCGGCCACCGTACCAGGCACCCTGCTAACTTTCCCATAGCGCACGGGACGGCCCCACAACCATCTTCTCTCCAAAATGCAACAGCAGCACCAGGGCTGAAACCCAAACCAGGAAGGAGAGCTCTGCCTGCTCATCGCTGCTACGGGGAAAAGGCAGCTCACCGTGCATGTCTGTGGGAGCCGCGTGTCTGTGGGAGCCGTGTGTCTGTGGGAGCCGCATGTCTGTGGGAGCCGGGAGCAGCCAGCCCTCGAGTCGCAGGGCACGTCAGGTGCCTCCTAAGCATGAGTTCCTGGGCTCCGCCCCGTCCTGCAGTCTCACCTTCCAAGCTCAGTCCCCTGGGGCCCAGTGCACCACCTGTGTGAGACCCACTGGCCCGACCCAGCCCTTCCCGGTGGAGAAATGGGCTCAGGAAGGGGTTTGAGCACAAGGACTGGGTGGGCGTGGAGGCCGACGGAGCCCTCTCTCCTGACGCCTTGCCATATGAGAGCTTCCTGTGGCCTCCAGAGCAAGTGACCGCAATGCCGTGCAGATTTATCATCTCGTAGCTCTGGAGGTCGGAAGCCCAGCATGGGGTGAGTGGGGCCAGCTCCACTGGGGCCTGGGGGGGACCCGTCACCTGCCTCGTCAGCCCCAGGAGTGGCCCGCCTGGGCCAGGCCCTCCCTGCGTCTTCAGAGCTGCTGCGTCCGCGGAGTCTCCCTGCAGCGTCTCCCGGCCTCGTCTCCTGCCTCCTCCTCCCTGTTCAAGGGCCCTTGTGATTGCGCTTGGCCCACAGATAATCCAGGTAACTGTGTTTAAGGTCAGCTGATCAGCAGTTTGAACATTTGCTGCCGTCACTCCCCCGCCCGGTAACCTGACGTAGGCGCAGGCTCTGGGGATTAGCACGGCGGCCACGTCTGACCTCCATCCAGCACGAGCTCCCTTCTCCATGCAGGGGAACCTTCTTGGGTGCTGGGGCCGGGACAAGACAGGTCTGGGGCACGACTCAGCCTCACCAAGTCCTGGGGACAACGCCCGGCACCAGGAGCTCCACGCGCCCTGGCCAGGTGGTCCTGCTCAGCCTGGGGCAAGGGCAGGGGCTGACTCCTCATCCCACTCCACAGGACCCTCAACCACACCAGGCCTCTTGCCCCCGTGGACCCCTCACCCCATGGGGCCCTCACCTCCTCTCTGGCAGGTGAGTGCGCTGAGGTCCAGCGTCTGCATGTCACCTCTGCTACGAGGCAGTGAACACCTGCGCTTGCCGAGGGTCTGCAAGTCTCAGGTGCAGGGAGTTGCTGTCCAGGTCCCTCTGCTGAGCTCCCCGGGTCACCTCTGTGGCTTCATCAGCTGCTCGGCTGGGCGGAGGTCTCACCTGGCCTTGCTCACACATCAGGAGCTGTCGCTGGCTGTGGCATGGCTCCTCTCACGCAGCCCTGAGTCCCCAGGGCTTCCACAGCGCGAGGGGAGAGCTCACGGCCTCCCAAGGTCACGCCCCATCCTAAGGTCAAAGCCAGATGCCAGGGCAGCTCTGATGGGGGGGAAGCAGAACCTGCATTGAGCTCCCATGTTCATCCACACACACACACAGATACGTGCACACCCGTGTTCACACACACACATCCACACACACACTGATACACGCACACCCACTCACACGTACACATCCACACACACTGATATGCGCACACCCGTGTTCACACACACACATCCACAAACACACACTGATACGCGCACACCCATTCACACGCACACACCCGTGTTCACGCGCACACATCCACAGGCACACACCCATGATCACACGCACACACCCACTCACACGCATACACCCGTGTTCACACGCACACACCCACTCACACGCATACTCCCGTGTTCACACGCACACACCCACTCACACGCACACACCCACTCACACGCACACACCCACTCACACGCACACACCCGTGTTCACACACACACGTCCACATGCATACACCCATGTTCACACGCACACACCCACTCACACACACACACCGTGTTCACACACACACGTCCACAAGCACACACCCATGTTCACACACATACACCCACTCACACGCACACACCCGCGTTCACACACACGTGTCCACATGCACACACCCACTCACACGCACACACCCGTGTTCACACACACACGTCCACAAGCACACACCCATATTCACACGCACACACCCACTCACATGCACACACCCGTGTTCACACACCCACTCACATGCACACACCTGTGTTCACACACACGTCCACAAGCACACACCCGTGTTCACACACACATGTCCACAAGCACACACCCGTGTTCACATGCACACACCCATGTTCACACGCACACACCCGTGTTCACACACACATGTCCACAAGCACACACCTGTGTTCACATGCACACACCCATGTTCACACGCACACACCCGTGTTCACACGCGCACACCCATGTTCATGCACACATGTCCACATGCACACACGAACATCCACATGCACACACGTCTACACAGACATGTTCACACGCACGTTCACACGCACACACACACAGGGTCTGCTGTGGGTGGGCATAACCCATGGATCCTGGACCTTTCTATGGTCCCCCACTGGTGTCTGTCCAGGTGTTGCTGTGAGGTGGGGGCTACTGCCCTGGGCTGCTCCTGGTGGCCCTGACCCCACTCTCCTCAGCCTGGGCCTCTGCCCAGTGTCAGCACCTTCCTCTCCCCTGGCAACGTCTGCTCCTTGGAAACCAGGGGGCCCCGTGACCTGCTGCCCCCTCCCAGGGGTCCTGCCCAGACTCACGTTGTCCCCACTGGACTCTGCTCTCAGAGAGTGACAGATCTCCCACGTTTGCCTGGGACCCCCCACGGCCCCCTTCATCTTGGGGAACATGAGTGGTTGGTCACCCTGGCTCCCACCCCATCTGCAGCTGGCTCCCCTTGGCCTTCCAGATGCTGGCTTAGCATGGAGGAGAGCCCTGGGGTGGCCGCAGCCCTCCCCCAGTTGCCCCCAGCACAGCTGGGCTGCTCAGAGCCACCTCTGGCCTCAGATTCCCTGCAAGAGGCAGAGTCCACTTCCTCGCCCTGCCCATCCTCCAAGCTGCCTGCCTGGAAGCCAAAGGCGGTCCTCACTCTTACCCCAGAGAAGAGCAAACTCAGGGAGAGGCACGGAGCAGAGGGAGGGGCTCCAAGGACACAGTGGTCGGCGGAGAGGTCTAAATAGCATCCGGTCAGAGAAGGAGGCTGGTGCTGGGGCCCTGTTCAGCCCAGTGCAGCACCTCCCCAAGAATAAAAGCCAAATCCTCCTGTGACCACACCCCCAACACCAACCCTAATCCTAACACCCCCGCCCCGCACCCTCATACCCTTCACATGTACCCCAACCCTAAACCTAACAACATACCACATCCCCCAACACCAACCCTAGTCCTAACACCCCCACCCCCTCACCCCCACACCCATCACATGTACACCAACCCTAAACCTAACAACATACCACATCCCCCAACACCAACCCTAATGCTAACACCCCCGCCCCTCACCCCCACACCCATCACATGTACCCCAACCCTAAACCTAACAACATACCACACCTCCCACACCCATCACATGTACCCCAACCCTAATCCTAACTACATATCACACCCCAACACCAACCCTAATCCTAACACCCCCACCCCCTCATCCCGACACCCATCACATGTACCCCAACCCTAAACCTAACAACATATCACACCCCCAACACCAACCCTAATCCTAACACCCCCGCCCCTCACCCCCACACCCATCACATGTACCCCAACCCTAAACCTAACAACATACCACATCCCCCAACACCAACCCTAATGCTAACACCCCCGCCCCTCACCCCCACACCCATCACATGTACCCCAACCCTAAACCTAACAACATGCCACACCTCCCACACCCATCACATGTACCCCAACCCTAATCCTTTTTTTTTTTTTTTTTTTAGAGACGGAGACTCGCTCTGTCGCCCCGGCTGGAGTGCAGTGGCCGGATCTCAATTCACTGCAAGCTCCGCCTCCCGGGTTTACGCTGCCTCAGCCTCCGGAGGAGGTGGGACTACAGGCGCCCGCCTAATTTTTTGTATTTTTTTAGTAGAGACGGGGTTTCACCGTGTTAGCCAGGATGGTCTCGATCTCCTGACCTCGTGATCCGCCCGTCTCGGCCTCCCAAAGTGCTGGGATTACAGGCTTGAGCCACCGCGCCCGGCCTCAACCCTAATCCTAACTACATATCACACCCCAACACCAACCCTAATCCTAACACCCCCCACCCCCTCACCCCGACACCCATCACATGTACCCCAACCCTAAACCTAACAACATATCACACCCCCAACACCAACCCTAATCCTAACACCCCCACCCCTCACCCCCACACCCATCACATGTACCCCAACCCTAAACCTAACAACATACCACACCTCCCACACCCATCACATGTACCCCAACCCTAAACCTAACGACATATCACACCCCAACACCAACCCTAATCCTAACACCCCCGCCCCCTCACCCCCACACCCATCACATGTACCCCAACCCTAATCTTAGCACTAATCCTAAACCTAACACCCCCCACCCCCACACCCATCACATCTACCCCAACCCTATCCTAACACCCCACACCCCCCACCTCCACTACCAATCACATCTACCCTAACCCTAATCCTAACAACACCCTACACCCAACACCCATCACATCTACCCCAACCCTAAACGTAATACCCCCTCACCCCCCAACACCCATCACAACTACCCCTAATCCTAATCCTAACACCCCCCCACCACCCACCACCAATCACAGCTAACCTTCACTCCTAACCCTCCCTCCTTGGGACCTAAGACTGACTATCCCCTCAGCGCCAAGAGCTGTTTCCCTGACTCCACCCATCTCTCTTCGTCTGGCCCAGGAACTCAGACGGGGCCTTCCCAGGAGGCCGGGGGGACAGAGCTGGCCACAGCTGTCTTGTGTCTGGACTCTGAGAAGGCATCTCTCCGCCCCATCACTGCTGACCAAGCCTGCTGTGCTCTGCCCAGTCCCTGGGATGCACTTGGGATGCTTAACTAGCTGGCCAGGGGTTTCCTCTGCCCTTCTCATGACCACGGCTCCTAGTTTCCTTGGGCAGGGTGCAGGCCAAGCATCCAGAGGGAGCGGCAGGGCTGTGGGGTGCTCCCCTCCCCCTTGGGGCCTGTCACCTGCAGGCTGAGCCTGGGCACCGATGCCAGCAACCCCCAGCCCCAGCCTTGACGCCCCGCTCCCCAGGGCCAGGGAGGTTAACTGGAGCTCAGCGCCCACTGGAGCAGCTGGCCAGAGGCACCGCAGAGCTCCTGGCTCTCATCAGCCTCCCCGTGTGAGGAGTGACAAAGCCCCAAAGGTGTCGGCCGTCAGCTGAGCCCACAAACTGCAGGCATCCACTTCCCCGTCATGACGGATTCCGGAATTCAATGACATCAGCCGTCCTCCGGCTCCTGGGTTCCTGGAGAGGCTGCCCAGGAAGGTGATCAGGAGCCCGGCGGGCGAGCCTGGTCTGAAAACAGCCGGGGAGACCCTTGGTCATGAAGGCTGCCCCTCCCCCAACAGGATCCAGGCCTACCTCGAGCCAGGAGGCACTGCAGACCTGCGGGACACAGCTGTGAACCGGGATGAGCCCTGGCTGGGGGGCTTGCAGTCTGGTCGGGAGGCACAGTGGGTGGAGGCACCCGTGGTCAGTGCCCCTCAAGGCTGTGGAGTGCCAGAGAGGGCGTGAGCAACGCCTCACGGGGTGACCAGGACGTCTCCATGAGGTGATGGTAGAATGAGGAGGTGTGGGGAGATCCTGGCGTATTGGGGTGCAGGCAGGGGCACACAGGCAGAGGAGCAGCCAACTCCAGGCCTGAGGATGGAGGGCTGCAGCGTTTGAGGACCCTCCTGGAGGCGCGATGACTGGGGGGCAGTGTGATGGGGCCAGCGGGGGCAAAGCAGCCAAGGCTGCCCCAGCAGGATGGTGGCTTGCTCTGTGGGGGACGGCGCACTGAGTTGAAGAGAGTCCCTGAAATTCACCAGGACGAGCTCAGAATGTGGCCACATTTGGACGGGATTACTGAAGGGGAGATTAGTGAGGGGTCTGACCGCAGGGCCGCATGGTCCAAGCGCACCTGCTCCTGGGAGTTGCTTTCAAAACTGGGTCAGAGGAACAGGTGGCTGTTCAAAGGGGCCAGAGGGTAACCAACGCAGCCAGGACTTGAGGGGCAATGGCCCCAGGGAGAAGGAGACCTCATGTTTCCCTGAGGCAGCCTCAGGGTGCCTGAGAGTCAGAGCTGGGAGGGAAGAACTTGCATCAGGCTTTCTGTTGATGCCCTTGAATGCTGCAGCCTGGGAGTGAGGGGGACCAGAGGAGAGCAGCCTCATAGAGACTGGCGGCCTCCAGCAGTCCCGGCCCTGAAGGGGTCACGGCAGTCGCCCCTACCCTAACTACCACCCTAAAGAGAAGCAAGTCATCTCCAGAGGAGACAGCATCACCCAAGCCCGCTGTAAATTTGTATTCACAATGCCAAGCATTCAGTCAAAAACATCCAGGCACGGGGGTGACAGGACCAGGTAATAAAACCAGCAGCAGCAGCAGCAGCAGCAGCAGCAGCAGCAGCAGCAGCAGCAGAGGAAAGTCAATAGAAACAGATGCAGCAGTGACTCGAGTTTAAAACTGCAGCATCCAGTGTATTCAAGAAAATATGCAAGAGAGAGAATTTCGTCAGAAACTTGGAAATCATGACAAAAGAATCGTGGACATTTTAAGACTGAAACACGCAGTAGGTGAAGTTAAAATCCCTGAGCGTTTGATGGCCCCTCTGGTCTGTTGTTCGTCTTCCCTGAGTATTTGTGTATCTGTGTGCATTTCTGCCTCCATCTTCATGGTCATCCCCTCTCTGTGTGTATCTGTCTCTCCTCTCTTATGACACCCTTCATTGGATTTAGGGCCCACCCCAATCCAAGATGACCTTATCCTCACTTAACATCACACCTGCAAAGGCCCCATTTCCAAATAAGGCCACATTCCGAGGTTTCAGTGGATGTGAATTTGGGGAAACACCATTGGATCCCGTGCAAATACCCTCTCCTCCAGCTGGGCCGTGGCCACACCACCCTGGCCTCACCGCCTCCTGCCGTGGCCACACCACCCCGGCCTCACCGCCTCCTGCCGTGGCCACACCACTCCGGCCTCACCGCCTCCTGCCGTGGCCACACCACCCCGGCCTCACAGCCTCCTGCTGTGGCCACACCACTCCAGCCTCACGGCCTCCTCCTCGTCTCTGCCTTGATTGATGGGGGCTGGGAACCCTCCTCAGAACACAGACCCCATCCTCTGTGGGCCACAGGCTGTGCATGTCAGGGGCTGCCCTTCCACCGCGGCCAGGGTGGGCTGGCCCCTCCACCTGGGAATCTGAGTTGGGAGTAATGAGGGGGATGTGGCTGAAGTGTGGCAGGATTTAGGGCACAGAACCCGGGGAAATCACTAAAACCATCCTCAGCCTGGACCGGGGAAGAGACAGGTCCTGGACCGGGGAAGAGACAGGTCCTGCAGTGTGAGATGGAGGAACTACGCAGCAAGACCGCCGTTCAGGAGAACGGACGCCCCCACCCACCCTCCGCCCTCTGCCTTCCAACCTCCACCCCTGACCCTCCACCTTCCTGTGATTGCTCCTCACTGGCCCAGCCTAAGAGGACATCAGAGGGCAAGGGGCCATCCCAGACCACCCTGCAGGACTCGTGTGGCCAGACGAGCTGCTGGGGGGACTCTAAGCTCCCACCCCTGCTTGGCATCCTCCCCTCCCTCCTCGGAGCCTCCAGGGTCAGGGAACACCGGGCAGCCCTGCCAGCCTCTGCCCTGCCCTGGAGAGTCACCGTCTGTGTCACCCGAGCCACAGAAAGGACGTCAGTGACAACCCCCCAGCGGGGCCACCGGGAGGCGTGGGCCCTCCAGATGCCTCGCGGGCCAGTGACAGCAGGAGGGGTGACCTCCCGGGAGGACACCCCAGCTGTGCAGAGGGTGCCCCGGCACCTCCTGGATACCCTGAACTGGTTGGGGTCTCAGAACAGTTCACCTGCTCTTCCTCGGCCCCCTGGGCTGGAGGCAGGGGGCTCCGCTGGGCTCTGGCCTCGAGGAGGCTCTTGGGCTTGATGGTGGGAAGGTTCCTCACTGGCCTAGACCGGAAAACCCAGCACAGCCAGGAAGAGACGGACCCCTCCCTGCGGGAGCTAGGCAGGCTGCTGGGCACGCCCAGCTCTCGACAAGGGCCCTGGGGCCCTCCCTGAGGGGATTCAAGGCTGCGTAGCCCCTGGGGGCCTGCCATGGGGCAGCGTAGGACGAGGGCGGGAGAGAGTGGTCACACCTGCGCTGATGCTGCCTGGCCCTCCCTGCCGGGCGTGACCCTCATCAAGGAGAGGCCCAGCCTCCGGAATGGAGACGGCTGAGGCCCCACATCAACCCAGGGGGCCCTGGGAGAAGCCTCCCCTGTTCAGATGGCCCTGCTTGGAAGATCAGCAGCCGCAGCCCAGGCGGAGGGCTCCAAGGCTCAAAGGCACTTCGCTAACCGCCTCCGGGGCTTCTCATCGCCTTTCCAGGAGGAGCAGAAGCAGCTGTATTTGATTTTGGAGGATTTTACTGCGTGTGTGACTCTCCTGAACTGGCAGGCAGCGGGCCACCGGCTGATTACAAGGTGACAGAGCCTCCTTGATTACAAGGTGACAGCCTCCCAGCCTGAGGAGACGGGCCCTGCCGGCTCAGCTCACCCTGCAAGCAGGTCTGTGTGCCCTCAGTCACTCCAGGCCCGCCCAGGCCCCAGGCAGCTCGGGGCGGGGACTCTGGGACGTGTCTGGGAAGATTGCCTGTGCAAACTGGGGCCTCCCGCCTGCCTGGCGCGGCTCCGAGCACCCCCAGCGGGTTAACACTTCATTACCAAGGAAATCAATTTTCCTCCACAGAGCTGCTGGCAGAAAAGCGCTTCTCCCAGGCAGCTTAGGAGGGCTTAGCCTGCAACTCCACCCTGAGCGTTCACTGCCTCCACCTCAAGCGGCTGTTTCCGGGACCAAGGCTGGGGGAAAGGGACTTGGGGGAGGCCTGGAGGAGCCGGGCCTGGGCCCTTCCTGGGCTGTAAAGCTGCGAGATGGACAGGCAAGGACTGTGTGATGCAGGCAGGTATCCGGGGATGCCAGGGGATGCATTTACTCAGAATTAGGTATTACAAGTCATTCAGAGATGACAAAGTATCGGGACAAGGTGAGTAGGCTCTATGCAAATACCAGGCCACTTTATAACAGGCCCTTGGGAACCTGCCGATTTCAGGATCCAAGGGCGGTCCTGAAACCAACCCCTGAGAATATCGAGGGATGACTGTACTGCAAGTGGATTAAAGGCTTACATGTGAAAAGTAAAACTGAAAAAAAAAAAAAAAATTAACTGAACATTTGCTATGTACCAGACACAGTTTTAAGCACTTTCAAAGCAACAGTGAACAAAGCACATGCTCTCTGCCCTCCCGGGGTCCCTGGAGGTTGATGGGGGGATGTGAGCCGCGGTCATCATAGGTAAGCACGTCACAGACGAAACAAGCAAGGGGAAGTGGGGTGCGGGGGGTGGGCAGGCTGCCTTTACTCCTTACCTAAAATACGCTTGCTACAGGGAAGGTGACATTTCAACAGACTTGAAGGAACTAGAGATATCAATGGAGGTTTCCATCTGAAACCTGAAACTAGAATGCAAGAAAATATGTTTTGTGTATTTATGAAACTGGGTAGTGTTAATTACAACATTCATTTTTAGAAAGAAACACAATGAATCCACAGCTGATTTTTGGAAGATGCTTTTCAGACAAAATGGTTGAATGCCACAACATAACAGCCTTTATTTGAGACTTTCAAAGCATGCTCCAAGAGGGACAATTTCTGGAAAAAAAAAAAAAAAAAAAAAGGAAGTTTCTTGAATTTCCTAAGCACTTCTCTCTTCTTAAAAAAATAAATTTTTTCCACTTTGGGAGGCCGAGGTGGGCGGATCACAAGGTCAGGAGATCGAGACCATGGTGAAACCCCGTCTCTACTAAAAATAGAAAAAATTAGCCGGGCGCAGGGGCGGGCGCCTGTGGGCGACAGAGCGAGACTCCGTCTCAAAAAAAAAAAAAAATAAAAAAATAAAAAAAAAAATAAATAAATAAACTTTTTCAGCAGGGTGTGGAGGCTCATGCCTGTAATCTCAGCACTTTGGGAGGCCGAGGTGGGCGGATCACGAGGTCAGGAGTTTGAGACCAACCTGGCCAACATGGAGAAACCCCGTCTCTACTAAAAATACAAAAATTAGCCGGGTGTGGTGGCGGGTGCCTGTAATCCCAGCTACTCGGGAGGCTGAGGCAGGAGAATCAGTTGAGCCTGGGAAGCAGAGCTTGCAGTGAGCCGAGATTGCACCACGGCACTCCAGCCTGGGCAACAGAGCAAGACTCCCTCTCAAAAAAAAAAAAAAAAAAAAAAAAAAAGGGTCATCGGGGGTGAGCTTGTTTAGAAATAGGGCCGTTGAAGATGTGATGAGCAAAGATGAGGCCTGGACAGGGGTCCTTCCACAAGGGGAGGTTGCCGAGTTATCCTCAAGCCAAGGAACTTTTGGAAGCTGGAGAGAGGCTTGTGTAAGTCACCCAGTTTGGGATGATTCAATCGGTAGCTCGGGGCCAGTCCAGATTCATCGAGGGAGAAGCCAGCACAAGGGGCGGCCGCCCTCTCACTCGACCTTCCACGTGAAAACACACTCAGCCTCTGGAGACCTCGGCCTCTCATCCCGCTGCGTCCTCGGGCCCAGGCTTGGAGTCCTTGATCATGTCAGAATGAGGGCTGGGGAGGAGGCCGTCAGTGTCTCTCACCCACATCTCCATCTGCAGCTCCTCTCCATCTGAGGAACTGAACTAAGAAGCCTGGGATCACAGGCGTGCACTTATCTGGGGGGTATCTGTGATGGCAAGGCAGGGGCGGGACGGTCACGCCGACACCTCCGTTCAAACAGCAGGGACAGGAGGGGCAGACACTGTTGGCAGAAACCTGAGGTCCAGCCAGGTCCACACCTGCAGCTTCTAGGTGAGCGCCACCTGCTCCTGGGAGCTGACTCTGTGGCCTCAGGCTTTGTCTCCTGGGCTCTTGACTGTGGTCAGAGTTAAGGTCCCTCTTCTGCAGGAGGTGGCCTGTGCCTGTGGCTGGGCAGCTTCTTAGCCTGCCGCCTGAGCATTAAGGGGCCTCTTTGCACACCAAGCCACCTCTCTCTGACGGCACTTCCTCAACAGAGCTCTCTGTAGAACCTCGTGCGTCTCCTGTGAGCGTGACTGAGCTAACCCACACCTGCTCACTGGGTGGGGCAAGCCCTTGTCTCCTTGGGCTGAGACCTGGGGGCGCTGCAGAAGGGCATCCTCAAGGTTCTCAGAGGCCTGTCTACCGAGTCTACGAGACACACTTGTGAATCTTGCAAATCTCAACAAAGCTGCTACAGCCATGCCTTTGAGGTCTTCACCCTTAGGCCAGAGGCCATTTCTTGCTTTGAGAACCTGGTACTGGCTTAAAAGACTCTCCTGGGCCCTCCTGATTCCTCCAGATTCTGCAAACTCCATGGCTTCTCACGTGCCTGCCCCCCCTGCCTTCCCGCCCCCCACTTCAGCCTCTGTCTAGACAGGTCCTTGCCGGGTCACGACCTTCCCCACGGCCAGAGGTGGTCCATCCCAGCGCTCCACCTCCCCTCAGCGGGGGTCTCCTTTCTATCCTCTTCCCCAGCCTTCCCACCATCCCCTGTAGACTCCTGGAGACCCCCAGATTCTGCGTGACTCCAAAGGTGATGGCACATATTTGGGGTGCTAATCATGGTGGCACCCCACTTCCTGGGACCCACTTCTCACTTGTAGGGTGGCCTCTCAGGATGGTGCCTCCTGGGACGCATGGACTCTGGGCCTGTGTAGCCAGTGGCATGAGCTGGAGGTGGCAGAGTGCGACTCTGAGACTGTCTTAGTAGCCCTGGAACTCCTGCCTCAGCTTCGTGGGTGTGTCCTGGGGGAGGCCAGTTGCCTGCTGAGAAGCTTGATGACCTTGGCAGCCATGCTGTGAGGGGGTCCAAACTGAGCGTGGAGAGGCTACTCAGAGAGTGATGCTGGACAGCTCAAGCCTGCATCTGCTGCAACCACATTGGAGACCCCAGGCAGGAACCACCCTGTGCAGCCCAGTCAACCCCGGAGCCCTGAGCACTCACGGTAGATTGCTGTTTAGGCCACCAAGCTCTGGGGAGGCTTATTTACTTATTTATTTATTTTTGAGATGGAGTTTTGCTCTTGTTGCCCAGGCTGGAGTGCAATGGTGCAATCTTGGCTTATGGCAACCTCCATCTCCTGGGGAGGTTTATTAGGCAGCAGGAGATAACAGAGAAAGTGCATTTTGTTACATTTTGTTGGCTGATGGGTACATTGTCAACAAAGCTGTGCCGGATTGCAGGCAGTTTGAGCAGGGAGGGTGTGGGGGTGGGACCTACGCATAAACAGATATTTAATTAGTGGATATTTCTATGACTACAGCCTTGAAACTGTAACCACCCAATGGGTTCTCCTGGCCTGACAGAGCCGATATATCAAGACAGGAGAATTGCAATAGAGTCTAGTGCATCTAGAGCCAGCTAGCGGGAGACTGGAGTTTTATTATTACTCAAATCAGCCTCCCTGAAAATTTGGAAGCTAGAGTTTTTTTTAAAGATAGTTTGGCAGGCAGGGGGCTAGGGAGTGGGGGTGCTGGTTGGTTGGTCCGGGATGAAATCACAGGGGCTGAAGCTGTCCTGCTGCGCCCAGTGGGTTCCTGGATGGGAGCCACAGACCGGAGGAGGTAGCTGACCCGCGAGTGGCGCCAGCTGAGCCGTCAAAACGCAGGGTTTGAAGAACCGCTCCAGCATCAATCTTAGGGCTTACGGCGGGACGTCATCTACAGGAGCGGCTGGGAGGGAGTCCTGTGGGCGGTGATGGTGACGTCATCTACAGGCGCGAATGTGAGGGCGTCCTGTGGGCCTACGGCGGTGACGTCATCTACAGGAGCGAATGGGAGGGCGTCCTGTGGGCTTACGGCGGTGACGGTAACGTCATCTACAGGAGCGACTGGGAGAGCGTCCTGTGGGCTTACGGCGGTGACGTCATCTACAGGAGCGGCCGGGAGGGCGTCCTGTGTGCTTACGGCGGTGACGTCATCTACAGGAGCGGCCGGGAGGGCGTCCTGTGTGCTTACGGCGGTGACGTCATCTACAGGAGCGGCCGGGAGGGCGTCCTGTGTGCTTACGGCGGTGACGTCATCTACAGGAGCGGCTGGGAGGACTTAGGGCTGTGTCGTCATCTACAGGAGCGGCTGGGAGGGGTCCTGTGGCCTCTGCGTGAACCCGGAGCCGGAATTCCTAATCCTCCGGTTTGTCGGTTTTGCAAGGGGGTCTGGTGGTCCTCCCAAGCGAGGAGGAAGTCTGTTTTGGGGAGGGGCTGTTATCATTTTTGTCTCAAACTTAAACTGTAAACCAAGTTCTTCTCAAAGTTGGTTTGGCCCACGCTCAGGAAGGAGCCGGGCGGCTTGGGGTGGAGGCAGGTGGAGCGGGTCAGGTTGGCCTCTTCCACTGTCGTGATTCCTCACTGCGACCGTCTGTGCAAAGGCGGTTTCAGAACAGGGAGGGCTGAGGCCAGGAGCACGCAGGTGGCGGGGCCCTCTGCGCGTGCTGTTTGTTCATTGGCGAATTTTGGAGGAGCCAGGGGAGTGTGGTCCCTTCAGGAGGCCGCGGAGCGAGGTGGGAGCTGTCTGGGGACCTGGCAGTGGGGTGGGGCCAAGCTCACAGCCTTCCTTGCAGGGGCCTTAGGATCTGAGAGCTCCTCCCCGCGGCCCTTCCCTCCTTCCTTCAGGGCCTAGAGTGGATGGAGAGTGGTGCTGGCTGGCAGGGTGGGGGTGGGGGTGGGGGGACAGCGAATGAGGGGCTAGTGTTTGCCTCCTCTCAGGCCTGGGGGCTAATTCCACATGGAAGTGAATGCTCTCTGTCAGCAGGTCGGGGTAATTGGCATAACTGCGTTGTAATTACAGGAAAATTGCTCATTAATAACTGTGTTAGTGAGGCAGGGCGGAGGCAGATGGCCCGGGCAGATGCAGTGAGACTGGGGGTTAGGTGGGGGGAGGTTGGGTGCTGGGCTGAGCCTGGAGATGGGGACGGAGCCCTGGGGTGAAGGAGGAGGGTGGTGTTCGGCTGGGACCCGGCCAGGAAGTGGTTTTCCAGGGGTGTTTCTGCTAAAATGTTCTCCGTGCCTGGTAGCCAAGGCTGCAGAGTAGGAACCAGGCCTTCTGCTAGGGAGCAAGGCTGCCACACTGAGAGACCGGCGTTGGGCCTGAACCTGGTTCCCGCCTTCTGCAGAGGCTCCGGGCCTGCTTGCTGTGGGGCAGATGGTGATAAAGGATAAATGAGAGAAGCCTCAGGATACCAAACTGATCCCACTACGAACGCGAGGGGCTGGGGTGGGGGTGAGGGAAACGCAGCCTTGGCTGGGTGGGGCGAAAGTGATGTGGGCCGGAGAGAGAGACCCCTCCCCACCCCACAGCGGTTCAGAGACGAGGCGGGAGGAGTGACAGGGGGCTTCTGTATGCCTGCAGAGCACCCCCCTTTGTGCCCCTTTAAAAGACTCCATTGAAAATATAAATCGGCCGGGCGCGGTGGCTCAAGCCTGTAATCCCAGCACTTTGGGAGGCCGAGACGGGTGGATCACGAGGTCAGGAGATCGAGACCATCCTGGCTAACACGGTGAAACCCCGTCTCTACTAAAAAATGCAAAATCTAGGCCGGGCGCGGTGGCTCAAGCCTGTAATCCCAGCACTTTGGGAGGCCGAGACAGGTGGATCACGAGGTCAGGAGATCGAGACCATCCTGGTGAACACGGTGAAACCCCGTCTCTACTAAAAAATACAAAAAAACTAGTCGGGTGAGGTGGCGGGCGCCTGTAGTCCCAGCTACTCGGGAGGCTGAGGCAGGAGAATGGCGTAAAACCCGGGAGGCGGAGCTTGCAGTGAGCTGAGATCCGGCCACTGCACTCCAGCCTGGGCGACAGAGCCAGACTCCATCTCAAAAAAAAAAAGAAAAAAATGCAAAATCTAGCCGGGCGAGGTGGCGGCGCCTGTAATCCCAGCTACTCGGGAGGCTGAGGCAGGAGAATGGCGTAAAACCCGGGAGGCGGAGTTTGCAGTGAGCTGAGATCCGGCCACTGCACTCCAGCCTGGGCGACAGAGTGAGACTCTGTCTCAAAAAAAAAAAAAAAAAAAAAAAAAAAAAAAAAATATATATATATATATATATATAAATAAATCATGGAGGACTTCTGTTTCTGGCCAAAATGGAGTAATAAGGACTAGATTCGCCGTCCCGTTTGAAAACACAGCAGCCCCAGACAGAAGAGGCGCTTCCGGACATCAAGCACCAGGCTGGAAAGGATGAGAATCCCTGAGAGGGACACAGACAAGGCAGGGCTCGTCGTTTCCCAGCCCTGGCCCCCGGGGTCGCTCCAGGCTGCAGACAGGGCGGGGCCTGGTGGAGCCCAGCAGACCACCGGGTCGGAGGAGACAGAGGGTTCTGGGGGTCCCAGAGGGTTAAAGTACCCAGGACAGAGTATGGAGGGGAGAGGGCTGTATGGAGTCCTACAAAGTGTTCAGAAGAGCCCCGACCCCTGCAGCTTGGGAGGAAGCCTCCGGAGGCCAGAGGCAAAACTGTCCGAGAGAGTCGGGGCGCTGCACCAGCAGCCTACAGTGCCCACCCCCCAGCCCGGAGGCCTCCCAAGGGTGGTGGTGGCGGTGGCATCTCACAAGGGTCTTGCTCCCCAAGGAGGGATAATTAGTGTGGACAAAATGGGCAGAACCTGACCTGACCCGACACTTTAAAGTAAGATCTGAGAGGCCAAACCTTTTCCATGTAACTGAACTGCATGCCAGAAAAAGGTGGAGGAATGTTTCCACATAAACACAAACATCCACACCCAACAAAGGCAATGTTAAAAATGTCTGCCATCAATTCAAAGATTACGTACAGGGAAGCAGGAAAACCCACCCGTAAGGGCAGAAAAATCCACCACGAAATCCTGGTCAGAACTAACACAAGTGTTAGAATTGCCAGACAGTGACACTGACAGTCATCATAACTGCATTCCCTGTGTTCAAAGAGCTAAGTAGAAACATAGACTATTTAAAAATATGCAAACCAAACTTCTAGATATTAAGGCTACAATGGATGGGATTCACAGACTGCATATGAAAGAAAAGATGAATGAACTTGAAGACAGAGCAAACGATATAGCACCATATAAAACAGGAAAAATAATACAGTAAGTTAAAAGAGCAACCTGCGTGAGTTGCGGGTTCCAGGGGCCCAGTACCCCTGTGAGTGTGAGAGTACCCAACACACAACTGTAATACATATGGGGGTCCCTGAAGAAGAGCCAACCAGAGAGACACTGAAAAGATACAAAAAAATCTTTTTTTTTTTTTTTTGTATTTTTTTTTTTTAGTAGAGACGGGGTTTCACCGTGTTAGCCAGCATGGTCTCGATCTCCTGACCTCGTGATCCGCCCGTCTCGGCCTCCCAAAGTGCTGGGATTACAGGCTTGAGCCACCGCGCCCGGCCACGAAGAAATCTTAACTCGAAGATTTCCAAATCTGACACCAACTGTGAACCCATAGATGATAGAAGCTCAACAAGCCTCGATGACACAAAAGATGAAGAAATGGGACAGAGACCCATGAAAGCCAGAGTGCCTGGCCAGCCACAGAAGGTCACCTTCCGGGTCACCGGAGGAAAACACCCACCTCGTTTTTCCTGAGGAGCAATGCGAGTGATCCCATGCAGGAGCAGCGTCGTAAGAAGAAACCTGTCAGCCTACATCTACTCAGCAAGAATATCTCTCAGAGACGAGGCTGAACGAGTGTTTTCAGAGGTAACACCTGAAAGAGCGGTGGTGAGCGGACCGCTGTGGGGCGTGGGCGTGTCCTCCCAGCAGGAGCAGCGCAGATGTGGCCAGGAACAGCCACGGTGTGGGTGAATCAAATACCTGAGATTTGACAAATGGATGAAGTATCCGTCAAAGATAATTGACTGTTTAAACAAAATATTCACAATGCACTGTGGGGTTTTTTTTTTTTTTGAGACGGAGTCTTGCTCTGTTGCCTACACTGGAGTGAGTGGCGCCATCTTGGCTCACTGCAAGCTCCACCTCCCGAGCTCACGCCATTCTCCTGCCTCAGTCTCCCGGGTAGCTGGGACTACAGGCACCCGCCACCATGCCCGGCTAATTTTTTTTGTGTTTTTAGTAGAGATGTGGTTTCACTGTGTTAGCCAGGATGGTCTTGATCTCCTGACCTTGTGATCCGCCTGCCTCGGCCTCCCAAAGTGCTGGGATTACAGATGTGAGCCACCGTGCCCGGCCTACACTGTGGGTTTTTTTTTTTTTTTTTTTTTTTTGAGACGGAGTCTCGCTGTGTCTCCCAGGCTGGAGTGCAGTGGCGTGATCTCGGCTCACTGCAAGCTCCGCCTCCCGGGTTCACGCCATTCTCCCGCCTCAGCCTCCCGAGTAGCTCAGACTACAGGCGCCCGCCACCACGCCCGGCTAGTTTTTTGTATTTTTAGTAGAGACGGGGTTTCACCATGTTAGCCAGGATAGTCTCGATCTCCTGACCTCGTGATCCACCCGCCTCGGCCTCCCAAAGTGCTGGGATTACAGGCGTGAGCCACCGCGCCCGGCCACACTGTGGGTTTTAAAACACGTATAAAGAGTGTGGCAGTTGGCTGGGCGCGGTGGCTCAAGCCTGTAATCCCAGCACTTTGGGAGGCCGAGACAGGCGGATCACGAGGTCAGGAGATTGAGACCATCCTGGCTAACACGGTGAAACCCCATCTCTACTAAAAATACAAAAAACTAGCTGGGCGAGGTGGCGGGCGTCTGTAGTCCCAGCTACTCGGGAGGCTGAGGCAGGAGAATGGCGGGAACCCAGGAGGCGGAGCTTGCAGTGAGCCGAGATCCGGCCACTGCACTCCAGCCTGGGCGACAGAGCGAGACTCTGTCTCAAAAAAAAAAAAAGAGTGTGGCAGCCATGGCACCCAAGCTGTGCAGAGCGACATGGGGACATGGATGTGGGAAGGTTCTCACATCACCCAGACCCAGGCCAAGAGGGCAGGCAGGCAGGCAATGTGCACTTAGCCTCAGCCCTGGCTCAGGGGTCACGGGGGCAGTGCAGTGCTCACCAGCACTGGCCCAGGCACCCCTCCCGGATGCCCACCAAGACTGAGGTGTGTGCTCTCCGGCTCCTGCACCCACAAAGCCTGGCTCCTGATTGCATGAGCCTTGTGGGGTCAGCCCCCGGCCCTGGGAACAGCCCATCCCTGTGTTGGGCAGGCCTGGCCAGCCGCTACCCCTCTGCTCTTCACCACTGAGCGCCTGTCCCCTCCCTCCTCCCTCCCTCCTCGCCTTCCTTTTTCCTCTGTCCTCTCTCCCCTCCATCCTCCCTCCCGCTCTTCCTCTCTCCCCTCCATCCTCTCTCCCCTCCCTCCTCTCTCCCCTCCATCCTCTCTCCCCTCCTCTCCAGTCCTTTCCTCCCACCCCCCACATTCCTTTCTTCTGTTTATTCATTTGACAGATACCTACTGAGTTCCCCTTGCTCTGTGTGAGGTCGGGGGTGGAGTCTGGGGAGAAGAAAATAAACCAGGAACCTGCCAATTTTTTTGTTTGCCGATGTGATGGTGTGAAGTGGTGACCAGCCTGAGGGCCCTTCCCTGTGCGTGAGATTAGTGCCCCTAGAAGGGGCCTTATCAGGGGTCTGTCCCTCCCACTATTGCCTCCGGAGGACCTGCATTCCTCCCTCCAGGGGACACCGCATGCCAGGCGCTGTCTTGGGCAGAGAGCAGCCCTCACCAAATCCGGTTGCCTTGGTCTTGGCTTTTCAGCCCCCAGCACTGTGAGAAGTAAGTTTCTATTGCGAATTATCCAGTCTCATTGTGTTCTTACCCCAAAGCCCTGGGGCGGAAGCCAGGTGCTTCTGAGCCTGCTCTGCTGTCCCCGGCAGAGGGTGCCGGGGAGCCGGTGGGGTAGCGGGCAGGAGCAGAGCCATTCGATTTGAGAGGGAGCCTGGTGGGCTAGAGGGACAGGTGGGCTCAGGGTCTCTCCCTCCTTCAGGGGCACTCTCTCTCCTTCGGGCTGAGGGTCTCTCCCTCCTTCAGGCTCAGGGTCTCTCTCTCTCCTCCGGGCTCAGGTTCTCTCTCTCTCTCTCCTTCGGACTCAGGGTCTCTCTCCTCCGGGCTCAGGGTCTCTCTCCTTCGGGCTCAGGGTCTCTCTCTCCCTCCTTCGGGCTCAGGGTCTCTCTCTCTCCCCTTCGGACTCAGGGTCTCTCTCCTTCGGGCTCAGGGTCTCTCTCTCTCCCCTTCGGGCTCAGGGTCTATCTCTCTTTCTGGTCAGGGTCTCTCCCTCCTTCGGGCTCAGGGTCTATCTTTCTGGTCAGGGTCTCTCCTTCCTTCGGGCTGAGGGTCTCTCTTTCTGGTCAGGGTCTCTCCCTCCTTCGGGCTCAGGGACTCTCTCTCCTTCGGGCTCAGGGTTTCGCTCTCCTTCAGGCTCAGGGTCTCTTGTTCTCCTTCAGACTCAGGGTCTCTCTCCTTCGAGCTCAGGGTCTCTCCCTCTCTCGGACTCAGGGTCTCTCCCTCCTTCGGGCTCAGGGTCTCTCTCTCCTTCAGGGTCAGGGTCTCTCTCTCCTTTGGGCTCAGGGTCTGTCTCCTTCAGGGTCATCGTGTCTCTCTCCTTCGGGCTCAGGGGCTCTCTCTCCTTTGGGGTTAGGGTCTCTCTTCTTGGGGACCAAAGCATAGTCTCGGTCCTCGGCGGGCATGTGACAGTGAGTGAAACCATGACACTCTCTGATGGTGCTTGGCTGTGTTCTCCTGAGAGGCCGCTACTTGCCAGTGTGTCCGGAATTGTTGGGTTCTTGGTCTCGCTGACTTCAAGAATGAAGCCGCGGACCCTCGCGGTGAGTGTTACAGTTCTTAAAGATGGTATGTCCGGGCCGGGCGCGGTGGCTCAAGCCTGTAATCCCAGCACTTTGGGAGGCCGAGACGGGCGGATCACGAGGTCAGGAGATCGAGACCATCCTGGCTAACACGGTGAAACACCGTCTCTACTAAAAAATACAAAAAACTAGCCGGGCGAGGTGGCGGGCGCCTGTAGTCCCAGCTACTTGGGAGGCTGAGGCAGGAGAATGGCGTGAACCCGGGAGGCGGAGCTTGCAGTGAGCTGAGATCCGGCCACTGCACTCCAGCCTGGGTGACAGAGCAAGACTCCGTCTCAAAAAAAAAAAAAAAAAAAAAAGATGGTATGTCCGGAGTTTGTTCCTTCAGATATTCAGATGTGTCTGGAGCTTCTTCCTTCTGGTGGGTTTGTGGTCTCGCTGACGGGAGTGAAGCTGCAGACCTTTGTGGTGAGCATTACAGCTCTTAAAGGCAGCGTGTCTGGAGTTGATTGTTCTTCCCGGTGGGTTCGTGGTCTCTCTGGCTTCAGGAGTGAAGCTGCAGACCTTTGCGGTGAGCGTTACAGCTCATAAAGGCGCAGCATGGACCCGAAGAGTGAGCAGCAGCAAGATTTATTGTAAAGAGCAAAAGAATAAAGCTTCTAGCACTGTGGAAGGGGACCAAGCCGGTTGTCACTGGCTGGCTTGGGTGGCCTGCTTTTATTCCCTTATCTGGCCCCACCCACATCCTGCTGATTGGTCCATTTTACAGAGAGCTGATTGGTCCATTTTACAGAGAGCTGATTGGTCTGTTTTGACAGAGTGCTGATTGGTGCATTTACAATCCCTGAGCTAGACACAGAGTGCTAGACAGAGAAGTTCTCCCAAGTCCCCACTAGGTTAGCTAAATACGCTGATTGGTGTATTTACAAACCTTGAGCTAGACACAGGGTGCTGATTGGTGTATTTACAATCCCTTAGCTAGCCATAAAAGTTCTCCAAGTCCCCACTAGACTCAGGAGCCCAGCTGGCTTCACCTAGTGGATTCTGCACCCGGGCTGCAGGTGGAGCTGCCCGCCAGTCCCCCAGCCGCGCCTGCACTCCTCAGCCCTTGGGCGGTCAATGGGACGGAGCACCGTGGAGTAGGGGCGGTGCCCGTCGGGGAGGCTCGGCTTTGGGGTGGGGGAAGGGGGCTCGGATATGGCCAGGGGGAGGGGCTCGGACATGGAGGGGGGCCAGGGGGCTCCGACATGGCCGGCTGCAATGTGGGGCCGGCAGAGCCCGCACCGCCACCCGCCGGAACTTGCGCTGGCCCACAAGGGCTGAGCGCAGCCCCGGTTCCCGCCCGCACCTCTCCCTCCACAGCTCCCCACTAGCAGAGGGAGGCGGCTTCGGCCTCAGCCAGCCCAGAGAGGGGCTCCCACAGTGCAGTGGCAGGCTGAAGGGCTCCTCAAGCGCCACCAGAGTGGATGCCAAGGCAGAGGAGGCACCGAGAGCAAGGGCTGCTAGCACGTTGTCACCTCTCATTGGGGCCCCAGAATGAGGACAATGATGACAAATGCCAGCTTCCACCAGCAAGGTCACGTGTCCGGGGTTGTGATGTCCTGAAGGCTGGGATATGTTGGCACTGCTCATCCAGGCGGTAAACCCTGCTGCTGCAACAGGTGAGCGGCCGGGCTGAGTGTGGGAAGGGGACCCCGAGGATAGGGCTTGCCTTGGGCTGGAGCTGGGGGCTTGGGCTGGAGCTGGGGGCTTGGGCTGTGTCTGCAGAGCCCCGGCACAGGGTCAATAAACGGGGCCCACTCTGAGTCGACCCTCCGCTCCCACCCGCAGTGAAGCTGGGGGCCTGGCTGCCTTGACTGTAACATGCTGGAATCCCCACAGCCCCTTTAAGAGAGAAAAATGCTGACCCCCACCTGCTGGGCTCACAGGCCGGCCTTGCTCACGGCAGTCACCGGTGGGTGTTTTACACACTGGGGGTGTGGCCACCTTGTGGAGCAAATCTGTCAATGCCACTTTTCCAACAGCCTGTGCTCACGTTGCCACGTGTCAGGATTTGGTAGCTCTTACAGTTCCAAACATGTTATTTTATTTTTTGAGACAGAGTTTTGATTTTGTTGCCCAGGCTGGAGTGCAGTGGCGTGATCTCAGCTCACTGCAACTTCCGCCTCCCAGGTTCAAGTGATTCTCCTGCCTCAGCCTCCCAAGTAACTGGGATTATAGGCACGCACCACCACACCTGGCTAATTTTTGTATTTTTAGTAGAGACGGGGTTTCACCATGTTGGCCAGGCTGGTCTCAAACTCCTGACCTCAGGTGATCCGCCCACCTCGGGCCCCCGAAGTGCTCGGATTACAGGCTTGAGGCACTGCTCCCGGCCAAAGCATTTTCATCTTTATTATATCTGTTCGGTGATCTGTGATCAATGAATTTTGATGTTAGTGTGATCATTGTTTTGGGGCACCACAAACTGCACCCACATAAGACAGCAAGCTTCATCAATACATGTTGTGTGTTCTGAGTGCTCCACCGACCGGCAGCTTCCCATCCCCCTCCCTCTCCTCGGGCCCTTCTAGTCCCTGAGACACAGAGCACTGAAGTCAGGCCACGTGATACCATCCAGTGGCCTCCGATGTTCAAATGGAAGGAAGGGTTGCAGGTCTCTCCTTCAAATCAGAAGTTAGGAATGGCTAAGCCTGGTGAGAAGGGCATGCCAAAATCTGGACAGGCTGAAAGCCAGGCCTCTTGTGCAAAAGAGTTAGCCAAGTTTTGAGTATAAAGGAAAAGGCTTTGAAGGAAATTGTAAGAGCTACTCCAGTGAACACACGAATGGAAAGGAAGCAAAAAAGCCTGTTGCCGATGTGGAAAATGTTGCAGCAGTCGGCACAGATCAAACCAGCCACGACGTCTCCTCAAGCCACAGCCAGATCCAGACCAAGGTGTAACTCTTCTCAATTCTATGGAGGCTGAGAGAGGTGGGGAAGCTCCAGAAGAAAAGCTGGCAGCTGGCGGAGGTGGCTTCCTGAGGTTTAGGGACAGAAGCCACCTCCATCACACAGAAGCGCAGATGAGGCAGGTGAGGCAGCACATCCAGCTCCCTGATGAAGCCGCAGCAGATTCTCCTGAAGATCCAGCTGAGATGATGGATGAAGGCGGCTACACTCACAGCGGATCCTCAGTGTAGATCAAACAGCAGCAACAGGGCACAGGCCGTCTCTAGAACTTTCTGGAACAGGACACACACACTGGGCCCCGTGGCCCCTGTTGTACCAATGAAGACGGAGGCTGCAGAGTGGGTGGCGTGCCCTGGGTCAGAACCAGCCCCGTGGCTGCGCCTGTGGGTGCACGAGCTTCGCGGCGGGCTGCTGGGGCGCTTTGGCTCAGCACGGTCCTGGTAACCCTGGGCACGGCGCCGACGTCTCCCCAGGGTCAACTCATGCCTGACGGACGCCGCGATGTGGTGACGGGGTCTCAGCTGCACACCTGTGGGCGCCCCCTGCAGTTCCTTCTGCCATCCCGTCTTTCCCTGGGCTCCGGGCACCCTGGGAGGACACCCCTTCACTCCAGGGACTGTTCTGGCCTTGGAGATATTGGGGCCCAGTGGCTCTCAAGCCAGAAACCACAGGCCGATGCCCTGCTTGCTGGGCCGGGCTGCAGCCTTGGTCTGACTCCAGGTGTGTCCCTGCTCTGGGCTGTCTGCCTGTCACTGCCTCTGGCCAGGCCAGGATGACGGGGGCAGCTCAGGGGTCCGTCCAGCACCTGACCACGGTGTTGGGGAGACCCTCTCCCTCTGCAGGCGCAGGGGCCCCTGAGCTCCCACCTCAGCCTGCCACACCCGCAGGGGAAGCATCTGCCCTGGTGAGCAGCGCCTGCCTGGGGCCCTGGGAGCCAGCCTGGGGGGAGGGGCTGTGCTGAGGCCACGCGCAGATGCCAGTGCTTGCCATGGCAACGAAGGACAGGCTTCCTCGGCTGGCCGGGTGAGGGCATGTCCTTTCCAGCTCCCCGATCTTACATTCTTTCCCTGCCCCCACCATATGCACACTGCGTGCCGACGGGGAGAGAGCACATGCACACAGACATCCACTGTGTACACCAAACACGCAGACACGCCGAGATAAGCATGAACATGCAGACACATGCAACCTTGGCACACACACACACACACCTACCAGCAGGCCGCAGACCCCGACACCATCACACACGGGCCCTCAAGTCACATGCGGTTATGTTTCCAGCCTCCTGTGCAGACAGGCACATGTGCACAGCCCCACCTGCCTCTGCGTGTCCACGAGCAGACGCGCACTTGTGCAGATCCAGGCACACGCGTGCGCCTCGTGGATAAGCAGACATGCATCTCTCGGGACGTGCGTGCTCACGGGCACATGCGCCCACATTCAGATCTGTGTACATATAGAACCCTGAGTACCCACAGACACGTGAGCCCTCAGGTGTGCACATGCGAAGGCACGGCTCCCGGCTTCTGCGGAGGCCTTTATCTCTGATGGATGGAACAGTTCCTCACTGTGCTGGACAGGAGTGGGAAGGCAAGAGGCCCAGCCTTACACAGTCAGTTAAACGCTGTTGGCAGGGCTTCCCACGGCGGGGGTGGGGGCAGAGGGAAGATGTGGAGGCCGTGCATTGGAAGAAAGGCTCCAAACAGCTGCAGTCCAGCCCCTCTCGGGGCCCCACTTGGCAGCATCTCCCATGGGGCCTCTGAGCTGCTGGTTTTGGAAATGCAGCCAATGCTGAGGCCCTTCAGCAGCCCAGCAGCAGGCCGGGAGGGCTGTGGAGCTGCTGGGGGCCTCCAGGACAGCGCTGGGAGGGTTATGGAGTCGCTGGAGGCCTCCGGGACAGCTGTGCCCTGTGGCTGGCCTTCTGTCCCTGGGCCTCTGTGCTGGGTGTCTTGGAGAAACCAGCAGTGACTGTGTGTGCTCAGGGCCGTTCAGGGTCCCCACGTCCCCCCCCTCTGGTGCTTCTCATTTTAGGAAAACCCATGAGAAACTACCATCTCTACTGAGCACAGAACGTGCTTTCTAGAAGATTCCATCCCAGGTGTCCCATTAGAAGGTAGCGGGCCTGCAGCAGGAGGATTTTCTTTCTGTGTAATTTAAAAATTAAGTTTTCCATCCTTCTGAGAATATAGAACAGTAAGTTCTCGAGGGAACGGGATGGGCAGCGGCAAAGGCTCATAGGCGTCTGCAGCACGCTAGTGACGAAACGCAGCGGAACATGTGCTCCCCGCCTGGGGCCCGGAGTCTGGAGTCAGGCGTCACTGGGCCGAGGCTCCAGGGGAGGATCCTGCCATCCGTTCTGGCCTCTGCTGGCTCCAAGGTCCCAGCTGTGGCCGCAGTGCCGCGGTCTCTGCCTCCTTCCCTGCGTCTCCTCCATGTCTCTGTTTTCTTATAAGGATGCCTGTGTTTGGACTTAGGGTCTACCCTCATGGGCTGGGTCTCATCTTAACCAACTCCACCTGCAAAGGCCCTGTTTCCAGATGAGGCTGCAGCCTGAGGTTCTGGGTGGACACCAGTCTACCGAGTACCACGTATGTACATGCGGAACCCTCCACCGCTCCTAAGAGAGGGGCCCCGATGGTCCCCAGTTTACAGGTGTGAAAATGCCAGGAGGAGGCTGAGCTGCACAGGGTCGCTTGGTGCTGGGCACATGTCCCTGTCGCCTGCTGCTGCACAGAAACCACCCCCATACTTTGTGACCTGCAGCAACACCAGGGCTGATTTTTATCATGAACCCACAGCCCAGGCAGGTTTGCTGGGGACAGCTTGTTTCTGCTACACTTGGCAGGAGCTGGGCTGCCTGGACGCTGGGGGCTGAGGTCGCCCAAGGCTCAGGCTCCCGGTGGGTCATGGTGGCTGTCGGCTGAGCCCTGGCCGGGCTGTGACCAGACACCTGCAGGGGATCCTCCGTGTGGTCTGGGCTCCCACACAGCCTGGTGGCTGGTTCCACGAGACAGCCTAGAGTCCCCAGCCCAGAGCCCAGAGCCGGGAGCAGACCAGGTGGGCCGGCTGCAACCTCCTGCCCCATTCCCCTCCCCAGCCTGCCATGAGGACCAGATTTTCAAGCAGGGGAGCAGGGCTCCTCTCAGGGGGGCTTGAGGGGGAGGGCAAAGGTCTAGAAGAACACACAGGACTGAAAATACTGTTTTGGCCATTTGTATGTTTTTGGCACAATCTATCATATGAGTAGACACCGATTCCAAACCTGGAAACTCAAGTCTTTGGACCTAGGGCTCTGGCTCAACACAGGTCAAGCCACATCTGGGTAGTGCCTGCCGGTGAGCCAGGCCCGCAGGAGGGCGGGTGCTGGGCGGGGACTGTCGTTGCAGTTGTCCTATGGTTAGGCCGGGGAATGATATTTCCTTTCCACCTCTCTCGGTGGATCCTGAATCCAAGAGAGAAGACATCTTGCTCACAGCAGCCTCATCTCAGGCGGATCCTGTCGTCTGCAGCTTCAGACCCATGGAAGCAGCCCAGGCCTGCCGGGAGACGGGTGCACACTCAGAACGTGCAGTGTGAGTGTGGACTCTGGAGCCCACCTTGATGCTGAGGCTGACGTCGCCCCCGGGCTCTCGGGCCGTGGCCAACACCCAGGCATGTTGCAAATTTGAACAGCACAGTGTTTCCAAACGTGGGACCTCTGCCCCCACATCCAGACTCCCAGCTTTTCTTTTCTTTTTTTCAGACCGAGTCTTGCTCAGTTGCCCAGGCTGGAGTGCAGTGGCGCGATCTCAGTTCACGCAAACTCTGCCTCCTGGGTTCACTCCATTCTCCTGCTTCAGCCTCCCGAGTAGCTGGGACTGCAGGTGCCCGCCACCATGCCCGGCTAATTTTTTGTATTTTTAGTAGAGACGGGGTTTCACCGTGTTAGCCAGGATGGTCTCGGTCTTCTGACCTTGTGAGCCGCCCGCCTCGGCCTCCCAAAGTGCTGGGATTACAGGTGTAGGCCACCGCCTGGCCCCAGCTTTTGTTCTTTTTCTTTTCTTTTTTTTTGAGATGGTCTCACTCTGTCCCCAGGCTGGAGTGCAATGGCACAATCTCGGCTCGCTGCAAGCTCCGCCTCCCAGGTTTACGCCATTCTCCTGCCTCAGCCTCCCGAGTAGCTGGGACTACAGGCGCCCGCCACCACACCCAGCTAATTTTTTGTATTTTTAGTAGAGACAGGTTTTCACCGTGTTAGCCAGGATGGTCTCGATTTCCTGACCTCGTGATCCACCCACCTCGGCCTCCCAAAGTGCTGGGATTACAGGCGTGAGTCACGGCGCCCGGCCATAATATCCAGTTTTGAGCCGGGACCTCTCGTGTGTTAGGCAAACGTGATAACCACTACACTACGGAAACCTCGTATTAGCTTTTCTTTAAAAAAACAGAAGGTGGAGCAAGGCTGAGTCCACACCCTGCAAGTCAGGAAGCAGCTGCAGCTGTGTGTGGGCTGCTGCCTCGCCCCATGGGGCTCATGCCTGCTGCACCACGGCCGCCACTGCTCCCCACCGCATTGCAGCTGGTGCTCCGCCTGCTGTTCACCAGACCAGGGCTGGCAGCCCCTTCCCAGACCTGCCTCTCTGTGATCTCACATGGCTGTGACAGCTGCAGCTGTCTGTGGGCTGCACACCTGGGCATGGTGGCGAGCTTCCGGGATGGGGGATGATGAGCAACCCTCAGATGACCCCACAATGTGCCAGGCATCGCCCTTACACACCTGTAAGGGCATCACCTCATTTCGTTCTCATGACAGCTCTCCAGGGTGGCCGTCGTCACTGTCACAGATAAGGAAACTCAGGCACCAAGAGGTAGGTGACTTACTCCAGGTCACATAGGGACGATGAGCGCTGCAGGTGTGTGCAGGTGTGCATAGGTGTGCTCCAGTGTGTGCACGTATGCCCAGGTATGCGCAGATGTGCCCAGGTGTGTGCAGGTGTGCATAGGTGTGCTCCAGTGTGTGCACGTATGCCCAGGTATGTGCAGATGTGCCCAGGTGTGTGCAGGTGTGCTCAGGTGTGTGCCGACGTGCGTAGGTGTGCTCAGATGTGTTGAGGGCTAGGCACCAGGAGCCGAGGCCCTTCCACATGTCTTACGCCAGGCTCCAGCGGCCCAGCTCCAGGGTGGGAGGTCTGCCAAGGCCTCATGGCCACCTGCTCAGGATGGGGGAGGGTACCTTCCCTTCCTTGGCCATCTGCCCAGTCCTCTTGGGCTTGGGGGCTGTGCTGGAGGGGCCAGGCAAGGACGTGCCCACGCTGCCATCTGGTGGCTGCCTCCCAGGAACTAGGAAATTCCAGGTTCCTGTCCAGAGCCCACCGGCAGGCTCCTGACACCCGTGGCTCCCCCAGGACCAGAGGACGCAGGCTGCCGAGGGGCTGCAGCCCGTCAGGGTCCCTGCCTGAGCCCCGCCGTCAGGCAGGCATCCCACAGGGGCACCCCGGACTCTGCTGCCTTCCGCGGTTTCCTGTTGTGGGCAGGGCCACAGGGGCTGTTGGGGAAATTCAAGGCCTGGGACCTCGGGAACTTCCAGCCTGGGGAGGGAGACGAGTGATGGGCCAGGAGCGGGTTTCAGGAAGTGACCAGTGCCCTGGGAGAGGGACAGTGGCCGCAGGTGGCTGCTTCCCACAGGCCCCATGGAAAGGACGTCTGAGCTAAGGCCTGAGGATGGGAGAACCCACGCGTGTGAAAATGGGGAGGTGGACGGGAGGCAAGGAGGCGGGCGTGAGGCTGGGAGGCGGGCGGGAGGTGGACTCCCGGAGGCGGGGAGGCCGGGAGGTGGACGGGACGTGGGGAGGTGAGCAAGTCCCAGGCGGTGGGGTAGGAACTTGAGCGGCACTGTCGTGGGGAAGAGGCTGTGTGGTCAGGGAGGCAGCAGGGTGGCTGCCGTTGGCAGCTGTCAGTTGGGACTCGCAGGTTTCGGACAGGTTTCCTTTCCCAGGGCGTCTGCGTCTGCGGGGACAGAGACCAGGGCTTGGATCAGTTTCTGTCTGAGTCGGCGCCTTCCCAGGCTGGCTGTCTGCTCCCTTCTGGGACCTGTGGGGATGAGCAGATCAGGGAGTATTTTGAGCCAAAAGGTACATGGGGAAGCTGGGACTGACAGCAAATTCCCGTTGCCTGTCTGCATTTTCCCATGAATTTTTCTTTGTGCTCGTGCTCTCAGGAATTCAGCCTCTGAATCCCTCCTGGGCCTGGGGTGGAGCAGGGTGAACACATACGGAAGCGTAAACACAGTGGCCAACCTCAGCCTGCAGCTCAGCCCCGCAGTCTCCTGGGCAACGCGCCGTGTGGGACATTGTCTCTCACTTGAAAATCTGCTTACAGGCCCCCACCGCATCCGCATCGTGGGTTTAAAGTGGATTAGTGGGAGGGCTGGTGGTTCGGGGCAGCCCCTTCACGTGGTGGCGAGCTTGGTAGTGACAACGGGCAGGCTGCTGTGCTCCAGGCAGGTGGCTGGAGCTGGGCGTGGATGTCTCTCCGTGAGGACTGTCTGCCCTGCCTGCTGCTCTCAAGGCTCCTGGGTTTCCCACCACGCTCTCTTCACCTTCCTCTTCTACCGGAAGGAAGGTCCCAGGGCACGGGAGGGACCCTGTCTAGAGTGGAGCTGGGCTGCCCCATCTCACGTCACGGCTGCCCCATCTCAGGTCATGGGTCACGGCAGCCCCATCTTGGGTCATGGCATCCCAATCTCAGGTCATGGCGTCCCTATCTCAGGTTATGGGTCACAGCTGCCCCATCTCAGGTCACGGCTGCCCCATCTCAGGTCATGGGTCACGGCAGCCCCATCTCGGGTCATGGCGTCCCAATCTCAGGTCATGGGTCACGGCTGCCCCATCTCAGGTCATGGCATCCCCATCTCAGGTCATGGGTCACGGCAGCCCCATCTCGGGTCACAGCTGCCCCATCTCGGGTCACGGCTGCCCTATCTCAGGTCATGGGTCATGGCTGCCCCATCTCAGGTCATGGGTCACGGCAGCCCCATCTCGGGTCACGGCTGCCCCATCTCGGGTCATGGGTCACGGCTGCCCCATCTCGGGTCACGGCTGCCCTATCTCAGGTCATGGGTCATGGCTGCCCCATCTCAGGTCATGGGTCACGGCTGCCCTATCTCAGGTCATGGGTCACGGCTGCCCCATCTCAGGTCACAGCAGCCCCCTTCAGGTGAAGGCCAAGGTGCAGCTCTTCTCCCAGCCTGAAGCAGAGCCTGTTGTCAGCAAGTACCCAGCATCCGATTGCTTCTCATGGCCTCCACCCCGGCCATGCTGGTCCAAGCCACTGCTGTCTCAGGCCTGGACTGGTACAGCTCCTGCTGTTGCCCTCTGTAGGGCAGCCTCACACGGCTCAGGGCACCCCTGCTGGTGCTCAGTCCTCATGCACTCCCTCCCTTGAGCATGTGCAGGACCTGTGGCTCATCTCGAATGAATAGAAAATGGCAAAAGCAATGGGATGTCACTTCAAAATCCGGTCACAGAAAGACCCTGTATCCGTCTTGCTCATCCCACTCACCCTCTCCCATGGTCTGGTGAAGCCAGCAGCTGTGCTGAGAGCTGCCATGGGGCGAGAGACTGAGGGTGGCCTCCAGCTAAACGCGAGTGAGGAGCTGAGGCCCTAAAGAACTGAATCCTGCCCAGAACTACACGCCTGAGCTTGGAGGCCGGTTCTCCCCCAGTGGAGCTGTCAGATGAGACCCCCGCCCAGTTGAGCCCAAATTGAGCCTGAGACCCTGAGCCTGGGGATCCAGCCAAGCCACACCTGATCCTTGATCTAAGGAAAACGGGAGCTGATAAGTGTAGGACCCTTTGTGATGCAGGAGTCAGTAGATGCCGCAGGCCCACCCTGCCTTCTCCTCTGAGCCAGCACGATTGTGTCAAGACCAGACCAGCTCACAGCACTTCCCTGCTCATAGCTCCTAGTGTCTCAACAGCCCCAGGCCCTGCACCATTCATCACCTTCCAGCCACCCACCCCAGGCCCTGCACTGTTCATCACCCACTGGCCACCACCTGCTCCCCAGGCCTATCCCATTCATCCCCCCACAGCCACCCGTCCCAGGCCCTGCACTGTTTGTCACCCCTTGGCCATTGCTTTGCTCCCCAGACCTGCCTGGTTCATCACCCCCCCACAGGCCCTGAACTGTTCATCACCCCCTCCAGCCATCTGCCCCAGGCCCTGCCCCGTTCGTCACTCTCCAGCCACCTGCCCCAGGCCCTACCCCGTTCATCACCCTCCAGCCATCCGCCCCAGGCCCTGCCCCGTTCGTCACCCTCCGGCCACCTGCCCCAGGCCCTGCCTCGTTCCTCAGCCTCCAGCCACCCGCCCCAGGCCTTGCCCCGTTCGTCACCCTCCAGCCACCCGCCCCAGGCCCTGCCCCGTTCGTCACCCTCTGGCCACCCACCCCAGGCCCTGCCCTGTTCGTCACCCTCTGGCCACCACCTACTGTTTCCTTGCTTCCTGGCTGGCCTCCAGCCACGTGGGGCAGTTTCCTGAACATTCCCACTGTGTTTGCATAGGCGGTTCCCTCTGCTTGAGATGCTGTTCCCTGAGATGTGTGAACAGCTTGCTCCCTCACTCCTTCCAACATCAGCTTCTCAGTGAGCCCCTCCCTGACCTCCCTGCTTAGCCTCAGATTCCTCCCGTGTCCCTGCCACCCCTGCGTATTTGTCTCTGCAGGATTCATCAGCATCAGGTCCTCCCAGCTGCTGACCTGACCCACCGCCACTGGGATGCACACTCCACAAGGGCAGGGTTCTCCTGCGTCTTCTTTCTCCCCTGCAGCACCCCCAGGGCCTGGAGCAGTGTCTGACCCATGGCGGAGTCTCAGCAAACATTTGTTCAAGGAATAAACTGCGGGAGTGGAGGGCAAATCTGGGTGTGAGCTCGTGCCTGCGTTGCGGTGAGAATGTGAGCAGGTGCCCCGATCTGCCCCGGCAGAGGCCTCCCCCGCCCAGCATGTTTCACCACATCTCCTCCTCTGGCCAACCGAGCCCTCACGGAAAGGTGTGTCAAAGGGATCATCCCTCTGCCTGTGTCCCTGAGTGAGGACAAACAGCAGGTCCCTTGAGGACATGTGAGAGCAGTTGCTTGAGTGAGAGATACGCCTTCACCATTGAAGGCACTGAGTCTGGGGACTGTTTGCTAGAGCAGCAGAACCAAACAGTCCTGACAGCACAGAAAGCAGCTCCGAGAAATGAGGTGCTGCCACAGCCACAGGGCACCTGGAGCATGTGTCCTGCTCACGTGGAGGACAGAGGGGAGGCGGGGCAGAGGCCGGAGCACACTCCGTGTGGAACACTCGGCAACTTGGAAGTTGGACCATGAACCTGATGAAACCGCAGCTCTAGGGAAAGGCTGGAAAATCGCACGTCGCAGACACGGCAGTGAAATGTTTTGAGGAGTCAGACCCAGACAGGAATTGTCCATCCTGCCAGCAGGCGTGAAAGTGAACAAGGAGATTTTAAAATATTATACTCCCAGAACGTTGGAAGAGCTGGCTGACTGTAGACCGTGATCATGAAAATGCAGCTTCTGAGAAGAGTTTCATGCAGGGCACGGTGTCACAGCCCTGGTTCCTGTCTCGTGGATCGAGGCATCTCACGGTGAAGGTGCAGCGGGGGTGCTTTTCACTGGGACAAAACAGCGCAGGGGAAAGCGACCAGCTAGAGAGAAGGGGATGACGTCCCTGAAACTCAGCCGAGCCACTGGCGTGGGCAGAAGGCTCTGCGGCCCTGGGAGGGTTGAGGGCGGAGGAGCTGCAGGGGTGGCTGCTGCCCGTGGAGCTGGCTGAAGTCAGAGATGAGAAAGCTCCTGGGGTCTTGAGAGAGTCACGACGACAGGACGGCACCCATTCAGTCTACAAGAGAAACGTGCGCATTAATGGAAACCACCACTAACCCCTGCGACCAGGAGGCGGGCGGCGAACACTGACCCACCCCGAGGAAGGCGTGTCCCGGGTACCCGCCTCATACTGGCCGAGAAGGGTCATGGAGGAATCGGAAACCTCTTGGAGGGCAGAGCCAGGGACCTCGGAGGACGGCGGAAAAGGAGGTGACCTTCAGGAGGAACTGAATCTGGACTGAGTGAAGGAGCGTGGACCAGCACCAGGGTGGGCGCTCCGGGGCCTTCCCAGGGGTTTCAGGTCCTCCGTGCACCAGCGACTGCTGCCATCTCCCTTCTCTCTCTCCCCGCTGCTGGGGCGCGTCGTGTCCATTCCCTGCCGTCCACTGTGTGCCGAGTGTGAGGGAGGCAGTGACCAACCTCTTCGGTCCGTGAGTCTCCAGTGAAGAGGTGTCTGGGGTCACCCAGACCCGATATGGCTGTGGTTTGGGGTCGTCTCACCTGGGGAGCCATGATGGGGAGTGAACACAGTCAATTAGTCCAGAAGGCAGACGTGGAAGTCAGTGGTGCCGCCCACTAATATTTTGGTCTCCTTTTCCAGATACATTTAGGATTATGCTTTCCCTCTCTCTCCACGTTAGGCCCGGCCATGTGACCTGCTTTGGCCAATGAAATTCTAGCCTTTAAACATGAGTTCATGAAGCTTCCTGCTTTGGGGATTGTGGATGTGTGTTGACACCTCGGTCCCTGTACCCTAGTGATGACAAACAGCAAAGGCCCCTGCCGGCCCACACTGGACGCCTGTGTGAGAAAGAAGTGCATCTGCGAAGTGCTCAGGTGCTGTGGTGTGGGGCTGTTTGTTACACAGCCCAGCCAAGACCAGCCTGACTGATATACTCCCTCAAGCATGAATAGAGCTCTGCTTCTCCAGTGAGGGGAGTGGGACCCAGGGCTGTTTTTCAGCAATGTCCAGAACACTTTACTCCTACGTCCCCCAGGAACAATGACAAGAAACACCACGGGAGGCATCTGTGGAGGAGCTGGTCGCGGCAGGGTGGGCACAGCTCTGCCCTGCTGAGGAAGGGCTTGACAATCCCCCAGGGCCCTGTCCCCGAGGGAGGGGCTGGTCTCCTTAGCAGTGTCCTGGATCGGGGCTGGCGCATGAGTAGAAGTGGGCCCAGCCCTCCCCACCCCAAGCTGGGAGAGGTGAGACCCCCCCACGGCCCACCAGGTGCCAGTGACTGACAGGCCCACCACTGTCTTCACAGCCCCCACAGTTCTCTGGTAACCATAGGCGTGGAACATGTGCCAGGAACCTTTGGTTTGCGTGTACCTTTAGATGCTTGGATTAAATTACACCCATAATACATTATGTCACTGGTGATAATATCGCTGTGTATAAGACACGGCGTGGAAGGAGACTGCTCGCAGACGGTTCATCCGTCTCTTCACACACAATTTCCATACGTGACTAAAAATCACCATTTTAACAGCCTTTGGTGCAGACACTGAGAGACAGTTACAGTTAACAGCGCATAAATCTCATTTGCTCTGCACTCCATTTTTCTCAGGCTGCAGAATCAATTGGAGTCTGTCAGGATTTTATTCCAAAGTCTATTAACGTCCCCCCTTCCTTCTACTCCTCCGCCCCCCACCGCCTTCCCCTTTGGCGAACTCAGTCCTGCAGAAAAAGACGGCTTGCTGATACAAAGTAACAGCTTTTTATCTCTTTACAACAAAATCTAACTAGGCGTGAAGGAGACGCAGCTGGGACAATTAGGCGAGGGTGGAGGTCGCTGGCCTGGGGATCCTGCAGCCCAGGCCCTTGTGGGTCTGCAGCTGGATCCTGGATGCGTAGCTCCCGCCCCGGGAAGGGAAACTCCTGGGCCCTCTGCGTGCCCCGCGGGCGGGAGGTGCTTTCTGGAGGGCAGCCCATGTTCTCTCTGTGGATCCAGTCCCCTCGCCCGGGGGAGGTCTCTGCTGTGACAGTAACTTAGAGGTGCAGCCGCCCTTCTGAGTGACGCACACATCAGGGTGAACCCCACAGCACCTGCTTGCTGGCCCCACTTTACAGGCGGGGAACCAGGCACAGAGAGGTTGAGTGACCTGCCCGAGGCCACACAGCACAGTGGCAGAGCTGGGACCTGGCAATTCACTCTTCCTGTCGCCCTCTGTGAAAGTCCCGCCCTGTCCTGGGCACCGCACGCCCTTCCGGTCCCACAGGAGGCCCAGCCCCTGCTCCGCCCGCAGACTCCGCGCCCCCTGTCCCTCCTCATCCGCGGACCCGGTCCGCCCCGCCCTCCGCGCCGCTGGTCTCTCCCCTGGTCCGCCTTGTTCAGGGGAGGGGCATGGCCGCCCAGGCCCCGCCCAGAACCCCACCCAGCACTGCTGATTGGCCCACGTCTCGGCTCCGGGCCCGCTGGACACCGTGATTGGCTCAGTGGTGAGCACGTGATCCCAGCTAGACTAATGAAAGCCAGGCCCGGGATTTTGGCGGGGCTCGCAGGAGCAGGAGGGGAGAGTCTGCGCTGCAGGTGGTGCGGAGGCCCGTGGGGTCCCGGAGGGAGTGGAGCAGCCTGAGGCCGACGGGCCTGGGTGGGGAGGAGAGAAAGAGATAGAGATAGAGACAGAGAGAGACAGGGACAGAGAAACAGAGGAGAGAGGGAGAGAGACAGAAGCAGATGGAGAGAGGCAGAGACAGAGACAGAGATAAAGAGAGACACACAGAGAGACATGGACAGAGAAACAGAAGAGAGACAGAGAGACAGAGGGAGAGAGACACAGAGAGACAGAAGCAGATGGAGAGAGGCAGAGAGAGAGAGGCAGAGATGGAGATATAGATAGAGAGAGAGAGAGAGGAACAGAGAAACAGAGAAGAGAAAGAGGCAGAAACAGATGGAAAGGGGCAGAGAGAGAGAGAGAGAGAGAGAGAGAGAGAGAGACAGAGGCGGAGACGACTGTGCTCTAATGATGTTATCTGAGCCCTCTGTGAAATCCGAGGCGCCTGGACGCCTGCGTTTAAAACTCCCTCATCCCCTTGTTTTCTGTGAGTTGGTTTCCATAACTTGCATCAGAACGACCCTGACACACATTGGTGTGGGGTGGACTAGTTGCTAATGGCAGCTCCTAGAGTGTGGACTGGCAGGTTGGGCTCCGGCGAGGACATCCGTCTGCAGGGGGAGCTGCCGCCCTTGGTCGTGGAGCGGGAGGGTCTGGACCCTGTGCCCGCCAGGCTGAATCGTCCTGCTTCCTGCTGCGGCTGGCATTTCCCCAGGTGTTTCCAGGCCCCCTTGCTCTTCCAGAACTGACTGTCCCCATTGAGAGGTGGAGTCTGTTCCCCTTCCCGGAGCCTGCCTGAGTGACTGTCTCAGTAGAGAGGCCATGGGGCTTCCCAGGCCATGACCCCAGGGAGGAGTGATGTCAGGCAGCCTCTGAGGTCTGTGCTTGTTCCTGAGACTTGTCGCGATGGCCGGGTATCCTAGTTCCACGCCGACCCGTCCAGTCCTTCTCCTGGAATCGGTGTCTTCCCTTGACTTCCAGGCACCCCCCACCCCACGCCGCCCCATCCCCTCCTTCTCACTGTCCTCCTGCTATGGGGCTGGTGGCTGTTGGTTCTCTCTCCTCCCTGAGGGGGCACCTTGGAGACCCAGTGCCCACAGCCTCTCCTCTGCCTGATTCACACGCACCCCCGGCATCTCATCCGGTCTCAGGACCCGGTACCTACAGCCTGTCCTCTGCGCCATCCACACTCATCCCCTGACACCTCATCCAGTCATGGCCTCCATGCCTATCCTCTCACTGCCCCGTCCACACTCAGCCCCGGCATCTCACCCGGTCTCATGGCCTCCACGCCTGTTCCTGCCTATTCTGTCACTGGCCTGGATGCCAGTTCCAGCCTCCCACACCCACCTGCACACTCCATGCCCTCCTGGGACGTCCAGTGGGCATCTCAAACTTCACAGGAGTTTCCTATCTCGGGGATCTCCTGGGGATTGTTCTGGGATTCCCAGCCCCCATTTCTAGAGTCCTCTCATCTGATTCCTCTGATGTGGGTTAATTCATCTGCAGGACCTATCTTAATAAATCGATGAAGTTATCCCAAATTACCAATCTCGGCTGGGCATGGTGGCTCATGCCTGTAATCCCAGCACTTTGGGAGGCTGAGGCGGGTGGATCACCTAAGGTCAGGAGTTCAAGACCAGCCTGGCCAACATGGTGAAACCCTGTCTCTACTAAAAATTCAAAAAATTAGCTGGGCATGGTGCCGGGTGCCTGTAATCCCAGCAACTCAGGAGGCTGAGGCAGGAGAATCGCTTGAACCTGGGAGGTGGAGTGAGCCAAGATCGCGCCATTGCACTCCAGCTTGGGCAACAAGAGCGAAACTCTGTCTCAAAAAAAAAAAAAATTATATATACATATAATTATATATATGTATACACACACACACCAAATTAATAATTTCCATTTGCATGGCAATCTTGACTTTGCTAATGGGATTTAAATAGTAAGTTGGACATTTTCTCCTTCAGTATTTTGCACCATTAATTTGCTTCAAAGTCTTTTTTCACAGTCATCACAAAGGCAAACACCAACATTGGCCAGGCCCCGAAATCATAAAGCCCAGTTTACCAGATGTGGGTCTACTCTGAACTCACGCCTGGCCAGGACACAGCCAGGCATCGGGAGGAAGTAGCTATGTGCCTGACTGGTCACCTGAGGCAGCCTCTTCTGCAGCCTGAACTTGACCCACCCATGTGAGGCAACATTAGAGATGCTGGATTAAGTCTTACCTGAAGGCACTGGAACATTTTGATTATGGGGCAAGACCAGCCTGGGCAACATGGTGAGATCCCATCTCCAAACAACAACAACAACAAAACAATCAATTCCTTTTTTTTTTTTTTTTTTTTTTGAGACGGAGTCTGGCTCTGTCGCGCGGGCTGGAGTGCAGTGGCCGGATCTCAGCTCACTGCAAACTCCGCCCCCCGGGTTCACGCCATTCTTCTGCCTCAGCCTCCCGAGTAGCTGGGACTACAGGCGCCCGCCGCCTCGCCCGGCTAGTTTTTTGTATTTTTTAGTAGAGACGGGGTTTCACCGTGTTCGCCAGGATGGTCTCGATCTCCTGACCTAGTGATCCGCCCGTCTCGGCCTCCCAAAGTGCTGGGATTACAGGCTTGAGCCACCGCGCCCGGCCGAACAATCAATTCCTTTAAAAAAAAACCAAAAAGCATTTTAGGCCGGGCATGGTGGCTTATGCCTGTAATCCAAGCCTTTGGGAGGCCGAGGTGGATGGATCGCCTGAGGTCAGGAGTTTGAGACCAGCCTGGCCAACATGGCGAAACCCTGTCTCTACCAAAAATACAAAATTAGCTGGGCGTGGTGGCGGGTGCCTGTAATCCCAGCTACTCGGGAAGCTGAGGCAGGAGGATCGCTTGAGCCTGCGAGACAGAGGTTGCAGTGAGCCGAGATCACCCGTTGCACTCTAGCCTGGGCAACAAAGTGAGACTCCATCTCAAAAAAAAAAAAAAAAAAAATTGTTGAGTTCGATGTGGTTCCCAATCGTGAGGGTGTTTCTAGGTTTTGTAACCAAACAAATAATCTCTGACAGAGACCGCTGAATAGTCTTTCAAGAGCGTGTCTGTGAGCTATACATTTATTCCCAGCCTTTACGCAGTTCCTCGTACTTACCACGCGTCGTGTTTCCTCTGTGGCTAATTTTCTTTCCCTTGAAATGTAGTTTTTTTTTTTTTTTTTCTATTTCACTTCTTTCCACACATCTCCAGCTGAAATAGCTCTAACAATGCCCTGTTGACACCACTTCTCCGCTTTTATATCATGGGAACATGCATCTCTTAACTCTGGCTTTGCTTTTTGTACTTCGGTGAATTAACCAGCCCGAACGCACTCAGCCAGTCATCGATCCAAAGCCTGATGGCTGTTCTGCCTTCACAAAAGGGTTGTCAGGCAACACATGTTACCGTGACCGACCACGGCAAGGTTCAGGATGGGTGAATGCTTTCTGTTTTCCTTCCCTTTCACCCATAAAGGAGGGTCTTTGCCAATTTAGTTCCTGGAACATTTCTGATTAAAAAAATTAGGAAGCTGGATCAGGAAGAATAGAACCTTCACGAAAGGGAGTGTGTGGGCAGCGGAGGGCTGGGAGGGCACAGCCAGATGCCAAATCATCTACAGAAAACATCTGTTTGGGGAGGCAGAGAGAAGAAAGCTGCCCTGTGCGTTCAGGCTGGAGAACGGATTTCAGGGTTGGAGGTGGGAGCGGGTTCAGAGCATCTCCCCGGGCAAGAAAACTGAGTGGAGGAAGGAAGGAAAAGGTTAGAGGGTAGCTCGGAGTTGCCCCCCTTTCAGTTTGCAGGTAAAATGAGGGGCCCATTGGAAGTTACCATGTGGCAGCTGAATTATGCCTTTTTTTTTTTTTTTTTTTTTTTTTTTTTGAGATAGAGTCTCCATCTGTCGCCCAGGCTGGAGTGCAGTGGGGTGATCGTGGCTCACTGCAACCTCTGCCTGCCATGTTCAAGTGATTCTCCTGCCTCAGCCTCCCGAGTAGCTGGGACTACAGGTGCCTGCCACCACCCCCGGCTAATTTTTTGCATGTTTAGTAGAGATGGGGTTCCACCATGTTGGCCGGGCTGGTCTCGACCTTGTGATCCGCCTGCCTCTGCTTCCCAAAGTGCTGGGATTACAGGCATGGGCTACTGCGCTTGGCCCTGAATTATGCCTTTTCAAAAGGATCTCAGCAGGCACTGAATGCTGTGGAGTCCAGAGCTTATTTGGATAACTTTACATCAACAAGACAATATATTTGGGGAAATTCACAACCACCGTGGCGCTTACTCAGCTCTCAGGCTGCAGAGGCTGTGGAGGATGCGGAGGAGCCTCTGACCTCTGAGCCTTGGTGTTTCTTCCCTGTTTCTCTTTTGTGGACTGTGGGAGAGACACCCCCTCTCCACTGAATTCCCTGCCCCAGGGCCCACTTCATGGGACAGAGCGTCTAAACACTCGGTGTGCAGTAAATCACTGCGGGTATTGTTAGAATAAAGATTCTCCTCCAAGAGGTCTAGAGGAGCCCAGGATTCTGCCTTCCTTTCTTTCTCTTCTCCCCTCCCCTCTCCTCCCCTTCCGTCCCCTCCCTTCCCCTCCCCTCTCTTCATTTTTATTTTTGAGACAGGGTCTTGCTATGTTGCCCAGGCTGGAGTGCATAGGTGCAATCACAGCTCACAGCAACCTTGACCTGATTGCTTCAGCGATTCTCCCACCTCAAGTCCCTCCCGAGTAGCTGGGACCACAGGCACGTGCCACCTCACCTCGCTAGTCATTTGTTTTTTGTAGAGAGAGGGTCTTGCTATGTTGCCCAGGCTGGTCTTGAACTCCTGGGCTCAAGTGATCCCCCCACCTCAGCCTCCCAAAGGGCTGGGATTACAGGCGTGAGCCACCACACCTGTAATCTTTTTTCATTTTAGATACTTGACTTGTACTTATTCAGTTAAGCATCCCTCCTCTGAAAATCCAGACTCTGAAATGCAAACTCTTCCAATGGGCATTTCATGCCTTTCACCTGAGCTCATGCCAGTGCGCAGAAAGTTTCAGATTCTGGAGCTTTCTGATTTTGGATTTTTGCATGAGGGATGCTCTGCGTGTATGTGCTGGGCAGCCTTCCACCTGCTGGGGAAGCAGCTGGAAACCAGAGGACAAGTCTCGGCTGCCTCAGATCCCCATGGGGACAGGGTAGACAGGAAGCAAAGGTGTGCGTGAGACCACGCCAGACACACGGAGTGCTCAGAGCGAGATCCGGCCGCCTGGACAGCCAGGAGGAGCAGGGGGGGAAGGGCCTGGCGGTGGGAGAGCTCCAAGTGTCGGCCGCAGAGCGGGCGGTGCGGCCACGGCCGGGGCAGCACAGTCGGAGGCCAGAGGGGAAGCTGGGCGGGTCCCGCGGGCTCTGCAGGCCCCTGGCTCGGGCTCTGACCTGAGAGCAGGAAGGCCCTGTGGGTGGCGTTGGTTTCGGCCCCAGCTGGGCAGGAGGCTGGGCCATGGGAGGAGGGGACAGGCAGGGGGACAGGCAGGAGGCTGGGCCGTGGGAGGAGGGGACAGGCAGGGGGACAGGCAGGAGGCTGGGCCGTGGGAGGAGGGGACAGGCAGGGGGACAGGCAGGAGGCTGGGCCGTGGGAGGAGGGGACAGGCAGGGCGACAGGCAGGAGGCTGCGGGCGGTGCTGAAATGTGTGCCCAATGGCTTTGCCACGCTTCCCACAGAGCTGGGTCCAGCCCTCCCTGACTTTGTGGGCCATGGAGGGGTGACACCATAGGCTTTAGTCCCGTGGCCGGCTCTTGAAAGGCCCAAGGCCTCTGCCTGGTTCTTGGAGGCACTGCACTGCAGGGGCGGCCACTGCCTGAAGATTCTGATCCCGGGACCACTGTGTGGGGGACCTTGGGAAGACCCCCACCAAGCCAGGGAGCACCCAGCCCGCAACCGGGCCAGTGGTTGCCCATGTCCAGCCCAGTCACCCTCATAGGACACAGGCCTGGCCAGCGGCACAACACGAGAGACCCCAGTGAAGATCCCCCAGACAGGCCTCCTGAGTCCCCAGCAAGGATCCCCCCAGCCAGGCCCCCTGAGTCGCTGACCCCAGCACCATGAACAACACAGTGGAGACATTGTTTCAAGGGATCGGCTGTGCCGGGGCGGAGGACCCTGGTGTGGAGACCAGGACAGTGGCTGGACTGCCATGGGGCTGGGTGGGTGCGAGACATTTGGCTTCTGTGTGTGGTTTCAGCAGAGGTAGGTGGGATGTGTCTGTTTCTCCCTCCTGCCCACCAGGCCTGGTTTCAGGTCAGTGGCACGGCCACAGCAGGACTCTGGGCCCCGCTCAGCTACTGGTCAGCCTTGGCTGAGAACCCCCTGCCCTGCCTCTCCGGGGCTGTGGCCAGCAAGGGGGTGGGAGGTTCATTGTGGACTCCCCGGTGTTGGGGGCTGGCAGGGGTGGGCCCAGGAGCACTAGGAAGCAAGGGAGCATCAGGGCCCCGAGCTGCAACCCTTCAGGGGCCATTCTGGGCCCTCTGGCCTTGACCTCTGGGGTGTGGGGCCCTTCCTGCACTGGGTGCTGCTGGCCGTCAGTCCTTTTGGAGGCATCTCCTCCCGTAGGAGCCCGCTGTGGGGTGGGGAGGGAGGCCCCTCTGCTCCCTCTAGGGACGAGGTCTCAACTCCAGAGACCTGACCGGGCCCCCTCTCTTCCTCTCTTGGCCGGAGCTCTCCTTCCTCAGGGTCCGCAGGATTTGAGTGGGGGTCTCAGGCCGGGCGCACTGGCTGTGTCTGTGGCCTATTATCCATCAGAAGGCTCTGTCCAGGATCGGGAAGTGGCAACACGTTCCTCAAACCACAGCCAGTCGTGTTTCCAGAGACGGCCACCGCCGTGTCCCCACGTGCTCCTCCAGACCTCGGAACCTGGGACCTGCATACCCCCATCTGGAGGTGGCCCCTGCCCTGGCTCGAAGCTGGGTGGGTGGTGGCTCACCTGTAACCAAGAGTCCTTCTCACTCCGGGGACGGGGTGGGCCGTCACTAAGTTCCTGGTGGCTCGTTAGGCAGCCGGCAGCCGGGACACTCGGGTCCCCCGGGCATGGGGGCCTCTCTGGGAGGCCAGGACAGAGTTGCTGACCAGGTTTCCGGGGCTCTGGGGCCCGGCTGCTAGGGCAGCCCTGCCTGGGAGGGCTACCCACCTGCCCTGAGCTGGCCTTAATCGTCAGGCTGGCCTGACATCCTTTTAGAGAACAGCTCAAGTGGTGCTGGGAGCCGGTCAGCGGCGCTCGTGAGAGCAGCCGTTTGCACTTGGCTGTGGAGTGGCACAGGGAATACGTCCTCTCCTTGAGAAGCCCAGGGCACCTCACTGAATTCTGGCCTTGGGTCAAATATAACTTAAGCTACAGAGAAGATAAAACAATGGGAAGTGCGTCTATTTTCTCTTCTGGACACTCCTGCCTGGTCCCCAGAGATGCCGCCGTGACGGGGTTCTCACACGCGGCGGCCCCGCATTCCCGTCCTCCAGTGGGGTAGGAGCCATGCCCTCCCCGGCCTGGCTGTGGCCTTGACTTTGGGAGAGGGTCCTGGGTGTGTGTTTGCTACAGTGAGGGCGAGGGGCCCCTGACTTCCTGGGCGAGGGGACATTCTTCACCAGAGGCCACCACAGCTGACCTTCCGCACCGTCCTTGCAGGGGTCTTGTGGGGAGCCTGGACAAATGGCTGTGTCACCCTCTGCGGCCTGAGGATGGGGCGGCAGCTCCACAGGCCCCAGGACACTTGCCAGGACCCCAGGGTGCAGGAGACGGAGCTGGCGGTGTGGCTCACCCAAGAGGGAGCTGCTGCCTCAGGGCTGTGGGACGGGGTGCCCTTGGCAGAGGGTGGAGAGGTGCAGGGCCGGGAGAGCACCAGGAGGCTGAGTCTGTGCCCGCAGATCTGGGGCGGCACTTCTGGGCGGGGACAGACCCTGAGGCAGTTCTCAGGCAGAGGCCCAGCTGTCCGGTGTGGGGAGGGGGTACACTTGGGACTGGGGTTCTCCAGCTGGGGTCCCTCAACAGCGGCATCCACATTGCCCAGGAGCACATCAGGATGTAGACTCCCTGGACCCCCAGCTCTGAGTCAGCCTCGGGGAGCCCCACGCCAGTTGCAGAGAGCCCGGCCGTGCCAGGCGTGGTGCCAGGGCTGTGTGAGGGCATCCTTGGGCCCCTGGGGCTGAGTGACTCTGCCAGGGGCCGTGAGGGAAGCTGCAGGTGCAGCGGTGCCTGAGAGCTCGAGGCCCACCCTGCTCCCGGGCTCTGCCCCAGCCCCTGATCCCAGGGTTCCTGTCGGTGGCTCTGGCACAGACCGGAGCCAACAAGACCCCTATTGGCCAGAGGGTTAGTCCCGTCCTCCAGCGGCCAGGACGGGCGCCGTGCCCTTCCCAGAACTGTCCCTGTGCCGGGGGTGCAGGTGCCAGGGCCCAGGCCCTCCTCTCTGCTGGGGGAGAAATCACAGATACTCACCCTCAGGGAAACTGGGTCTTGGCCCCAGACCCACGGGGGCCCAGGGTTGTGCATGGCCGTGAAATGGGGGGAGAGCCTCACTCGCCTGGTAGGGTGCTCCACGGCTTCCTGGGGTGGGGCAGGGCTCCCCAGACCCCAGGCCTCCTCCCGGCTCCCGCAGTCTCTGCCCTGCCCTGTGTGTAACCCGGGCCTAGGTGGGGTTCTGCCTCCTGCCTGGGTCTCCAGGGGCTCCGTGACCTGCTGTTCCCCTCATGCTGGTGCCTTCAAGCTGCGGAATGCACCTTCTCCTAGAAGCTGTCACCTTCTCTGTGCCCGGGACAGGCTTGCAGGGCGAGATCCCCAGCCACAGGCCTTCCCCTGAGGGTGGCTGGATTTCAACACTCGTTCCCACTTCCGAAGCCAGAGCATGGAGCCCAGAGACAGCGGCTTGCAGAGGGACAGACCACCGCAGCCTGGATGGAGGCCCCAGACCCTCCACTCTACTACGGTCACTGGAGGGGCCCCCGGTTGAGCGAGAGTCTAGAAACCCCAGCCAACGTCCTCCAAAACCATGCAGGTCTCACTGAGCATGGGGCAGCGGCTGGGACAAGGTGTGGCAGATCCTGGGCTGGAGGGAGGGCTCTTGGGGGAAGCGACTTGGTTGGGCGAGACCCTGAGGTCTTCCTGGGAGCTGAGGTGGGAGCACTGGAGGGGCCTCCGGGGTCCCTGCTGCAGGAGGAAGTCCAGGTGCGTGGGGGCAGAGACTCCCGTGGGCCGGGGTAGGGTTCTGGGCTGCAGGACCCCATATGCCCACTAGAGGGTAGCAGCGCTCTGCAGCCCTGGACCACCGACCACAGCCCGCTCCGGGGAGCCGGCCAGGGAGGGGCAGGAGCTGGGTTACCCTCCAGAGGAGCAAGGGCGGGCAGGCAGCGCCTCACCAGCCTTTTAGGCTCCTGATACCTCACAGGACTGGCAAGAAGACCGCCAGGACGACCTGCTGTGCCCTCAGCGCCGGGCACAGACAGGGCTGTGGTCTCTGGGCCAGAAACCCCAGGTCCTGGTGCTGGAACCCAGCTTGTCTTCTGGGAACCGCCTGCTGCTCTGGAACCTCCATGTGCTGAAACAGCCCAGGCAGCCCTGCAGGACTAACGTGCCTGCCTATGGTGGTTCACGTGGCACCCCCAGACCCCCACTGACACCCCCAGACCCCCACTGACACCCCCAGACCCCCACTGACACCCTAGACCCCCACTGACACCCCCAGACCCCCACTGACACCCTAGACCCCCACTGACACCCCCAGACCCCCACTGACACCCCCAGACCCCCACTGACCCCCTAGACCCCCACTGACACCCCCAGACCCCCACTGACACCCTAGACCCCCACTGACACCCCCAGACCCCCACTGACACCCCCAGACCCCCACGGACACCCCCAGACCCCCACTGACACCCCAGACCCCCACTGACACCCTAGACCCCTACTGACACCCCCAGGTCCCCACTGACACCCAAACCCCCACTGATACCCCAGATCCCACTGACATCCTAGACCCCCACTGACACCCCCAGACCCCCACTGACACCCTAGACCCCCACTGATACCCCAGATCCCACTGACACCCCCAGACCCCCACTGATACCCTAGACCCCCACTGACACCCCAGACCCCCACTGACACCCCCAGACCCCCACTGACACCCTAGACCCCCACTGACACCCCCAGACCCCCACTGACACCCCCAGACCCCCACTGATACCCCCAGACCCCCACTGACACCCTAGACCCCCACTGACACCCTAGACCTCCACCGACACCCTAGACCCCCACTGATACCCACAGACCCCCACTGACACCCAGACCCCCACTGATACCCCAGATCCCACTGACACTCCCAGATCCCGCTGACACCCCAGACCCCCACTGACACCCCCAAACCCCCACTGACAACCCAGTCCCACAGCCCCAGACCCCCACTGATACCCCCAGACCTCCACTGACACCCCAGACCCAACTGACACCCCCAGACCCCCATGGACACCCCCAGACCCCCACTGACACCCCCAGATCCCCACGGACACCCACAGACACCCACTGACACCCCAGACCCCCACTGATACCCCAGATCCCACTGACACTCCTAGATCCCACTGACACCCCCAAACCCCCACTGACAACCCAGACTCACAGCCCCAGACCCCCACTGATACCCCCAGGCCCCCACTGACATCCCAGACCCGACTGACACCCCCAGACCCCCACTGACACCCCCAGACCCCACTGACACCCAGACCCCCACTGATACCCCAGACCCCACTGACACCCCAGACCCCACTGACACCTCCAGGCCCCCAGCAACACCCCCAGCCCCTCAGCCAGATACCCCAGCCCCCAGCTGACACCCCAGATCCCCAGCTGACACTCCCAGACCCCAGTCGGACACCCTCGCACCCCTTGACTGACACCCCCAGACCCTGTGGCCCACATCCCAGATCCCTGGCCCCCAGACTCTCCAGCCAGAAATCCCAGACCCCCTGGCTGACACTCCAGACCCCCTTGCCCACACCCCAGCCTTCTTGGCTGACACCCCCACACCCTGTGACCCCTGGCTGGACTCCCCCAGATCCCATACCCCAGAGCCTTTGGCCAGTGGGACCGACTGGCCAAGCCCCGTCCAAGGAGGCAGTTCCCCCTAAGCTGCTCCTTCCACAGTCGGGGCCGCTGGCCGGGGCAGAGCCCGGAGTCCACATCCCTCCTCCACTCACCACTCAGGCCGTGGGGCAGCACTTGGATTTTGTTTGTAATTAAATGAAGCTGCCCTTTGAAAATTGCTGGCTCTTCACCCTCTAGGCAGCAAATTATCTTAAAGTGGCTGTTCTTTGTTCTAGGAAGTCACTTGATTTGCTGTGTGTGTGTCTGTGTGTGTGTGTGTGGGGGGGCCTGTGTGTGTGTGTGTGTGTGGCCTGTGTGTGTGTGTGGGGGGGGGCCTGTGTGTGTGTGTGGGGGGGCCTGTGTGTGTGGGGGGGCCTGTGGGGGGGGCCTGTGTGTGTGTGTGTGTGTGGGCTGTGTGTGGGGGGGGCCTGTGTGTGTGTGTGTGGGGGGGCCTGTGTGTGTGGGCCTGTGTGTGTGTGGGGGCCTGTGTGTGGGGGACTGTGTGTGTATGTGGGCCTCTGTGTGCACGTGTGCACTAGTGCGTGGGCCTGTGTTGTGTATGTGGGCCCGTGTGTATGTGTGTGAGGCCTGTGTGTGTGTTGTGTGTGGGCCTGTGTGTGCGTATGGGCCTGTGTTGTGTGTGTGTTGGCATCAGTGGAACGGGTGCTGGAGCCACACAGGTCACCACTGTTCCAACATCAGAGCCGCGGGAATGAACGCTGTGACCCGACCGAGCACACTGTCTCTGAATTGCTGGGGCTGCCTGTGGCGTGGGCGATGGCTCCTGGGGGCCTGTGGGGTGGGCGATGGCTCCAGGGGGCCTGTGGGGTGGGCGATGGCTCCTGGGGCTGCCTGTGGGGTGGGCGATGGCTGGGGGCCTGTGGGGTGGGCGATGGCTGGGGGCCTGTGGGGTGGGCGATGGCTCCTGGGGGCCTGTGGGGTGGGCGATGGCTCCTGGGGGCCTGTGGGGTGGGCGATGGCTGGGGGCCTATGGGGTGGGCGATGGCTCCTGGGGGCCTGTGTGGTGGGCGATGGCTCCTGGGGCTGCCTGTGGGGTGGGTGATGGCTGGGGGCCTGTGGCATGGGCGATGGCTGGGGGCCTGTGGGGTGGGCGATGGCTCCTGGGGGCCTGTGGGGTGGGCGATGGCTGGGGGCCTGTGGCGTGGGCGATGGCTGGGGTCCTGTGGGGTGGGCGATGGCTCCTGGGGCTGCCTGTGGGGTGGGCGATGGCTGGGGGCCTGTGGGGTGGGCGATGGCTCCTGGGGGCCTGTGGGGTGGGCGATGGCTCCTGGGGGCCTGTGGCGTGGGCGATGGCTGGGGGCCTGTGGGGTGGGCGATGGCTCCTGGGGCTGCCTGTGGGGTGGGCGTTGGCTGGGGGCCTGTGGGGTGGGCGATGGCTGGGGGCCTGTGGGGTGGGCGATGGCTCCTGGGGGCCTGTGGGGTGGGCGATGGCTGGGGGCCTGTGGGGTGGGTGATGGCTCCTGGGGGCCTGTGGCGTGGGCGATGGCTGGGGGCCTGTGGGGTGGGCGATGGCTCCTGGGGCTGCCTGTGGGGTGGGCGATGGCTGGGGGCCTGTGGGGTGGGCGATGGCTGGGGCCTGTGGGGTGGGCGATGGCTCCTGGGGGCCTGTGGGGTGGGCGATGGCTGGGGGCCTGTGGGGTGGGTGATGGCTCCTGGGGGCCTGTGGCGTGGGCGATGGCTGGGGGCCTGTGGGGTGGACGATGGCTTCTGGGGGCCTGTGGGGTGGGCGATGGCTCCTGGGGGCCTGTGGGGTGGGCGATGGCTCCTGGGGGCCTGTGGGGTGGGCGATGGCTCCTGGGGCTGCCTGTGGGGTGGGCGATGGCTGGCGGCCTGTGGGGTGGGTGATGGCTCCTGGGGGCCTGTGGGGTGGGCGATGGCTGGGGGCCTGTGGGGTGGGCGATGGCTCCTGGGGGCCTGTGGGGTGGGCGATGGCTCCTGGGGCTGCCTGTGGGGTGGGCGATGGCTGGGGGCCTGTGGGGTGGGTGATGGCTCCTGGGGTCCTGTGGGGTGGGCTTTGGCTCCTGGGGGCTGCCTGTGGGGTGGGCGATGGCTGAGGGCCTGTGGGGTGGGTGATGGCTCCTGGGGGCCTGTGGCGTGGGCGATGGCTCCTGGGGCTGCCTGTGGAGTGGGCGATGGCTGGGGGCCTGTGGGGTGGGCGATGGCTGGGGGCCTGTGGGGTGGGTGATGGCTCCTGGGGGCCTGTGGCGTGGGCGATGACTCCTGGGGGCTGCCTGTGGGGTGGGCGATGGCTGGGGGCCTGTGGGGTGGGCGATGGCTCCTGGGGGCCTGTGGGGTGGGCGATGGCTCCTGGGGCTGCCTGTGGGGTGGGCGATGGCTCCTGGGGCTGCCTGTGGGGTGGGCTATGGCTGGTGGCCTGTGGGGTGGGCGATGGCTGGTGGCCTGTGGGGTGGGCGATGGCTCCTGGGGGCCTGTGGGGTGGGCGATGGCTCCTGGGGCTGCCTGTGGGGTGGACGATGGCTCCTGGGGCTGCCTGTGGCGTGGGGGATGGCTCCTGGGGCTGCCTGTGGCGTGGGTGATGGCTCCTGGGGCTGCCTGTGGGGTGGGCGATGGCTCCTGGGGCTGCCTGTGGGGTGGGCGATGGCTCCTGGGGGCCTGTGGGGTGGGTGATGACTCCTGGGGCTGCCTATTGGGTGGACGATGGCTCTTGGGGGCCTGTGGCGTGGGCAATGGCTGGGGGCCTGTGGGGCGGGCAGTGGCTCCTGGGGGCCTGTGGGGTGGGCGATGACTCCTGGGGCTGCCTGTGGGGTGAACGATGGTGCCTGGGGCCTGTGGGGTGGAGGATGACTCCTGGGGGCCTGTGGGGTGGACGATGGCTCCTGGGGCTGCCTGTGGGGTGGGCGATGGCTCCTGGGCATCCATGTGCATTTTGGACCCTGCTAGGCATTGCGCAGGAGCCAGGGAGTGCGTGCCCTGGGGAAGCAGAGGGAGGTAAGAGGTGGGAGGTGGGAGATGGCTCCCCCTACCGCCGATGGATCCCAGAGATGATGATGCTATGTGGGGCTGTGTGGCTGTGGTTGTGGGCCTGGGGTTGAGTGGAGACAGGGAAGTGAACCCAGATGGCCCTCGCGGTGGGCGTGGCTTCTCCTCTGGTGCTCCTGTGGCCTGGGCTGCCTCGCACAGGTGAGCAGGCCGGACACGGTCGTCACGCGGGAGGTACGGTTTGCGCAGATGCTGAGGGGGTTGGCCCCAGAGCTGGGCAGTGGACAACCTGTGCGGTGATAGGTGGCTGCCCTGTGTCTGTGCCACGTCTCATTCCCATTTAACAAGGAGCAGGGTCTCTGCGTGTCGAGTCTTCTCGGCGGAGCCGAAAGTGCCCAAGAAAGGGGTGGCTGCCGTTCCTTCTCGTCCCCCAGGGAGCTGCAGATGGCGAGGTGCTCCTGAGCCACGCCTGCTGGGAATGTCGAGGGCAGCATCCCTCGGCTCAACCTGGCTCAGCTATGAAACCATCCAGGAAAGCCCGGCTCCTTGCTGTGGGCCGTCTGTTACCCCCAGGGCTGGAGACCCTGTCTGCCATGGCGCTTGGAACTTGGGGGAGGGAGATTTTGGGCCCCCAGCCCCTCTATTCAGGACGATCAGAGGGCCTGTGTTTTCTTCTCCCCAGGCAGGGGGTCCTTCGTCTCTACATGGTGGGTCATTCTGCCCACCTGCCCCATAGGCCTGTTTATGGGCCTCTCACCTCACTGTTCTTGGGGTCTGGGATTCAGGCAGGATGTGGCTGGACTTCCCTGGGGGACAGAGCCTTGGGTCAGGCCCACAGGGCTGGAGGTGGGGGGACGGGCGGGGTCTGGGGTGTCCCCCAGGTCATCCCCTCTGGGGCGCTGACTGCAGGCCATTGCCTCATTTGTCTTCTGAACAGAAAAGGGCGTCGCCTTCCACAGGGCCAAGCGGCGGGTTCCCCAGCTCTGGTGCAGGCACTGGGGGGCTCTGTGGGAGAAGCGCCAGACAAAAGGGTCCTCCAGGGGCCGGGACTGGGCAGGAGCAAGGCCACAGCCCGGGGCCCTGCGAGTTGGGTAGGTGCTGCCTTAGACGCGCCTGGAGCCCCCTGGTTTCCCAGCACACACCTGCCATGTGGGGTGGGAGCCCCAGGCCCCGAGTCTCCCTCTGCTGTCCCAAGAGCCTAAATGTGCTTCTCAGAAACAGCCCATCTGTGTGTGCTCAGCCCTCACTAGGCACAGGCGGGGCCTTGGGCACCCGAGCCGCACTCGGCCCTGGAAGCTGAACCGTGGCAGAGAGAAGGCAGCCACTCCCGCTTCCTCCCCAGGTCCAGCGCACCTGGCATTTTTGCCATCTGCTTTTAAAAATGTATTTATTTTTTAAAAATGTGGTGCAATACACATAACATAAAATCTACCCCAGGACCATTTTAAGTGCACAGCTCAGTGGCGTGAAGCACATTCCCCCGTCACGGCGCCCAGAACCTTCTCACTTTCCCGGGCGGAAACCCGGCCCCCTTCCCCTCTTCCCGGGCGGAAACTGGGTCCCCATGAAACATGACGCCCCGTCCCCAGCCGCTGGCTCCCCTTCTGCTTTCTGTCTCTGAGGGTTTGACTGCAGCTCCACCTGTGCCCACCCCAGAAGGGAGAGGGGAGGAAGTGGAGTTTCTGGGAACCCAGGAGAGCCAGGCTGGGGACGAAGGGCCTCCGGTGAACGGACCTGCGGCTGGGATACAGCCCCAAGGCACGGGGCAGGGGAGCACCCACCTCTCCATCCTGCTGGTGACCCCCACGGGCTGGACCCAAGGAGAAGTCGGACAGCAGGGACCCGGCTGCAGCTGAGGGAGGCTCTCGGAGGGGACAGCAGGGCCGCCTGCTCCCCAGGACCTCCCGGGACCGCCTCTGCCTCTGTGCACACCCCCAGCAGGACCCGGTGGTGCTCCACAGGCAGCCCCTCCTGAGAAGCCCAGGGACCCGAGTCCTCCACCGGCCATAGCGGCATCTTGGCCTGGCTGCCGGTACCTCTGCAGCTGCTGCCATCCGCTCCTGGACCTGCCAGCTCTGGAAGCCCCCCTGCCGGCTCTGGACACGCCCCTGCCGGCTCTGGACGCCCCCCTGCCAGCTCTGGACACGCCCCTGCAGGCTCTGGACGCCCCCCTGCCGGCTCTGGACGCCCCCCTGCCAGCTCTGGACACCCCGCTCGTTAGCACAGAGCCAGGGAAGGAGTCATGGGAGGGTGTTGACCAGGCAGCATTTTAGCTGCAGAACTGCTGGGAGCAGGAGGTCCTCAGAGGGGTCAAGGGTGAGGGGCTCCTGCCTGTAGTCTGGGGAAGGGACCCTGCTGCCTTGTGGGTCCTCAGGATTCTGGTTCCACCTTGGCCTCTGGCCCAGCCCTGTTGGGGCCTGGTGGTGGGGGTGGGGGGCTCCGTGGTCCTGGGGCACGGATGTGCTCCTCACGGGACGGAGTGGGGGTGCTGGGGGTGGGGGGCTCCATGGTCCTGGGCACGGATGTGCTCCTCACGGGGCGGAGTGGGGGTGCTGGGGGTGGGGGGCTCCGTGGTCCTGGCCACGGATGTGCTCCTCACAGGACGGAGTGGGGGTACTGGGGCTCCAGGGCAGGGCATGTGGTCCTGTTTGGATGCAGGAACCTCAGAACAGCAGAAGCTCTTGGAGGACGCCAGGGCCTGTGGGCACAACTTTGTACCCCTCAGAGACAGCCCCTCAGGATCCAGCAGGGAGGAACCCATAGACCCCAGTGTCTTTCCCCGGACCGTAGACGTGGCTCAACCTGTCCACGTCCTGACAGGTTGGCTGGCCATGGCTGGGGAGCTGCCCTCCTACCTGTGCTGTGACTGGGGCACTGGCCACCGGCTTCTGGGTCAGATTCAGCCCCTGTGGCACCTGCAGGAGGTCAGAGGTCAGGAAGGGAGAGGTTGGGGTCTCCGTCCCCCAACGTCATTGGCCTGGCTGTGTCCCTGCATGGGCGACCTCTCCTCCCACACCTGTAGGCTGGGGGATCGCGGTTCCTGCTGCTCTGAGTCCCCCTCTGTGGGAAGAGCCTCTGCCTCACTCCGTGGTCCTCACTGGTCCCTTAGCCCTGCCAGCGAAACGGCTTGGCGGATTTCTGCATCCTCGCTGGGCCCTGACGGGCACCAAAGCACAGGACCTCCGTGAGAGAGACGGCTGCAGTTCCCACTGGCAGCACCCGGTCTCCGGGTGACATCACTGTCCTGTCGTGGGCTGGGAGCTTCCCCAGGTCCCCTCAGCTCCCCAGGCTGTGCCCTCCCTCCCTGGCTCCAGGGCGAGGTCCTGGGGTTCAAATGCACCCGCCCCTTCCCTCGGGGAACGAGGCCCAACCCTCCATCCATCCCCACCAGGCAGCCGCTGGCAACTCAAGGGCAAGGTCGTTCTGCGGGACCCAGAGTCATTCCGCAGAGGGGTCCGTCAGGGCCTGGGGCTGAGCAGGCCGGGAAGTCGGGCTGGCCCTGGCAGCATCAGACGCCGTCTTGCCGACTCCCCGGCCTGGCCCTGGCAGCATCAGACACCGTCCTGCCTCCTTGATATGGCGACACCGGTTTTAAACATGTCATCCAACCCGATCAATTTCTAAGATGAAGTTTTCTGGTATTTTGGAGCAAAGGTTTTTGTTCTTTGGTCTAAAACATTTTCAAGGTCCTGGGAAAGCTTTGTTTTCTGAGCCTCGAAGATCACAGCTCCGCACCAGGGCCAGGCGCCCTCAACACAAGGGTTCCGTTGCCTTTAAATGCTGTTTGTTTACCCTGATGGCTTCATGAGGCGGGCCTCCTGCTTGGGTCGCTCCCTGAGATCCTGGAATGCAGCAGGGTCCCTGGCCGCCTCCTGGAACCCCTGCCTTGCCCCACAGGGCTCCTGGGCTCCACGGCAGTTCCAGCGGCTGCCTGGGGTCCCCCGGGCCAATGATGCTCCCCCTCTGGCTGCACCTCAGCACCTCCCGCCCCCTCCCCGTCCCAGAGTCCAGCAGCTGGTCCCGCAGCATCACCGTGAGTGCAGGGCCGGAGCCCTCCTCCCACGCCTCACACCACCTGCTCCTCTGCAGGCTCCACACTGTGCCCCCGGTCCTGCGGCTCCTGGGCCTTCCCTGACCTCGCAGGTGTCCTGGTCTCTGGCCTGAGGGCTGTGATTCCTCCCAGATGCCACTTCCGGGGCGAATTCACTTTCTTGTCCGAGGAGAAGCTGCTCCTGGGAAGGAGGACGCTGGGGGTCCCCTCGTCTCCTCCTCGGCTGCCTGGCAGGGCCTCCTGCGTGTCCCTCCTCCCTCCTGCGTGTCCCTTCTCCCTCCGGTGTGTCCCTCCTCCCTCCTGCGGTCCCCTCATCTCCTCCTTGGCTGCCTGACAGGGTCTCCTGCATGTCCCTCCTCCCTCCTGCATGTCCCTCCTCCCTCCTGCATGTCCCTCCTCCCTCCTGTGGTCCCCTCGTCTCCTCCTCAGCCGCCTGGCAGGGCCTCCTGCGTGTCCCTCCTCCCTCCTGCCTCCACGGCTGCGATGCAGACGCCTCCCACGTTTACCAAGTGTGCAGAACAGACCGGTGGTCTTCTTTTAAAATTAATTACATTTTATTGATCACTGGGCAAAAGATAAAACACACACAAGCAAATCTCCTGTCACCTGAAATTCAAAGCTGGCCGGTGTGTGCTCAGCATGGACATCCTTTCAGCCCCCCGCAGTGGCCCCGGCTCCTCACTGCCCACCCCCCACAAGCAGGGGAGGTGGAGGCAGGGGCTTGGGTTGCAGCCTGTGAGGCCACATCAGGCCTTCTCCAGCCCCCTGAGGCCACAGCTGCCCGGCCACGCAGGAAAATGTGTCTGTGACGTTGGTCCTCACCTGGGCAGCTGGGGATGGGACCCTCGCTGGACGTCAGCTCTCCTCAGATGTCTGTCCCCTCCCACAGTTGGCAGAGCCCCCCACACACCTTTCATCTCCCTGGCCACCCCCACTCACATATAAAGCCCATGAGAACACAGATTTTCTGCCTGGGAGGGAGCAATTGTCTCAGGATGGAGAACAGTCACACAGCAGGTGTCCAGTGGACACTCAGTAAATAAGGATAGATGGGTGGGTGGATGGGAGGTGAAGGGGTGGGTAGATGGGTGGATGGATAGATGAATGAGTGATAGGGTGGATGGGTGTGTGAATGGATGGATGGGTGGGTTATTGGATGAATGGGTGGGTGGGTGGGTGGATGGATGGGTGGGTGGATATGTGGGTGGGTAGGTGTACAGGTGAACGCCTAGATGGGCTGATGGATGGGTGAATGGTGGATGAGTGGATGGGTGTTTGGATGAGTGGATGGGTGTGTAGACAGGTGGATGGGTGTGTGGATGGATAGATGGGTGGATGGGTGGGTGGATGAATGGGTGAGTGATTAGGTGGGTGGGTAGGTGTATGGGTGAATGGCTAGATGCATAAATGAGTGGATGGATGGTGGATGAGTGGATGGGTGTGTGGATAGATAGATGGGTGGGTGGGTGGATGAATGAATGGGTGGATGGGTGGGTGGGGGATAGGTGAATGCCTAGATGGTTTGATGGATGGTCGAATGGTGGATAGTGGATGTGTGTTTGGATGGGGGTGGTGGGTGGATGGATCAGCTGGTGGATGAATGGGTGGGTGGGTGGACAGATGGATGGATTGGTTGGTGGATGAATGGGTGGGTGGGGGATAGGTGAATGCCTAGATGGTTTGATGGATGGTCGAATGGTGGATAGTGGATGTGTGTTTGGATGGGGGAGGTGGGTGAATGGATCAGTTGGTGGATGAATGGGTGGGTTATTGGATGAATGGGTGGGTGACTGGATGAATGGGTGGGTGGGGGATAGGTGAATGCCTAGATGGGTTGATGGATGGTCGAATGGTGGATGAGTGGATGTGTGTTTGGATGGGTGGGTGGGTGTGTGAGTACGCGGGTGTGTGAGTGGATTGGGACCAGTTTGGCTTGGACAGCCCAGCCTCCTCCTGCAGGGGCGGCCCCTCCTCCGGTGGTGATTTGACGTCTTCTCCACCAGCTCGTTCATTCACTCGTCCATTCATTCATTGAGTGGTGACTGAGTGGCAGATTCTGGATTTTCAAGATAACGCAACAGCCCACCACTCAGGTTCTCCTGCGAGAGGACCCTCCTGAGAAGGGGTGGGGCCTGTGTCCCCTGTGAAACTGGGGGGATTTGGGATTTTGGTGGGAGCAAAACTAGACTTTCCAGGTGATGCAGCTTCTGCTCGGGGCTCCTAGAAAGCAGCCCTGTTCAGGGATGAAGCCCAAGCAGCCCATGGAGAGACCCGGAGAGAAAAGCAGGCCCCAGCCTCCAGCAGAGAGAGAACCAGCCCTGTTTACAGTGGCCCCACCCCCAAGGGGTCCCACGTGAAAGGGTCGTGATAGGTTGAGAGCACATGTAGTTACAGCGGGGGGTGGTTACAGCGGGGGGGTGGTTACAGTGGGGGGTGGTTACAGTGGGGGGTGGTTGGGGGGTGGTTAGAGTGGGGGGTGGTTACAGTGGGGGGTGGTTACAGTGGGGGTGGTTACAGTAGGGGCTGGTTACAGTGGGGGGTGGTTGGGGGGTGGTTACAGTGGGAGGTGGTTACAGTGGGGGGTGGTTACAGTGGGGGGTGGTTACAGTGGGGGTGGTTACAGTGGGGGGTGGTTACAGTGGGGGGTGGTTACAGTGGGGGGTGGTTGGGGGGTGGTTACAGTGGGGGGTGGTTACAGTGGGGGTGGTTACAGTGGGGGCTGCTTACAGTGGGGGGTGGTTACAGTGGGGGGTGGTTACAGTGGGGGGTGGTTACAGCGGGGGGTGGTTACAGTGGGAGGTGGTTACAGCGGAGGGTGGTTACAGTGGGGGGTGGTTACAGTGGGGGCTGGTTACAGTGGGGGGTGGTTACAGTGGGGGGTGGTTACAGTGGGGGCTGGTTACAGTGGGGGTTGGTTACAGCGGAGGGTGGTTACAGTGGGGGGTGGTTACAGCCGGGGGTGGTTACAGTGGGGGGTGGTTGGGGGGTGGTTACAGTGGGGGGTGGTTACAGTGGGGGTGGTTGGGGGGTGGTTACAGTGGGGGGTGGTTACAGTGGGGGGTGGTTACAGTGGGGGGTGGTTACAGTGGGGGGTGGTTGGGGGGTGGTTACAGTGGGGGTGGTTACAGTGGGGGCTGCTTACAGTGGGGGGTGGTTGGGGGGTGGTTACAGTGGGGGGTGGTTACAGTGGGGTGTGGTTACAGTGGGGGGTGGTTACAGCGGGGGGTGGTTACAGTGGGGGGTGGTTACAGTGGGGGTGGTTGGGGGGTGGTTACAGCGGGAGGTGGTTACAGTGGGGGGTGGTTACAGTGGGGGGTGGTTGGGGGGTGGTTACAGTGGGGGGTGGTTAGAGTGGGGGGTGGTTACAGTGGGGGGTGGTTACAGTGGGGGTGGTTGGGGGGTGGTTACAGTGGGGGGTGTTTACAGTGGGGGGTGGTTACAGCGGGGGGTGGTTACAGTGGGGGGTGGTTACAGTGGGGGTGGTTGGGGGGTGGTTACAGTGGGGGGTGGTTACAGTGGGGGTGGTTGGGGTGTGGTTACAGTGGGGGGTGTTTACAGTAGGGGGTGGTTACAGTGGGGGGTGGTTACAGCGGGAGGTGGTTACAGTGGGGGGTGGTTACAGTGGGGGGTGGTTGGGGGGTGGTTACAGCGGGGGGTGGTTACAGTGGGGGGTGGTTACAGTGTGGGGTGGTTACAGTGGGGGTGGTTACAGTGGGGGCTGCTTACAGTGGGGGGTGGTTGGGGGGTGGTTACAGTGGGGGTGGTTACAGTGGGGGCTGCTTACAGTGGGGGGTGGTTGGGGGGTGGTTACAGTGGGGGGTGGTTACAGTGTGGGGTGGTTACAGTGGGGGGTGGTTGGGGGGTGGTTACAGTGGGGGTGGTTACAGTGGGGGTGGTTACAGTGGGGGCTGCTTACAGTGGGGGGTGGTTGGGGGGTGGTTACAGTTGGGGGTGGTTACAGTGGGGGGTGGTTGGGGGGTGGTTACAGCGGGGGGTGGTTACAGCGGGGGGTGGTTACAGTGGGGGGTGGTTACAGTGGGGGTGGTTGGGGGTGGTTACAGCGGGAGGTGGTTACAGTGGGGGGTGGTTACAGCGGGGCGTGGTTACAGTGGGGGGTGGTTACAGCGGGGGGTGGTTACAGCGGGGGGTGGTTACAGTGGGGGTGGTTACAGTGGGGGCTGGTTACAGTGGGGGGTGTTTTCAGTGGGGGGTGGTTGGAGGATGGTTACAGCAGGAGGTGGTTACAGTGGGGGGTGGTTACAGTGGGAGGTGGTTACAGTGGGGGGTGGTTACAGTGTGGGCTGATTACAGTGGGGGGTTAATCTTTTAACCTGAGGCCTAGTCATCAGTGGCACCAGCTGGTCTTGCCACTGACTTCATTCCTGGTTTTCAGCTTTTACTTCCTCCTTCTCTTCAGAGACGAGACGATAAGAGAAATGGCCTGTCTCCTCGGTGGGGCTGTCCCAAGCCCATGGGGGTCGCTGCAGGAGAAGGCCTCGCTGCTGGAGGGAGGGGCTGGGTCCCCAGAGAGCCAGGGTCTGTGGAGGGGTGGTACGCGAAGACCCCTGTGAGTCTCCTGCTGCCTCACGTTCCGCGGAGCTGCTCACCCGCTCGTTTCCTGAAGACGTTTGGTCGGTTTCCTGCTGCAACCTCCCGGTCTCGGCAGTGCTGCAGGGCCGTCCCCTGTCCTGGGGGAGCCAGACGGAAGGAGAACGTCCCACAGACCCACAGACGAGGCAGGAGAGGGGGCTGGGGCCCTTCGGCTTCTGCACAGGCTGCGGGGTTTGCCGGGTCCTCCCGGCAGCTGGGGCGGGCACCCAGGCCGCCTCACTTGTACGTTAAGGAAACGTGGGTGACTCCAGAGCTGTGAAAGGCCCAAGGTCCAGGTCACTGTGTTTCTCTCCCGCACGCACTTACCCAGGACTGGCTTCAGTACGACGCGGAGGCAGCGTGGCCGCGCACTTCAGGTCCCAGCCCCCGGCGCTTCCCTGCCTTCACGTTCAGCTGGTGGTAGAGGCACTGGGCCCTTCTCAGGCTTCCTCTGCTCCGCGGAGAGTCACACCTGCCGTGCCGCTCCTGTTTTTGTGAACGTGTGCATTTTGGATTACGCATATGTGAACTGCCTGCACGTTCTGGGGGAGCCCACCACTGCGTCACTGGACGTGGGTGTGCTGGCCCGGGGGACAGGTGGTGGGCAACCAGCCACAGCTGGCTGCAGGACCAGCCATCAGGCAAATTAGGGATGAGTGTATCATGCTCATTGGTGCTCATTTCTTTCACGTATGGAGCCACAGAACCCTCAAAGCCAGGACGACGTGGGTCCCAGGGCACTGGCGTCCCTGAGATGCCACATCTGTGGAACATGCAGGAGTAGGTCCAGCCGACTGGGGTCTCCCTGCACACCCAGCCTCTACTTGGACGTCTCTTATTTTGCCTCCTGGCATCCTTGGATCCTTCCTTTGGTAACAGGGTCCTGGGTCTTCCTCCAGGAACCTCCCACCCCACAGGCTGCATCTGTGGCCCGGGAGGTGCTGGCTCCACCCCTCTCTCTACAGGGCCAACGACCTGGACTGGCCAGTGAGCAGGTTCTTCCCCCAGCTGGGTCGGTGGGTCAGAGTGAGCAGGTGACCCACGGGGCTGGGGGAGGTGGGGGGGGAACAAGCTTCCCTGGCACTGGCTGGGGCTCTCCCAGAAAGCATGAGACAAGGGCCTACATGTTGGTAGCTTACTGGGAGGCAATCCCAGAAAGCACCAGGGGTGTGTGTGTTTTGTGTGTTTGAGTTCACATGTGTGTATGTGTACATGTGTGCATATGTGCGTGTTTGTGTGTGCATGCAGGTGTGTACCTGCATACATGCACAGGTGCATATGTGCACACACATGCACACGTGTATATGTATGTTCACAATCCATGCATGTCTATGTGTATATATGTGTGATTTCATGTGTGTGCATGAGTATATGCACATGCCCACATGTATCTATGCATACACACATGAAGCACACGTACGTGCATGTGCATTTGCAACTGTGTACATATGTAGATGTGTACATGTATGTGTTCATGTCTGATGTGTACAGCTCTATCTGTGCATGCGTGTACATGTGTGCATATGAGCATGCTGTGCACGTGTGTGTGACATGTGTTTACATGTGTCCACATGTATTTGCATGTACCTGGGCTTGCATGTGTATACGTAAATGTTTGGAAGTGTATTCGTGTGTGTGCATATGTGTGTGTGTACATATGCATATGGGTTTGCTGGCATGTCTGTGTGTGTGCGTGCATGTGTATAAGTGTTTGGAAGTGTATACGTGCATACGTGTGTATGTACACATGCATATGGGTTTGCTGGCATGTCTGTGTGCCTGTGTGTGTCTGCGTATAGAACGCTGGAAGGATGGAGTTCAGGATGCACTGCAGGCCACGCACAGCGAAGCGGCTCCCAGGTTGCAATGTGCCGGTCAGAGCTGGTCAGCAGGACCTCCGGTGCGGGTCCCTGTGGGAGGCCAGTGATGGCCTCTGCAGACCTCAGGTCCTGATCTGTGGAGCCTGTGACTGTGGCCTTAGGAGGAAAAACGAGTCAGCAGATGTGAATACATTAAGAAGCTCAACGTGGAAGAGTGTCCTGGATCATCCAGGTGAGCCCTAAAGTCAATCACAAGAGAGGGGGAGGGAGATTCGACCACTCAGCAGAGAACAAGACCACAGGGGAGGGCGCGGTATGCCGGAGGGTGAGGTCATGGGGGAGGGCGCGGTCACGGCGGAGGGTGACGTCACGGGGGAGGGTGAGGTCACAGGGGAGGGTGAGGTCACAGGGGAGGGTGACGTCACGGGAGAGGGTGTGGTCATGGTGGAGGGATTGGTCACGGGGGAGGGTGAGGTCACAGGGGAGGGTGAGGTCACAGGGGAGGGTGTGGTCACCGCGGAGGGATTGGTCATGGGGGAGGGAGAGGTCACGAGGGAGGGAGAGGTCATGGGGGAGGGTGTGGTCACGGGGGAGGGTGAGGTCACGGGGGAGTGTGTGGTCATGGCGGAGGGATTGGTCATGGGGGAGGGAGAGGTCACGGGGGAGGGTGAGGTCACGGGGGAGGGTGTGGTCACCGCGGAGGGATTGGTCATGGGGGAGGGAGAGGTCACGGGGTAGGGCGAGGTCACGGGGGAGGGCGCGGTCACGGCGGAGGGTGAGGTCACAGGGGAGGGAGCGGTCCGGTGAAGGGTGAGGTCACGGGGGAGGGCGCAGTCACGGGGGAGGGATTGGTCATGGGGGAGGGAGAGGTCACGAGGGAGGGAGAGGTCACGGGGGAGGGTGTGATCACGGGGGAGGATGCAGTCATGGGGGAGGGTGAGGTCACTGGTGAGGGAGTAGTCACAAGCCTGGTGATGCCAAGGGCAGCCAGCAGGCCCCTGAGGCCGACAGAGGCAAAGAAGGCTCCCGCCCAGGGCCTTCGGGGGGAAGACGTCCAGACCCCAGAACTGTGAGGAACACGTGGCTGTTGTTCTGAGCCGTTGCGGTGCTGGTGACGTGATGTCACAGCAGCAACAGACCCAGTGACAGGAGGGAGCTGGCCAGTATTTTGTTGTTCGGCAATGGTTGTCCCAAGGGTGACTCGGCACCCACTGTCCTGGGTGACTCGGCGTCCACTGTCCCGGGTGACTTGGTGTCCGCTGTCTCTGGGGTGACTCAGCATCCACTGTCCCGGGTGACTTGGTGTCCGCTGTCTCTGGGGTGACTCAGCATCCACTGTCCCGGGTGACTTGGCATCTGCTGTCTCTGGGGTGACTTGGTGTCCACTGTCCGGGGTGACTCGGCGTCCACTGTCCGGGGTGACTTGGTGTCCACTGTCCAGGGTGACTCGGCGTCCACTGTCCCGGGTGACTCAGCGCCCATTATCTCTTGGATGACTGACCCTTGGCCTTCCCCAGGTGACTCAGCTTTCTCCTTCATTCTCCCCCAGTGATGCAGAATGGGGAGCCCCAAATTGGGGTTCAGCCTGGGAGGTTTCTTGGTTTTGCTCAGGAATGAATTCAAGAGTCAGCTGGTGGTGGGAGAAGCAGCTTTACAGAGGCGCAGGGTCACAGCCCCCCCACAGGCAGGGCGCCGCGGGCAGCCGCACAGGGCAGTTCTGCAGCCTCATTCATACCCACACTGAATTTCGTGCAGATGAAGGGGCAGGTTAGGCAGACATTTCCAGAAAAGGTGGTAACTCCTGGGTTGTGGGGTTGTTGCCGTGGAAAGGTGCGGTCGCCCAACAGTAAACGGACCCGGCCCTGGTGGCCTGTCTCCTGTGGAGGTGCTTTCGCCTCTCCTTGTTTTGTCAGTCCTCCGTCTGGTCTGGAGGTTCGGTCCCCGCCTCTGGCTCTGAGTCCCACCTCCCATGTTTCCAGGGTGGTTCCCCGGTGAGTTGGTGCCTGTCTGCCCTGAGGATGACCCAGCCCCCGTCCATTTGCGTGACGCTGTCTCGCAGTCTCTGTATCTCTGTCACTCTGAGAACTGAGCCCCTTTCCATTTCCCAGTCGGTGCTTTGAGGGGCCTCATGCTCTGCTCTTGACCTGGCCAGAGCCTTGCCTCTTCCCAAACACACAGACTGATGGGTGACCCTGGGCTGCAGCCACTTCCAGGAGGGTTTGGCTGTGACCCCTGCCGCCGTCTTGCCCCATGGGGGCAGCTTGTTTGAAACTGGAACTGGGAGAGCAGAGCAGGGCCGGGGAGGTGGGCGTCCTCCCAGGTACACCAGGCCCCGTGTTCAGCACTCCTTGAGCCCACCGGTGTTGATTTGTCTGACCTAATCAACAAATTTCCTTTTCTACTTAAGCCAGTCTAGGTTAGCTGCTGCCATGGCAGTGAAGACGGTCCGGTGGGATATGTCGCCTGAACTTCAGCACCGCACGTGGTTCCTGGAGCACAGGTCAGTGGAAGGTTTGTCATACAGGTCCCCGGCACCTTCCTACAGGTAAGAGCGTCTTCAGTGAGGGTCGCAGACCAGCCTGGAGTCAGCAGGTCCCCGGGATACCTGCTGCTGGGCGCCGTCTGCCGGCTCCAGGGTTGTCTGACGCTGAGGCACCTTCTGGGCCCTGTGGCCCCCACGCTCTGGGGCCCACGCGGAGGATCTGAGCTCACAGAAACTTGAGGACTTCACCTTGCTACAAAGGCATCACAGCCCTGACGTCACGCAGCTTTGACAATCTGCCAGGTGTCTAATCACAGGGACAGAACACACCTCACAGGGGTTTAAGCACAAAAAAAACAAAACAAAAAAAAACAAAAACAAAGAAAAAACAAAGAAACAGGCGACTCGCTGAGAGGAGCTGAGATGAGAGGGACAGTAACAGGCCCCGGGCGCAGCGCGGTCCGGGCGTTCCCACGATGTCTGGAGTCTGCTGTTCTCCCTCTCCTGGCTTTCTTCTTCTGGGCGGGCTTTGTGCTCTAGCAAGCTCTGGGGCGGTGGTGCAGTCGGCCCAGCAAGCGTTTGAGGTAGGGTTGGGGGGGCCCCCGTGCAGATGGAGGCAGATGCGGGGCAGCCCCCGTGGGCTGTGCCAGAACCTGGGGAAAGCGGGGTGGCCAGATGGTTCCTGGGGAGAGCGGGGTGGCTGGAGGGTCCCCACAGAGAGTGGGGTGGCTGGAGGGTCCCCACAGAGAGTGGGGTGGCTGGAGGGTCCCTGCAGAGAGCAGGGTGGCGGATCGAGGGTCCCCGCGGAGAGCGGGGTGGCTGGAGGGTCCCTGCAGAGAGCAGGGTGGCGGATCGAGGGTGCCCAGAGCCTGAGACTTGGAGGAGTGGACTCGTCTTGGTGGCCCTGGGCCCCCGGGCTCTGCTCTCGGGGGAAGGAGAGCAAACGCCTCTTGTGGAGGTGACTGTTGTTCGGGTCTCTGTCACCTGCAACCACCCCCAGTGTTGGAGAGGGTGACGCCGGGCCCAGTGCGGGGAGATGGTCCCACGAGGCGTCCGGAGCGGCGTTTTGTCTGGCCTGTTGGGTGTCTGTGTTCCAGTGGCGGTGGTTGGGGTCTGGTGAATGAATTGTACTTATTTGCTGTCACCTCGGCTGCGTTTCGTCCGCCGGGTGGTGCACGTGCTTGGATGGCGGAGCTTGGGGGTCTTTTGCTGTCAGCTGCAGCCACCTGCTCTCTCTGGACCCTCATCCTGGGCAGCGCCTGGCGTTGTTTCCCCAAATTTCCCTCCGTAACATTGAAATCGGTACCTCTTTCCTTTTTCTTCCCTCAAAAAGGGAGCTTCTTAGGATGATGCGTTTCACTCTGAAATAGCAAAAGGCAAGAATAGGCAAATAACGAAATAATGATCCCAGAGTTCTGAGCAAGCATTAAGGAGGGTTTCTCAAAAGCAAATCCCGGTGTGGCCGCATCCCCGACCACGTGCGGCCGTGCTCGAGCGCGCCCGTCACACATAGCTTTGGAAGGCACCTGTCATGCATCTCCCATCTTCACGCATCTCCCATCTGCCTTTCTTCTCCTCAGAACGGGGGCAGGCGTGAATTTGCAGCCGGAGAAACGGGGAGCACCGTGTTCCCATACGAGGCCCTTCATGAGCAGAGAGGAGCGACAGCTGCGTTAGGGGCTGGACAGGGGAGGGTCAGGAGCGGGCTCAGCTGAACAAGGGTCCTTGGGACCCCATAACCAAAATTCTCTCCACACAGCCATCCTCCTCTTTTTCAGTCTGTGGTTACATAGAATTACTTTCACCTAAGCCAGGTAACGTGGCTCGTCCCGAAAGTGGAGGCTGCAGCCCTGGGCACAGGGAGGCGAGCCAGAGGCTGCAGGGCCGCCCTTGCTGGGTGGACAGGGCCTTGCCCTCACCTGTGCCCTCGGCCGGCTGTGGATCTCCAGCCCAGCCCTCCTCTCCCTGGCGCCGCCTCCTGCTTTTGTGACAGCTCGCGGGGACCTTGAGTAGGGACACGCCTGTGAGCTGGGGCTATGGCACCTCCTGAGTCCCCAGCTCCAGCTCAGCTCACGTGGCCCCTGGTGCTCTGTGCAGCTTACAGGGTGGTTAACCTGGGCCGGGTGCCGTAAGGAGGCCCCGAGGCCACAGTCGCCACAGCGGCCACCAGGGGCCATTTGTGCCTCCCCGGAGCCCTTTAGTGACGGGGAGCGTGGGGTCTTTGGTTTCAGAAGATGAACGCAGGCTGTGTTACAGGCCCCATCCGCGCACCCGAGACAGGCGGCCTGTGATTGTCACTGACGCAGTACAAGTTCCAAGCGTAATTTCGGAAGAGTGCATGGGTGAGAGCTGAGCGGCAAGGCCACCCCAGTCCCGGCCCCGTCACCTGCCAGAGCGACACTTTCCGTCAGCCACCGCGTCTCCCACCGGCCCGCGGCTGTGTCCTCCTGCCTGCCGCAGGCCTGAGACCCCCACTCCCCTGCCTGCCGCAGGCCTGAGACCCCCACTCCCCTGCCTGCCGCAGGCCTGAGACCCCCACTCCCGGCGAGACAGGGTTGGGGAAAGGCCAAAACTTGGTGCAGGCAGAGGAGCGCCAAGGCCTTTTGTGCTAGGTGGCCCTGCGTGCGGAGGGTGGGGCTGGGGTCGGCCTGGCTGGACTGAGCCCAGGTGGGGCCGGGGCGCGGCCAGGAGCTTCCTGCAAGATTGGAGCTGGGTCTGGAAGCGCGGGGAGGAGCCTGGGAAGTGGGGAGGAGCCCGGCAAACCGTTTCTGCAGGTGCTGGTGCTCTTCCTGCCCTGGGAGGCCCCTCGAAGGTGCTGGGAGGCCGCTCGAAGGTTGTTGCTGGTGTCTGCAGCAGTTCTGAGGAGCAAGAACCCTCCCTGGGTCCCAGGACCCTCTCTCCTCTGCCTCAGCGTCCAGGTGCCCGGAGCCAGCTGCCTCGCTGGCCATCCCCTTCCCTCGTCCTTGCCTTGAGGCCCAGGGACCCGTGAGTACCAGATGCTGTTATCACGGGCCTGAGCTGCAGTCTATTAAGATTTAAAGAGATTTAATGTAACGAGACAAGCACGAGAGGGAATTTAATTTAGAGATAAAAAAGTAATCAAATCTCAACTTGTGGACAGAGGACAGTGCTTGGATGCCGATTGTTTTCATACAGCAACCCGCAGCCACGTTACGAGGCAATTAACACAGCTGCTGGGCTTCAGAACCGCAGGGCAGAGCCCCTCTGAGCCCTGAGCTGCGGCCACCTGGTCACACACAGCTCATAAACCGTTTTCCCGCAGAAGTTCTGAGGGTGTGGGCTCAGCTGGGGGGGAGGGAGTGTCTCCTCACGGTCCTTTCCATGAAGCCAGATCTGCTGAAGCCTCACGGGGAGCCGCTATGGGCACGAACGCCTCCCACCCGCCCGCAGTTCTAGAAAACGACTCTGCGGCTTTTTCCAATGCTCTGTTGTCTGCACCAACGCTTCCTTCCTGCCTTTGGCGTCTTCTTGGGAGCAGCTGTGGCCTGTCCCCCGGCACCCTTCCCAGTGGGGGATGGACTTGCGGGGGATGGGTGTGGGGGATGGACTTGCGGGGGATGGTTAGGGGATGGTCTGTAGGGTTGGGTCTGCGGGGGTTTGTGCCACCCCTGCCCTGCATCTCAGCCTGTTTGTCCTCATCTTGTTCTTGCTTTGTTGGCCACACTGCATCTCACCTCACACAAAGGCCTCCAGCATTGTTTCTTTGCCTGGGAACCTGCAGGGGCCTCCTCTGCACTGGAAGTTGTACAGGATTTGTGGGTCCATCCCTCAGCCTCCAGCCCTGACACCGCCCCTGCCCCAGGGCCTTTGCACCTACTCCTCCTTCTGCCCGGAACCCTCGCCCACAGCTGCCTCTTTCTCTCAAATATGTTTCCTGCGACTGCCGTCCAGCACAGCACACATGGGGCCACCAGAATCGACAGAACCTCGCCTTCCCTCTGTTCCGGAGGCCGGAGGGCTGAGGCCGAGGCGTGCTGGCTGGGCTCTTGGAGGCGCGGAGCCAGAGTCCCCCCAACTCCAGGCCTCTCTGCCTCTGCTGCTGCCTGTGGTTCTGGGCCTGTGGCGCATTCTCCAGCCTTGGCCACTGCCTTCCGTGACCTCCCTCTCTGAGCTCACATCTCCCTCCCCCATCTCTGAGCTCACGTCTCCCTCCCCTCTCTCTGAGCTCACGTCTCCCTCCCCTCTCTCTGAGCTCACGTCTCCCTCCCCCGTCTCTGAGCTCACGTCTCCCTCCCCTCTCTCTGAGCTCACGTCTCCCTCCCCCGTCTCTGAGCTCACGTCTCCCTCCCCTCTCTCTGAGCTCACGTCTCCCTCCCCTCTCTCTGAGCTCACGTCTCCCTCCCCTCTCTGAGCTCACATCTCCCTCTCCTCTCTCTGAGCTCACGTCTCCCTCCCCGATGTCTGAGCTCACATCTCCCTCCCCTCTCTCTGAGCTCACGTCTCCCTCCCCTCTCTCTGAGCTCACGTCTCCCTCCCCCATGTCTGAGCTCACGTCTCCCTCCCCTCTCTCTGAGCTCACGTCTCCCTCCCCTCTCTCGGAGCTCACGTCTCCCTCCCCCCTCTCTGAGCTCATCACGTCTCCCTCTCTCTGAGCTCACGTCTCCCTCCCCTCTCTCTGAGCTCACGTCTCCCTCCCCTCTCTCTGAGCTCACGTCTCCCTCCCCCATGTCTGAGCTCACGTCTCCCTCCCCTCTCTCTGAGCTCACGTCTCCCTCCCCTCTCTCTGAGCTCACGTCTCCCTCCCCCATGTCTGAGCTCACGTCTCCCTCCCCCATGTCTGAGCTCACGTCTCCCTCCCCTCTCTCTGAGCTCACGTCTCCCTCCCCTCTCCCTGAGCTCACGTCTCCCTCCCCTCTCTCTCTGAGCTCACGTCTCTCTCCCCCATCTCTGAGCTCACGTCTCCCTCCCCTCTCTCTGAGCTCATGTCTCCCTCCCCCGTCTCTGAGCTCACGTCTCCCTCTCCTCTCTCTGAGCTCACATCTCCTCTCTCTCTCTTATGTATAGGATGCTTGTCATTGGATGTAGGATCCTTCTAAATCCGGGACAGTCTCATCTCTGGATCCTTAACCCAGTACATCTGCAATGACATCGATTTCCAAATACGGTCCCATCACAGGCCCTGGGGTGTGGGCATGGTCAGTGGTTCTGGGGGCCTCCCTTCAGCCCACTCTCCCCACTCATCATTCAGGGGGAAGCTCAGTGGCCCCGGCTACCCCTGCCGCCCACTCAAGCAATGCCCACTTCTTCGCTACTCTTTTTTCTTTATGGAGCTCATTTATTTCTGAGATTAACACGCCTCACCTACTGCCAGGTTACCTGGAGGGCAGGGACATGGTGTATTTACTGTGAGCTGTGTCCTTGGTCCACGGTGCCGTCTCGGGAAGGCCTGCTGAGTGGGCGAGCGAGTCTCCCTGGGCTGAGGGTTTGCACATGGGCGGTGGGTGGGCCAGAGCCCTCTCCCCATCTCAGGAGGGCACACTGGTTCCAGACCCCACCTGTGACGGCCTCTCTACAGGGATTTCCACCCCGGATCACGGTCACCCCCTTCCCTAGGACCCGGCCTGTGCTTTTCTCCTGCTTTGAGAAGGCCTGGTGAGCCCCTTGCCCCATGAGGGGTGGCAGGTGCGAGTGTCTTGTGGCGGAATTTCAGGATCTCCCTCCATAGGCCCTAAGTCCTGGCGACTAAGCACATCCTTCAAGATCGTTCCGAGAAGGTGGCGTAGGCTAGGGTGGGGGTGGCTGAGAAGGGAGGGCCGTGGGGAACGTTTTCCTCTTCCCTGCCCTCAGAAACACAATCTCCCATCCGGAGTGAGCAGCTCCTGGTGGCTGGGCAGTGCCTGGCTCTGGCATTCTAGTCCAGGACGGGGGCCCCTGTGCGGCAGGCCAGGCTCCCTGACCCCGGACCCCGGTCTTCCCCACGCCCTCCCCTGCAGTGCAGGGCTCCACACAGCCAATTCTCTCTCCTCGCAGTGAGGCACTGAGGCAGGAGGGAGGGTGACAACCTAGACCTGAAGTGAGCCAGTTGCCCAAGGAGAGAAAAGCTGCTCAGGTTTTGGGGTGACTGGGGCGGGGGTAGAGGGCACGAGGCTGGCTCAGGGCCCTGGGGAGCAGGGACTCCTACTGTGGATTAATTTGCTGCACACCTGCAAATTAGCTGGGTGTGGCTTCTGTCTGCCTGTGTACTGGGTGCTGCCTCGTGTGAGCTGAGGACGAGGAAGGGAGGGCAGAGGTGGAGGAGGGACACACTGGTCGACAGGGCGGCTGCAGCTCTGAGGCCAGGGCTCCAGGAATTCAGGCTTGCTCTGGGGTCTTTGATCTCTGTGTTCTGGGGGCTGCAGGAGCCTCGCTCACATCCTGACACCCCCTTAGCTCCAGTCCCTGCTCTAGCCCCAGTTCAGGGATTGCACTGTGGTGGCTGAAATCTTGTTTGTCCACCAGGAGGACCCCCCTGGACCGGGGCCAACGGCTGACCCCTCCTCAGCCTTTGTTCTCCTTGTGGTACATTTGTGACCTCAGTGGCCGGCTCAATGCCACCTGGGCTGTCCAGGCACGTGGATGTTCCCGGAGCCCTGGGAATCACTTTGCCTGCACCTGAAGGGCAGCCAGGACAGAGGGGCCTCTCCTGAGGGCGGTGAGGCCACTTTGCTGTGTCAGATTCATGGACTGTAATGAAATTCATCAGATGAGAAACAGACAAAGGAAAATACAGTATGAAAGGTGGAGCCGTGTTCCTCTCCTTTAAAAAGATTTAAAAAACTGTGAACAGGGCGGAAATATTCCTTTGGTCATGACCCAGCGTTAAAAACGTGTAAAATCCTGCATGGTTGCTTCCAGCCCCTCTGTGCTTTTCCTCCATTCAAGGTACGCGATTGTTTCTGTAAAAATAACACATGCTCATTACAAAGAATTTAATCAATGCAGAAATGTGCCAGGAAAAACATGCCTTCGCCCAGGAAAAGCTGGCACTGGTATCCAGTGATCGTGACTCCAGGTGAATAACGGAGAAGCAGAAACACTGAACACGCTGCAGGTGCTATTTTCAGTCAGAGTTAAATTTCATTCACTTGAGCTTAAGATGAGAAAAGGAAACTCACGGAGTTTTTTTGACTGGCAAATGAGTAGTTCTCTGTCAACTTATTTTTGAGAGTGCTCTCTGAGGCTGTTGTAAAAAGTTTACAAAGCACTGCAAGGTTCGAGTCATCTTTTAAGCATATATGACACTTTTAGACATGGCCGTAAAACATGAAGAATTCGTGTGTTGATTCTTCTGCCTCTTTTCCTCCCACCTTCCGACTTGTTGGTTTTATCCTTGCTTTTAGATTGTCCTGCTTTGCAACGCTGGTTTGCACTCTGTGACGGTAATTCCTGCGCCACTGGGTATGGGCCGTCTTTCCACGACCCCGTACTCTCGTGAACACAGTGGCTGCCGCTTCTCTATTCCTGAAGTTGGATTCCACTCTGGATTGCTTTGCCGGCTGGAATCTGTGTTTTCAGGAAGAGCTCTTGTGTGCTGACGATCCTTCATGCTGGAGGGTGAGCACCTCTGCCTGCGTACTGGGTGCTGCCTTAGCTGGGTGTGGCTTCTGTGGCCCTGCAGCCATTCCCTCCACACCCAGCCGTGGTTTTCCTGTGTCTTTTGGCTCCGAAGACGGATGGGAACGACTGAGGCCAGTATGGCTGATTGTTTTCTTGCAAATGGTTTACTTTTTGTTGCCTAAAGAGTCTTCTTTACCCTCAGTGCTCAGGGTCGGATGTTTTCTTTCAACATTTTCTGGAAAATAATACCCTCTTCAGATCTGCCAGTCCAATGTGTTTATTATTATTGTTGTTGTTTCAGAGAAATTTGTCTTTGGATACACCATGTCTTCCACTTGCTGGGCTCTTGACTTCAGGGAAACCCTTTTTCCTTATGTTGATTTTTTGCACGTCTTTCATGTTGATTAGCTTCTCTCTCAACGTCTCTTTCATCTACATTTACTCTGCTGATTTCAAGATTTTCTCCTAGGGGGATATTTGATTTTCAGTGACAGATAATACAAAATAGAAATGATAATAGAATTTGAAAAATATAACTTAGTAAATGCTGGTGACATTATGGCTCCAGGCAAGGATTATCAACTGGCATTAAAACAATTCCGGGAACGGCAGACAAGGGGCCACGTCCACAGGGCGCCAGTGCAACCCCGTGAAGATGACCTTCTGGACACGGGCGTGGTGAGGCGGCTGGAAATGGAGGAGGCAGCGTGTGCTCGCTCCCTGCCCGGGCTGACCCCGCCGTGCTCGCTCCCTGCCCGGGCTGACCCCGCCGTGCTCGCTCCCTCCCCGGGCTGACCCCGCCGTCCTCGCTCCCTCCCCGGGCTGACCTCGCCGTGCTCGCTCCCTCCCCGGGCTGACCCCGCCGTGCTCGCTCCCTCCCCGGGCTGACCTCGCCGTGGCTCACACTGGTGCGGCCTGACATCGTTGTTGTGAGGAACTCGACAGACACAGCGCGGCCTGTGGAGAGCGGACACGCCAGACTTCTGGTGATTTCAGCCTTTAGAGTGACCTGCAGCGTCCAGATAGCGGCAGAGGTGGAGCTGAGAACACCGGGCAGAGCAACGCGACCGTCCAGCCACCGAGGCGCCTGCAGAACCAGCGTCCGGTGTCCCCTCAGCAGGCCGGACTCTGCTTGGTGGCACGACAGCCCAGGGCCACGGGTGGCGCTTGGTGGGTTCTGCTTTCCACAGACCTGCTGCCCGGGACAGTTTTTAGGTCAGTTCAGGCCTGAGTATTCGCTGAGTCAAAACAGTGTGAAACGGAATGGAGGGGACCGCGCACCGATCTAGGCAGGCAGCGGTGAGGGGTGTGTGCCGGGTGTCCACGCGGGTGTGGGCTGTGTGAGTGTTCGCACAAGGAAGGGGCTGAAGGACCTGCACTGTGGAAACGTGGAATTTTCATTTTTATTTTTTTGTCGGAGTCTTACTCTGTCTCCCAGGCTGGAGTGCAGCGGCATAATCTCGGCTCACCGCAGCCTCCACCTCCCGGGTTCAAGCGAGTCTCTTGCCTCAACTTCCGGAGTAGCTGGGACTACGGGCCTGTGCCACCATGTATTTTTATTTTGTATTTTTTTTTTTTGAGACAGAGTTTCACTCTTGCCCCGCAGGCTGGAGTGCAATGGCGCGATCTCGGCTCACGGCAACCTCCACCTCCCAGGTTCAAGTGATTCTCCTGCCTGAGCCTCCCTAGTAGCTGGGATTACAGATGCACGCTACCAAACCCAGCTAATTTTTATATTTATTTATTTATTTCTTTAGCAGAGATGGGTTTCGCCATGTTGGTCAGGCTGGTCTCAAACTCCCAACCTCAGGTGATCCGCCCACCTCGGCCTCCCAAAGTGCTGGGACAACGGGCGTGAGCCACAGTGCCCGGCCCGCCATGTATTTTTAGTAGAGACAGGGTTTCATTATGTTGACCATGCTGGTCTCAAACTCCTGACCGCAAGTGTTTTCTCATTTTGCTTATATTTTCTAATATTCTAAAATGCGTATCTATTACTTCTATAATAATAAAAGGGTTGTTTTACAAATAAAAGTAGTATACATAATTCTTAAAACATTGATTTTTAATGGTGCTATTATATGTCTCAGCGCTTTTAGGTTCTTTATTAGGACCTTAATGGTGTTATTTTGGTCTTCAATTTGTTTCCTTAGATCTGCAATCTCTCTCTTCATATCACTTCATTTTATTACCTTATTTTAAATTCTTATTTTTATTGAACTTAGGTTATTATTAAGTTGTTTTACTATGAAGAAATTATGAAAAACTTCCTTTGGTCCTAGAATTAGGTTTCCTGTGTTTCTGTCTGTCCCCTGCTCCATCTCTCTCCCCTCTCTCTCCCTCCCTCTCTATTTCCCTCTCTCTCCCTCTCTCTCTCTCCATCTCTCTCTGTCTCTCTCTCCCTCCCTCTCTCTCTCCTTCTGTGTCTCTCTCTCCCTCTCTCTGTCTCTCTCTCTCTCTATCTCTCTCTGTCTGTCTCTTCCTCTCTGTCTCTCTCTCTCCCTGCCTCTCTCTCCCTCTCTGTCTCCATCTCTCTCTGTCTCTCTCCCCCCCTTTCCCCCCCTTTCCCCCCCTTTCCCCCCTCTGTCTCTCTCTTTCTCTCTTTCTCTCTCTCTGTCTCTCTCCCTCTCTCTCTGTCTCTCTCTTCCTCTCTGTCTCTCTCGCCCTCTTTCTCCCTCTCTATCTCCCTCTCTTATCTCCCTCTCTCTCTCCATCTCTCTCTGTCTCTCTCTCCCCCGTCTCTCCCCCTCTCTCTCCTCCTTTCTCTCCCTCTCTCTCTCTCATCCTCTTTCTCCCTATTTCCCCCTCTCTCTCCATCTCTCTCTGTCTCTCTGTCTCCCCCACTCTCTCTCTCTCTCCCTCTCTCTCTCTCCCCCCCCCTCTCTCCCTCTCTCTCTCCCTCTCTTTGTCTCTGTCTCTCTCTCTCTCCCCCCGCCCTCTCGGTCTCCCTCTCTCTCTGTGTCTCTCCTCCTCTCCCTGTCTCTGTCTTTCTCTCCCCCACTCTCTCTCTCCCTCCCTCTCTCTCGGTCTCCCTCTCTCTCTATCTGTCTCTCCCTCTCTCTGTCTTTCTCTCCCTCTCTCTGTCTTTCTCTCCCTCTCTCTTTCTCTCTCCCTCTCTGTCTGTCTCTCTCTCCCTCTCTGTCTGTCTGTCTCTCCCTCTCTGTCTATCTCTCTCTGTCTCTCCCTCTCTCTCTCTCTCTGTCCCTCCCCACTCCCCCTGTAGTGTCCAGGTGACCTTGACCTTGACATCTGGAGTATAATTGTCCAGATACTCCCTTTGCTCTGGTGTCATGGGGTGGCTTTGGACTCCTTCCTCTGGGCATCTGCCACAGACTGGTTGCCTCTTCCAGCCTCAGGTGGGGACTCCTGCGGGCGCGGGGATGGCGGGGAACGACAGTGTGCACCCTTTGCGTATTCGTGTAGCAGACCTTGCCTACCACGCAGCAACTCCCCTCCACCTCGTTTCTTACCAAACCTTGCTTCTATTCAAGGCAGCCGTGTGCCCAGCTGGAAACAGAATCTGTTGTCCACACGTCTCTTGCAGTTAGGCATGGCCATGGGATGGATTCTGGTCTGTGGGGACTTAAAGGGACGTGTCTCCTTAGGTGCTGTCCCTCTCCCTGCCCCGTCCCCCTTTGTTCCTGATGGCACCTTGATGGCTGGGGCTGCGTCCTGCACTCTTCTTGCAGAGACCTCAGCTGTGGTGGCCTTAAGCCATGCAGGTCCCCGTGGTCTTCTTGCTGTGAGTAGAGATCCTCTGGGGACTATGATAAAATGCACAAGATGCTGGTAAGATTCAGGTTCGGCAGCTCTGGGGAGGGGCCTGGGGCTCTGCATTCCCGAGGGGCTCTTGCATGATGTGGAAGCAGCTGGCCTGGGGCCACACTCTGAGGAGCAGGTGTTCAGCCGCTGTTTCGTCAGGTTTCAGCTACGCGTAGCTGGGTGTGACCCCAGCCTGGGGTGCTGGGCTCTGGGTCTCCCAGACTGTGAATTCCCTGCAGGTTTTATTTTTCGAGATGGGAGGGGTGTCCCTCACTCCCTGGGGAGGCCCCGGGGCTGGGGCTCTATGCAGAGTCCTGGAGCCTTCGTGCTGCCAGACAGAGCCAACCCCAGCATCCGCGTCCCCTGGGCTTGCCTCTGTGCTGGACATTTCCTAAGCCTCAGGCAGGCAGAGTGGGGGGCAAAGCTCTCCAGGGTTTGCTCCTCTGAACCTGGGAACATTAATGAGAGTAATGAGAGTGCTGGGGTTTGACTCACTCAACAGTCTTTAAAAATAATGTATTTTAGCCGGGCGCGGTGGCTCACGCCTGTAATCCCAGCACTTTGGGAGGCCGAGGCGGGCGGATCACAAGGTCAGGAGATCGAGACCACGGTGAAACCCCGTCTCTACTAAAAATACAAAAAATTAGCCGGGCGCGGTTGTGGGCGCCTGTAGTCCCAGCTACTCGGGAGGCTGAGGCAGGAGAATGGCGTGAACCCGGGAGGCGGAGCTTGCAGTGAGCCGAGATCGCGCCACTGCACTCCAGCCTGGGCTGGGCGACAGAGCGAGACTCCGTCTCAAAAAAAAAAAAAAAAAAAAAAAAAAAAAAAAAAAAAAAAAAATAATGTATTTTAGTATCACAACGACAGTGAGGATCCAGAAGGCATTGCTCTGGGGCTGCTGTAGGGAGTAGTCGCAGTCGATTTGCCTCCGAGCACCAGTGATTCATCCACGTCACCCAGTTTCTCCCGAGCATGTTTCCTGGAGGCCGAGCCCACGCTGTCGGGAAGGGCCCTCTCTTTGCTGTGCGGAATTCACAAGCAGGGCTGGAGAGAGGAGCAGGGGCCTGGACCTGAGTCCTTCATGACGGGGTGAGGCGAGTGCACCCTGTGGGCCAGGCTGGGTGGGTGGGGAGGGCAGGCGTTGGCCTCACCCTCGGGACAGGGCCCTCCCCCAGGGAGAGAGGATGCAGCGCCAGGGCAGCGGCTCGGCCACCTCAGGTGAGGAGTAAATCACGTATAGCAAAGCGCCCACATTCAGTCAGTTGCTCTGTCCCCCAGGCCATCCCCGTGGCAACTCTGCTGTTTGTTCTGCTGACCAGGGTCCACTGAGTACCTGCCATGCCCTGCCCTGGGCCAGGAGGTCCAACCTGGCGGAATGCAACGGTCAAGGTCTCGGTCTGCGGCGTCCATCCTGGGCTGACGCACTGGGGAATCATTGATTGTCCCAAACTGTGACGACTGTGGGAAGGAAAGTGTCAGAGTGTATCAAAGTCTGTGACTCAGGCTGGGGTGCTCTTGGGGGCTTCTCCAGAGGGGACACTCTCCTGGGCCCAGGTGTGGCTGGAGAGGAGGGAGGTGAGGCTGCCCGGGCCAGTGGTGCTGCATGCTGAGCTGCAAGGAGGGCAGGCCTCGGTCAGTAGGGGCCAGCGGGTCCCAGCCCAGGCGCTGAGGGAGGGGTCGCTGCATTTCCCCCGGCTCTCACCCACCTGTCTCCCACCCCTGCCGTGTGACTCAGCCGCTCACCCTCCCGAGGGTGGAGTCTCTTTCCGTTCCTTTGTTCTGTGTCTGGCCGTGGGATGGGACGAGGGCAGAGGCTGGGAAGGCACCTGCTGGCTCTTCCTCTCTCCTTCACCATCACTGAGCAGTGTCTAGGCTCCCCAGCTGAGAATGAGACACATCGAGGGATGGGACAGAGCTGCCTGGTGGCAGCAGAGAGACAAGCAGCCCCAGACTAGTGAGTGAGCCCCGAGTGACCCCAGCGAGGACAGAAGAGTCACCTGAGCTCAGCCTGACCCCTGACCTGCAGCTTGTGAGCTAAATAAATACTCGGGTTGAAACCAGAGTTTCCGGGTGATTTGTTTCTAAGCATTATTGCTACAAAGGTGAACTGATGTGGTGAGGAAGGGCAAAAGGAGGCTGGAGGGAGTGGGATAGACTCTGCACGGCCTGAGGCCATGCACAGTGAGAAGTCTGGGGCACTGAGCAGTTGGGGCGGGGGTGACGGGTCAGCTGTGACCTCCCCATGCACTTAGCACTCTCCAGAGGGCTCTGAGAATCTCATTTGCCACGAGGAAGAGCCTTGGGGGAGCTCACTGGGCAGGGGGTGGTCTGGGCTGGGCATAAGTGGGATTGAGGCCAGGCCAGGCTGGTGGGGGCGTGGGCCCCCAGGACTCGGACCTCAGGGGCTGGAGGGATGCTCAGGGCTTCCTCCACCCGAGGGATAACAGCAGAGGGAGCCTCTAACCTCCTTCCTCCGCTGGCGTTGGGAAACAGCCGTGGGGCTCATGGGCCTCCTTGGAGGTTCTATGCCGCTCCTCTATCACCCATCTCCCGCTCAGCGTGGGGAGGAAAGGACCGCTGAGTTCTATTATCCCCAAAGCTGAAGGATGATCTCGAGTTTTATCTGCGAGGAAACTCATTTGATTTTAAATGATTTTCAGCCTGGAAGTTAGTAGATTTTAGGAGGCTCTTAAATAAATTGCTTAGAAATAAAGATGAGCTTCTTGGTTTACGGTGAAACTTAATCTGTCCTGACTGGAACACTTGCAGAGATTTGGCTCAGGGATGCTGGACCTGACTAGGCAGATCAGAGAGACGGGGGTGTCCTCGGTGTCAAAAATGGGGTTGTGCAAATGTGCCACATCTGTGACATATTTACTGTTCTTTGTGCTTTTGCATGTAGAAAAATAAACTTTTTCTGATTATGTCAGTACTTGATGTTTATTGTAGAGAACTAGTAAAATAAACTGAAGTGTAAAAAAGAAAATAGGTGTTGTCTCTGAAGCTGTAGCTCCATGAAAACCACACTTTACATTTCGGTTATGTATTCCACATAACTCTCCTCCTCAATTTTACAAAACCGAGTGCGTACTGGGCATGAGTTTATAACATTTTAAAAACGTAATAGATTCTGTATACATTATACTTTTTATAACATGATTTAAATGCTGGAGGGGTAGCCATTGTTTAAACACACTGCATTTATTCAGCCAGTCTCCTCCTGCTGGATGTGGAGCTCTTCCCTCGCTGTTTCAGTGTACGAGTCAACCTAGGCTGGGTGTTGCTGCAGGGAAAAGCTAATGCCAAACCTCAGTGGCTGTGATGGTTATTCCTAGGTATCAACTTGCCTAGGCTAAGGGATACCTAGAAAACTGGTGAAACATTCTTACTGTGTGTGTCTTCGTGATGCCTGAGTTGGTGGACAGAGTGGAGAAGCTCCGCCCTCACCCATCCAGTCCACTGGGGGCCCAGAGTGAACGAAAAGGTGGAGGAAAGGTGAATTCCCTCTCTCTCTCTTTCTCTTGCCCCCTCTCCCTGCCTCCTCCTTCCTCTCTCTGTCTCTCGCCCTCTCTTTCTCCCTCTCTTTCTCCCTCTCTTTCTCTCTCTCTCTCTCTCCTGGAACAGGAATGCCCTTCTTATTTTATTTTTTATTTTTAGAGACGGAGTCTTGATCTGTCGTCCAGGCTGGAGTGTGGTGGCACGATCTCAGCTCACTGTAAGCTCCGCCTCCCGGGTTCATGCCATTCTCCTGCCTCAGCCTCCCAAGTAGCTGGGACTATAGGTGCCCGCCACAGTGCCTGGCTAATTTTTGTATTTTTAGTAGAGTTGGGGTTTCACCGTGTTAGCCAGGGTAGTCTCGATCTCCTGACCTCATGATCTACCCGCCTCGGCCTCCCAAAGTGCTGGGATTACAGGCGTGAGTCACTGTGCCCAGCCAGGAATGCCCTTCTTCTCCTGCCCTTGGAGATCAGAGCTCCAGGTTCCCTGGCCTTTGGCCCCCAGGGCTTAGCCAGCATCCGCCACCCCTTGTTCTCATGCCTTCAGCCTTGGATTCAGAGTCACACCATTACCTTCCCCGTTTCCGAGGCCTTCAGACTTGGACTGAGCCATGATATCGGCTTCCTTGTTTCTCCAGCGTGCAGACAGCCTGTGGGACTTCTCAGTCTCTATAATCACTCGAAAGAAATTGAAGAGGATACAAACAAATGGAAAGACATCCCATGCTCATGGGTCAGAATTAATGTCGTTAAAATGGCCATACTACCCGAAGCGGTCTACAGATTCAATGCAATTCCTATCAAAATACCCATGACATTCTTCACAGAAATAGAAAAAAACTTAACATTAAAAAGATCTTGGCCGGGCGCGGTGGCTCAAGCCTGTAATCCCAGCACTTTGGGAGGCCGAGACGGGCGGATCACGAGGTCAGGAGTTCGAGACCATCCTGGCTAACACGGTGAAACCCCGTCTCTACTAAAAAATACGAAAAACTAGCCGGGCAAGGTGGCGGGCGCCTGTAGTCCCGGCTACTCGGGAGGCTGAGGCAGGAGAATGGCGTAAAAACCCGGGAGGCGGAGCTTGCAGTGAGCTGAGATCCGGCCACTGCACTCCAGCCTGGGCGACACAGCGAGACTCCATCTCAAAAAAAAAAAAAAAAAAAAAAAAAAAAAAGATCTTAACAATCTTAACATTAAAATTCTTAACCACAAAAGACACAGAATAGCCCAAGCAATCCTGAGCAAAAAGAACAAAGCTGGTACAAAAATTAGCTGGATGTGGTGGCACACACCTGTAATTCCAGCTGCTTGGGAAGCTGAGGCAGGAGAATCGTTTGAACCTAGGAGGCAGAGGTTGCAGTGAGCTGAGATTGTGCCACTGCACTCCAGCCTGGGCCACAGAGTGAAACTCCATCTAAAAAAAAAAAAAAAAAAGTGCTGGAGGAATCACATTACCAGATCTCAGAATATATGACAAAGCTGTGGTAACCAAAACAGCATGGTACCGGCATTAAAAAAACAGATACATAGACCAATGCAACAGAGTAGATAACCTAGAAATTAATCCATCTATCTCCCACTAACTGATTTTTAACAAAGGTGCCAAGAACACCCACTGGGGAAAAGGACAACCTCTTCAATAAAAGATGCTGGAAAACCTGGATATCCATAATGCAGAAGAATGAAGCTAGACCCCCACCTTTCACCCTACACAAAAATCAATTCACAAGGGATAAAAAACCTGAGTGGAAGACCCAAAAGTACGAAACAAAGGGAGAATGCCTTAGGACATTGGTCGGGAAAATATTTTATCAGTAAAATCGCAAAAGCACAGGCAACACAAGCAAAAATAAACACATGGAGTTTATGTCAAACTAAAAAGCTTCTGCATGGTGAGGGAAGCAATCAAGAGAGTGAAAAGCCAACCTACCAAATGGGAGAAGATATTTATCAACTACTCATTTGACAAGGAACTAACATCCAGAACATACAAGAAACTCAAAAAACTCAACAACAAAAAACCAGATTAAACAGCAACAATTTGATTAAAACATTGGCAAATGATCTGAACAGACATTTCTCAAAAGAAGACATGCAAATTGTCAACAGATCTATAAAAAAATGCTCAACATCACTAACCATCAGGGAACTGCAAATCAAAACCACGAGGAGACACCATCTTATACCAGTCAGAGCTGGTCTATTATCAAAACAAGTAACAAATGCTGGCAGGGATGCAGAGAAAAGGGAACCTGCACCCTGTTGGTGGGAAGGTGAATGAACACAACCGCTGTGGAGAACAGCACGGAGCTTCCTCAGGAAACTGCAGACAGGACCACACGATCCAGCAACCCCCCTTCTGGGTGTTTATCCAAAGGGAAGGAAGTCAGTGCATCGGAGAGACGTCCTCACCCTGTGTTGACTGCAGCACCGTTCACAGCAGCCATGATATGGAACCAACTTGGGTGTCTGACAGCAGATGATTGATGAAGAAAGTGTGGCACACACACCGCAGAATATTATTCAGCCATGAAAAAGAATGAGATCCTGTCATTGGTGGCAACATGGATGGAACTGGAGGACATTAGGTTAAATGAAATAAGCCAGGAACAAAAAGACAAATTTCACATGTTCTCACATGGGGAAGCTAAAAAATGTTGACCTCAAATAAGTAAAAAGTAGAATAGAACATACTGGATGGTGGGAAGGGGAGGGGAAAGGAGGGGGAAAGACTTGTTAAAGGAAACAAAATTACGGCCAGGCAGGGGAAGGTGTGAGTGTCTATGTCACTACAGGATGACCAGAGTTGACATGTTACATAGTTTCAAACAGCTGGAAGGACATTGAATGCTCCTAACAGAAAGAAATACGTGTTTGACACAACGGTGTTAAAAAAAAAAGAAACTTCAGCCAAATTAAATCTAAAAGAGTATAATTGAGCAAAGAACAATTTGCAAATTGGGCAACCTCCCGAGCCAGAGTGGGTGCAGAGACTCCCGTGCAGCCACGTGGGGGAAGAAGATTTATGGACGGCAAAAGGAAAGTGATGTACAGAAAACGGAAGTGAGGGACAGAAACAGCCGGATTGGTGGCAGCTTGGCATTTGTCTTATTTGAACACGGTTTGAACAGTTGACCACCTGTGATTGGCCAAAACTCAGTGATTGGCACTAGAGTAGGTGACAGTCTGTTTGCACCTCCGTGTAGGCTACAGTTCACCACGTACAGAGAAACCTTCGGGCCGAACTTAAAACGTGGAAGGATGCAGCTTTAGGCCAATGGATTTGATTTAACAATGGACACACTAATTACCCTATGTGGTCAGTGTGGGTTATATATATCAAAAGAGCACTATGGAACCCTTGACTATCATGCAATTATTCTATGTCAAAACATTTAACAATTGGGAAAATACAAATTACTCCGAAGAGGAAATGGAGACATAGAAATCTTCTCCAAAGAAGATATGCAAAGCCAACAAACCCATGAAAAGATGCTCCATGTCACTCATCATTAGGGACATGCAGATCAAACCGCAGTGAGAAACCACCTCGCACACATGCTAAAAGCCGGAAAGTACAAGTGTTGGTGAAAATGCAGAGAAACTGGAATCCTTGTGCATCGCTGGTGGGAAGGAGAGTGGTGTAGCTACTGCAGAAGAGAGCGTGGAGGGTCCTCAAAAAATTAAAACTAGAGCTACCGTTGGATCAGCAATTCCTCTCTGGGTAGACATCCAAAAGAGTTAAAGGCAATAGCTGGGCACGGTGGCTCACGCCTGTAATTCTAGCACTGCGGGAGGCTGAGGCAGGAGGATCACCTGAGGTCAGGAGTTCAAGACCAGCCTGGCCAACATGGTGAAACCCCGTCTCCACTAAGAGTACAAAAAATTAGCTGGTCATGATGGCAGGTGCCTGTAATCCCAGCTATTCGGGAGGCTGAGGCAGGAGAATCACTTGAACCCGGGAGGCAGAGGTTGCAGTCAGCCAAGATCACACCACTGCATTCCAGCCTGGGCAACAGAGCAAGACTCCGACTCAAGAAAAAAAAAAATTGAAGGCAAGGTCTCAAAGAGATATTTGCACAGCCATGTTCATACAACATTATTCACAATAGACAACAGGTGAACACAGCCCAGGTGTCCATTGACATGAACAGATAAACGCAATGCAGTCTACCCATACAATGGGACATTATTCTGCCTCAAAAAGGAAGGAAATTCTAACGCAGGCTGCAAGGTGGATGGACCTCAAGGACATTAGGCGAAGTGAGCTGAGCCAGTGACAGAAGGACAAATCCCGTCTCCGCTTATATGAGGTCCCCAGAATCATCAGATTTAGAGAACAGAGGTTGCTAGATTTAGAACAGAGGTTGCTAGAGCTGGGGGAGGGCAGTGGGGAGTTTGTGCTTCCTGGGGACAGGGTTTCCGTTTGGGAGGATGGGAAGGTTCCGGAGGTGGGAAGGTTCTGGAGGTGGGCGCTGGTGATGGCTGCACAGCAACATGAATGTGCCTCCTGCTGCTGAAGATGCAGTTTTAAGAATGGTTAAAAATGGTTAAAACGGCAAAACTTATGTCATGCATATTTTGCCACAATTAAAAATAATTAATTGCTGCCATGGGCGGTGGCTCACGCCTGTTATCCCAGCACTTCAGGAGGCCGAGGCAGGCAGATCACAAGGTCAAGAGATCGAGACCGTCCTGGCCAACATGGTGAAACCTCGTCTCTACTAAAAATACAAAAAATTAGCTAGGCATGGTGGTGGGCGCCTGTAGTCCCAGCTACTCAGGAGGCTGAGGCAGAAGAATCGCTTGAACCCGGGATGAAGAGGCTGCAGTGAGCCAAGATCACGCCACTGCACTCCAGCCTGGGTGACAGAGCGAGGCTCCATCTCGAAAAAAAAAAAAAATTAATTCCATCTAAAATTTACCTTCACAACATTTAGACTGGTCTTAGCCAAAAACCATGGCCTGGCCAAATTGACATCTAAAATTAACCATCTCATACTGAAATCGAGGGCTGAGGAGGAAGGGATAGATTCTGGGGAGGGAAATCGAGAATGGGGTTGAGTTTCCAAGAGAGGAGAGATGGGTGCTAAGGAGACAAAACCAGTGGTGGATGGAAGAGCCGGGTCCCTGCTTGGGCTCCCCTGCTGGGGTCGCTGGGGGTCGCTGGGGTCGCTGGGGGTCGCTGGGGGTCGCTGAGGTCGCTGGGGGTCGCTGGGGTCGCTGGGGGTCGCTGGGGGTCGCTGGGAGTCACTGGGGTCGCTGGGGGTCGCTGGGGGCTGCTGGGGGTCACTGGGAGTCGCTGGGGTCGCTGGGTTCGCTGGGGTTCACTGGGGGTCGCTGGGGGTTGCTGAGGTCGCTGGGGGTCGCTGGGGGTCGCTGAGGTCGCTGGGGGTCGCTGGGGTCGCTGGGGGTCGCTGGGGGTCGCTGAGGTCGCTGGGGGTCGCTGGGGGTCACTGGGGGTGGCTGGGTTCGCTGGGGTTCACTGGGGGTCGCTGGGGGTTGCTGAGGTCGCTGGGGGTCGCTGGGGGTCGCTGGGGGTCGCTGAGGTCGCTGGGGGTCGCTGGGGTCGCTGGGGGTCGCTGGGGGTCGCTGAGGTCGCTGGGGGTCGCTGTGGGTCACTGGGGGTGGCTGGGGTCGCTGGGTTCGCTGTTTCTCCCAACACTGGCGCGGTTTTCTCTGCTGTGACCAGGGAGGATGGGGTAAAGGGCTTGCATGCCAACACAGCGTCCCCTCCTGTCCTTGTCACCCCAGATCTCAGCAGAAACAGAGGCAAGCCAGTGACGGGAGATCAGGGAGTGGGAGGGTGGGGGGCTCTGGGGTCGGAGGTCATGGCTGCCCCGAGGAGGGCTGAGACCTCGCTGAGACCTCACAGCCGGGGCCCTGACTCCTGGAGTCCACTCTGTTGAGCCACAGGACACAGTTCTAGGCATCCTGGGGTGGTGCCCTAGAGGCTCGGCTCCTCCTCCTCCCTCTGCTGGGAGCTGGTGGATGCCGCCAAGTCCAGAAACATCTCTTGAACATTGCTCAGCCCGTCCGCACGCAGCTTTGCCCTGGGTCTGACAACTTCCCTCTGCGTTCCCAGGATCTCCCCTTGGGGGCTGTGCTGGAGGACTGGGGGTGTGGCTTCTTTACCCTCCCTCAGTCGCACAACCTCTGAGTCTGCCGCCTCCAGGGCGTCTGCTAAAAAGATCGCTTCTGTTGTAATTGAATGTGGAAGTGCGTTCCATCCAGGCAGTGCTGTTATTATCTGGTGTTGAATTTCAAGTAAAATAAAAATTAAAATTCCCAGTGCTGGTTCATCTGCGCTCATGAATCTCATCCCTGCCTGCCACGCGGTGCGCTGGGCATTCACAGAATGGTCGTGCCAATGGCATCAGAGAGGTAATTATATTTATAATTGGACACATAAATCAGCTTCTTTTTTTGTGGGGCTCGATCTCAATGTGGTGTGGTGCATGAGCTGTGTACATGTGTGTGTACAAGAATAGGCATGCAGGCCTGTGCTCATATATGTAGGCATGTGTGCACGTGCACACGTGTGCATGTGTGGGTTGCACGAGTGTGTGTGCACAGATGTGCATGTGAGTGTGCACGTGTGCATGTGTGTTGCATGAGCATGTGTGCAGGTGTGCATATGTGTTCCATGAGCATGTGTGCATGGATGTACGTGTGAGTGTGCACGTGTGCACCTGTTCAGTGGATATTTACTAGCAAACTCCCCTCTAATAGCTCCTTGCCGTATTCCTGGGCAGACCAGGGTGAACAAACAGGATGGCCTGACTTTGTTTTTCTTGGCCACAGATAGTGGAACCTAAGTATGCTGGGCATCCAGGGAAAGTGGACGCCACCCCCCAGGGCCTGCCACCAGGAGCTTGTGCAGATTCTGGCGTTTGGGATGGACAGAGTGCCTGGTAGCAGTGCTGGCTGGTGGGGTTGACCCTGGGTGCCCAGGAAGGCACCTGCCCTCATGGCACATCTACAGGCTTGCCTGGTTCCCTTCCACAGGGCGATTCCCTCCTGCTCTCATACCTGTGAGGCTGGGTCCAGCTGAGCGGAGCAGCAGTTGCTTGAGAAGGACGGACACTGCGGTTGCCTAGGCAACCCCTCCCTGGCTAACCAAGGCCGGTTTTGTTCAGACTCTGAGCAGCAGCCATGTGCTCAGGGAAGGCAGCCCCTCCCCAGCCCCTGTGTGACACCCCACTGGCCTCAGCCCACGGTGGAATTCAGTCAGCCTCGCCATGGTTGGAGAGACCCGAACCAGCCAGGCCACCCTGACGGCGGGACCCAGGGAGGGTCTGAGGGGCTGTGGGGAAGTTGTCCTCACTCTCACAAAGGGACATGAGGAAGGGCTGGGTCCTGGGGCTCTGGGATGGTGACACAGGAGGGGGCTGTGGGGTGGGCAGCTGCCGTGCAGTCCCTATGAGGGATGAGCTGCCTCTTATCCTTTCAGTCACTTTTCAGGTGGGTTTTCTGTTACAGCTGAGAGTGTCCGGATGGGTGCAGGGACCGAGTATTCATCGGTGATTTTTACACTCAGGATCCAGAGCTGAGGCTTCTTATGTACGTGGCGCGTGGCTCCGTGGCCCCGGGCCAGAAACCCAGAGCTGAGCCTTCTTATCTACGTGGCGCGTGGTCCTGTGGCCCCTGGGCCAGAAACCCAGAGCTGAGGCTTCTTATGTACGTGGCATGTGGCTGTGTGGCCCCTGGGCCAGAGACCCAGAGCTGAGGCTTCTTAGGTACGTGGCACGTGGCACCATGGCAACTGGGCCAGAAACTGAGAGCTGAGGCTTCTTATGTACATGGTGTGTGGCTGCGTGGCACCTGGGCCAGAAACCCAGAGCTGAGGCTTCTTATCTACAGGGAGCATGGCCGTGTGGTGCCTGGGCCAGCTTTTCTGTCAAGGGACTGTGGGCCTCAGCAAACGAAGCCAGAGCTCTCCTTCCTGCCTCTCCAGGAGTGGCTGGCACAGGACCCATATCTCAGCTTTTGCAGGCAACGCTTTGGGCACCCACAGAGAATATGACCAACATGGCGGAATCCCCGGCACCGCCGGAGGCTTTCTGGGCCTTCCACAGACTCACTTGCAAACTCTTCCCTCAGTCCTAACGGTTCCTGGCATCAGGCTTTGGCTCTGCCACGGCCTGAGAGTGACCCTGGACACTGCCCTTGTCCCCACCTGTGAGTGACACTGTTTGCCGCCTTGTCCCCGCCTGTGAGTGACCCTGGACGCCGTCCCCGTCCCCCGCCTGTGAGTGACCCTGGACGCCGTCCCCGTCCCCCGCCTGTGAGTGACCCTGGACACCATCTCCGTCCTCCGCCTGTGAGTGACCCTGGACGCCGCCCCCGTCCCCCACCTGTGAGTGACCCTGGATGCCACCCCTGTCCCCGCCTGTGAGTGACCCTGGACGCTGCCTCCATCCCCCACCTGTGAGTGACCCTGGACGCCACCCCTGTCCCCGCCTGTGAGTGACCCTGGACGCCACCCCTGTCCCCGCCTGTGAGTGACCCTGGACGCCGTCCCCGTCCCCGCCTGTGAGTGACCCTGGACGCTGCCTCCATCCCCCACCTGTGAGTGACCCTGGATGCCACCCCTGTCCCCGCCTGTGAGTGACCCTGGACACCATCTCCGTCCTCCGCCTGTGAGTGACCCTGGACGCCGTCCCCGTCCCCGCCTGTGAGTGACCCTGGACGCCGCCCCCGTCCCCGCCTGTGAGTGACCCTGGACGCCGCCCCCGTCCCCGCCTGTGAGTGACCCTGGACGCCGTCCCCGTCCCCGCCTGTGAGTGACCCTGGACGCCGCCCCCGTCCCCCGCCTGTGAGTGACCCTGGACGCCGCCCCCGTCCCCCGCCTGTGAGTGACCCTGGACGCCGCCCCCGTCCCCGCCTGTGAGTGACCCTGGACGCCGCCCCCGGAGTGACCCTGGACGCCGCCCCTGTCCCCCGCCTGCTGCGGAGGAAGGCAGGAGGGCCTCGCCCTTGCCACGAGTAACTTCTGAGCCTGGTTCCTCGCTGGCCGCTGTTTTTGGAAATCCTCTTTGCAGAACTGGCCTCAGAGGCTCGAGGTCAAAGTACCCCATGAGCTGCTTTGGGAAAGAGAGTTCGTCTGACAACAAGGGAGATGCTGAGCCAGGAACCTGTGATGTCACTGGGCTTCTGGGCCAGCAGGAGGCTGAGAAGCACAATACAAAGGTTCCCTTTTGTTTAAATTAAGCAAATTAAGAGGAAGTGGCCCAAATTCCGTCTGTGGGCACTGTTTGCACAGACATGGTGCCCACAGAAGCTGCTCACCCTGCCCCATCACCTGAGGCAAGACAGGCCTGGTGGTTCTGGGCGCCGCTCTGAGACGTGGGACCCTCTCCCACTCTGTGGACCTCCTGACCGCTGAATGCCTCTTGGATGAGCAGAGGTGGTGGCCTCGGGCTGAGCTGGGCAGTTTCCAGGCCAGACTGGAACGAGCAGCTCCCTCCTCTCCATCCTGGCCAAAGCCTGTCCCTATAGCGGCTCGGGTATGGCTGGAGTCTGAGTCATTGGTCCTTTGTCACTGAGCTGGCTGCTGGCCAGGAACTGGGACACCAAGGCCACGGCGTGGGAAAGGGGGATCTGCCCACGTAATGCTGCACGTGGACCTGTGGGGGCTGGTCCCCAAAGCAGCACCCATCATTTGGGATTATGGTCAACTGCGACTGACAGAAGCCCGGCTTTGGAGATTTAAACCAACGGGGGCAGAGAGGCAGTGTCAGGAAGAAGTAACTCCTGAGGACGTCAGTGGGAACTCGGGCTCACTCCCACCCCACCGTCTGCGGTGAGGACGTCAGTGGGAACGCGGGCTCACTCCCACCCCACCGTCTGTGGTGAGGACGTCAGTGGGAACGCGGGCTCACTCCCACCCCACCGTCTGTGGTGAGGACGTTAATGCGAACTCGGGCTCACTGCTACCCCACCGTCTGCGGTGAGGACGTCTCTAGATCTCATGGCCCCAAAGAGGCTGCCACCCCTCAAGCATCACACCCACATTCCAACAGGGAGAGGGAACAGGGGCAACGGCTAAGTCAGAAAGCCTGAGCCTCTCCCAGAAATCCCTGGGGACTTGACACAAGGTCACATGTCACCACAAAGGCCTCTGGGGAGTGTGGTTTCTAAAGCTGTCCTGCTAAACCCCACACGAAATCAGGTTTGCTAGGAAGCAAAGGGGAGGGTGGGCCCAGTGGATGGCTGACGGCTGCTACCATACCCCGAGGAGAAAACAGAGCAGAGGGGCACGGGCCAAGAGGTCAAGGGACCAAGAGGTGAAGAGGTCAAGGGACCAAGGGGGGCAAGGGGCCAAGAGGTCAAGAGGTCAAGGGACCAAGGGGTCCAGCCCTCCATCGCAAGGGCCAGGCAGGCAGGGCACGAGACACGCCTGAGTGGAGAAGGCGGCTGCGCACAAGTGAAAATGGACATTTTGAGTTCATTTAAAAAGTTATGTCACATGTTTGTTTTTAGAGCGGTTTAGGCTTATGGGAAATCGAGCAGAAAATACAGAGCCCCTCCCCTGCCACCAATGTCCCCTGTAATTAACATGTTATGCTGGCGAGGTGCACCTGTTACCACCGACGGGCCGACATCACACGCGGTCAGTTACAAAATTCCACACTCGCGTCGGGCCCCCTGTGTTGCACATCCTGTGGGTTTTGACAAATGCATAATGAGCCAGCATTGGACACCACGTGTGACTGGTCCCAGTCTGAACTCTCGGAGGAGTGGGGTTCACATGGGGTGGAGGTGGCCGACGTGGCAGTGCCCCAGGTGCTGGGAAGGCCAAGTGCCCCGCTTTTCCCCGGCCCTGGCACACCTGAACAGAGGCGTCATAGCTGCTCTCTTCCTGCGGAGGCAGGGATGGAGACTATTTCAGAGGCAGCTTTCTCCTTTTCTACGGCTCTGACACAGCTATTCATTCTTCACAGCAGGCAGGTTTGCTGAGTGAACGTCGGCCCGATGACAGCGTCCTCCGCGTTTTGTCTGTAATTATTACACTTAGTCCAGGTGTAATTACCCATAATTTGAGGAGGAAAGCGGTCGTGTATTTACCTTGTAATTTGCGGTCGCATGTTAGACTGATGTCGGCCTCTTCCTGCAGAAAGCTCTGGAACCCTTGAAGAATCTTCAGAGCACAGACAGCACAGCGAGGCGTGAGTGTGCGGCCGCTGGTGCGGACAGCGTTCAGAGCACAGACAGCACAGCGAGGCGTGAGCGTGCGGCCGTTGGTGCGGGCAGCAGAGTGTCCTGGCTGCCTGGGTGGGTCCATTGCACAAGCTGCTCTCCTGGGCTGTGTCCTGGGGACAGCTCAGGTCTGGACTTTGGCCCAACTCATGCAGTCCAGCCCGGACCTGTTCCCACCTGGCCAAGCTCCCTGCTGGCTCCCCTCCCCTGGGCTGCCTTCACCTACACGCCAAGTGACCAGATGCCCGCTGTACAGAAGGTCGCGTCACAGTGGGGGTACCCAGCTCTCCCCGTGCGGCGGAGGGAAGCCTCTGTAGCCGTGGGCTTGCACACGTGAGGTGTGAGCGCCCTAAGCCCAGGCGAGGGTCCAGCAGGGCTGCCTCGGGCAGCACGACCTTCAGAGCAGCTTTGAGAAGGAGGGGTGCGTGTGTAGTTGGGACAGGGAGGGAGGGTGGGGAGGGTCATGCTGGGAGCATCTCCAGCGCTTCCTCAGAATCCTGGCCGCTCAGGGCATCACAGAGGCTGACATCCCAAGAAACGTCGCGGAGGTGCCGTGGAAGGAGGGAGCATCGGGCTGGGCCCTGCGTGGCCACTGTGGCGTTCCTGCTGTGGCCTCCCTGCCGCCCCCCAGCCCTGGCCCAGCCTGACCCCCAGGGCTGCGCAGCCCCTTCCAGCACATCCCCTGCACCTGCTCTGCCCCTTTTCCTCCTGAGGCCAGTGTGTCGGAGGCCACAGCACAGCGTGTTCCCTGCGTCAGCTCCCGCAGGAGCCCCTTTCTGTGGAGGCCATGAGGACGACGACGGACTGCCATTCACACAGACGTATTTTCTCACCGTTCTGGAGGCGGCAAAGCCACGGCCAAGGTGTCGCTGGTTCCTCAGAGGCTGTCAGGGGTTGGGGGAGGTCTGCCCCAGGCCTCCCTCCTGGGCCGTCTCCATGTCCCTGAACCCGCCTCTACGTCCAAATCCTCCCTTTCCGTAAGCTCTGGAGGGGTGGGGCCAGGCCCTCCTGTGTGTCTGGCCCTGGGAAGGGGGGTGGCTCCTGCCTGCGGCCCATGAGGACGTCCCAGGGAGGCCCCGCGGGCCCCTCTGCATCCCAGCCCTTCCCGTCTTTGTCCTTCAGACCACACGGGACACAGGCGGTCGGGAGATGGAGGCGGCGGTGTGTCTCCTTCACGCAATGGGCTCCTTGGCTGAGCTGTGTGGTAGCCGTTAAGCCGGCCGCAGCATCCTAGTAGCTTAATTATGGTCTTCATTATGAGGGAAGATCAATAGCCAGAATGATGAAAGCTCAAAGATAATGGAAACAATTAAAGTGCTTTGTCTTAGGTGACACTAAAGCTGTCTGGTTTGAGGAATCCTCCTCCAGCCCGGCCTTCCAGCTCCTCCAAGGGTCCACTTGGGTTAAATGGAAAACAGCTGTCCACCCAGCCCAGCGCAGGCTGTGGATGGAGCTCCGGGCAGCACGCTACCCTCTACCCCACGTGCCTCCAATGTGGGTGCAGATCCTGGTGCTGGACCGGTTTCTGGGTGAGCTGGGGAGACGCTTCTGCGTTACCCATGTCCGCCGGGGACCCGACCGCCCTTCTCCTCTGGGGACACTGTGGTTGATGTACACTTCAGTCCCCAGGGGCTTTCCAGTCTAGATGGAAAGACGGACGCGCATCAGATCATCACACCATGGCATTTCTGCACGCTCGGGTGAGTGTGAAAGAAGGAACACGGTGGCCAAGAGAAAGCCAGGCCATCCTGACCCATCCTGGGAGGGGCTGAGGTTGGGAAGATGAAGGCAGTGACCCCGATGGAGGGGACAGTGGACCCCGAGGTGGGAGAGGGCCTGGCCCATCCGAGGAACCCGGAGAGGACCAGAGGTTAGAACGCGGTGAGACGGAGGGAGAAGGAGGCCGTGAGCTGCAGACGTGGCAGGGGCTTCATTCCCAAAGCCACAGAGCCCACTAGGACTGTTGAGGGGTCCCTCGAGGACAGAAAGGGCTTCTTAGGGCGAGGGTGGCTGCATGTGGAGCTGCGCAGGGTCCACCCACGACGGTGAAGCCTGAGCACACTGGGCCAAGGATGAGCCGCTGTCCACGGGACTCGCAGAGGTGGCTGTGGAGGCCACAGGACTGAAGCGGTTCTGCTTCTGGGGCGAGGACGGAGACCCTGAGGGAACACAGTGGGTTTCGGTGCCCGACGGCCGCACCTGGGCCGACCACCTGTCTCCCGCGGCTCCTGCTATAGACGAAGCACCCGGCTCACTCTGGTGACACCGAACCTGGCAGCTTCCCCTACACATTGCCACGGACAGCAGGGCCCTGCGAGAGGCAGGCAGTGCAGGACGGAGCTCCCAGAGAGGGGGTCACGGGTGCAGCTGGGTTCAGTCCAGAGCCCAGAGGCTTTGGCTGCTGTGAGCGTGGAGGGGGATGGATGCTAAGATGACAATTTCTCCAGCTTCATTTCTCAGGCCAGAAACTTGCCCGAGAGCCCCCTCGCTGAGTCCACCCCACCCTGCGCAGCCTCCACTGTGAAATGTGTCCTCTCCCCTCACTGTCGCTGCTCTGAGGGACCACGTGAGTTCCTGACCACGGGCCCTGACCTAACAGGGCACCAACCCAAGTGAGGCCAGTCAGTGCCCTCTGGGGCCTCTTCCCTTGGAATCAGAGAGACGATTTGGTTAAAATACAGATTCCCAGGCAGCCGTCGTCTCTGTGGCCACGCAGCGGCTCTGCTCCATATGGCTCCAGCCCTGCCGCCTGCACCCCGCTCTCCTGACTGCCCGTGGACGTGTCTGGATGGCTCCCCTGGGCAGCTCCAGCCAGAACCCACTCCTCAGGTCCAATGGCCAGGTGGTCACACAGCCACCCCTCGCTGCACAGGAGGGTGGAAACGCCATCCTCATTCTGGGAGCCCCGTGCCTGGGCCCCATCGCTGCCAGGAAGGTAAAGAGCGGGTGGGTGCGTGTGTGAGGACGGCCCTCAGACGGTGCCACAGCAGCCCCTCACCGAGCTCAGGGCAGGGGGCTTCCTGCAGCCGCGATTCCTGCAGCAGGGCACGGAGGCGGCAGGGCGTGGATGGGGCTGGCAGAGGGAGAGAGCAGCCAGGTGGGACTCGACCTTCCAGCGTCCACCACCATCTCCCCAGAGTTAGATCTTGGGGGTTTACACGCGCCTCCTATTAGGCAGGTTCAGGTGGGTTCCCACCACTCACCATCAGCCCCGATGGCGCCTGGGGCCAGAGGGAGCCGTGACCGTTGCCACGTCCTCTGCTTGCGCTGAAGGCCCCCGACTCCCCCGTTCATCTGGTTCCCGTGGGCTCCTGCGTAGCCTTTCTTCTGCACGAGAGACTATTCTTTCCCACACTCGCCCCAGCTCACCTGCCTCAAGAATTCCAGGAGGTCTGGGCTACCCAGATGCACGGGGCAGGGACCCAAGTCCGACGGCCGTGGGGTTCCTATGGACTCTGCTGGCCTGGGCCTGGCTCGTGCCACGTGGGGTTCCTGTGGACTCTGCTGGCCTGGGCCTGGCTCGTGCCACGTGGGGTTCCTGTGGACTCTGCTGGCCTGGGCCTGGCTCGTGCCACGTGGGGTTCCTGTGGACTCTGCTGGCCTGGGCCTGGCTCGTGCCACGTGGGGTTCCTGTGGACTCTGCTGGCCTGGGCCTGGCTCGTGCCACGTGGGGTTCCTGTGGACTCTGCTGGCCTGGGCCTGGCTCGTGCCACGTGGGGTTTCTGTGGACTCTGCTGGCCTGGGCCTGGCTCGTGCCACGTGGGGTTCCTGTGGACTCTGCTGGCCTGGGCCTGGCTCGTGCCACGTGGGGTTCCTGTGGACTCTGCTAGCCTGGGCCTGGCTCGTGCCACGTGGAAGGTTCTGCACCTGCTACCTGCCCTGCACCCACCTGGCATCCCCAGGCCTACACCTGCCGTAGGTGCCCACCTCGTAGAGCACTTTCTGCTCCCTCTGAGTGTCTCGGCTTTTTGCATTCATGGGAAGAGGGTTTTTTTTCTCTCTCTGGTTTGTGTTTTGGAAAGGCTCTTTTTCTCTCTCTGGTTTGTGTTTTGCAAAGGCCTGAAAGCAAGCTGTTCTGTGTCGCTGGAACATATGAAAGGAAGTGCGATTCTCCACACACAGTTGCTCCTGGGCGCAGACCCTGGGAATGCAAAGTTTCAGGAAGTAAACACCAACAGACCCGAGTCAGAAGCGCCAGATGGTGGGGCTGGGACGGCGGAGCCAGCTCCTTGGAGGCGGGCACGTCCCCCGCCGAGCTGCGTGAGTCACTCTCTGCAGGGCCAGGAAGCCGCTGCCTCCCTCCTCCGACTTCAGGTGCCTCCCAGGAGCCCAGAAGGAGAAAGGATGATGGCAGAGCTCACGTCAAGCTGCCAGCATCCCTTCTTCTGCCCAGGGTGTGAAACCGGCACTCAGCCGGGCAGCATCTTGGGGACTGCCTGGGGCAGGGAGGTCACCCCTGCAGAGAGGAGGTTGGGCCAAGACTGTCCTGCTGGGGCTGGGCAGGGGTCTTGGGTGGAATCGCACCAGGGCCGGGCCACGCGTGGGTGAAGGAGGGAGCTGCCCGGCTTGGGGACTGCAGAACAGATCGTGCTCCCAAATCTGCTCCCAAAGGGGACGTTCTGCATGTGGGGCCACCGCCCAGAGTGCAGCCCGGTCCCCGTGTCTGTCAAAGCAGCCACGCCTGTCTCAGAACCTCAGCTGGGTTGGAGCAGGCCCTGGTGGGTTCAGGGGACTTGCAGCCCTGAGCAGTGGGGGCTCCAGAGTGTCTGTGGCGGTGGGGGCAGGCGGCGGCACCGGCTTCCGTCTGCTTTTGAATACTCAGGAGGAGAGGGGACGGTCTGACAATATCTGTCCCTGGTGAGGATACGTTAAACTTCAGTCGTTCGTCAGAGACGACAGAACCAGCTGTGCTTCCTGAAGCAACATTTCACGTTTACGTAGGACTGAGGAAGGTGACGTAAGACGGACCGAGGGCTGCTGCCTCTGTGGTTTTCCCACTGGCCGCCGCTTCGATGGGTGGGGACTGGCGGGCCCGGGGTGGGAGGGTCTGGAGGCCGCAGCAGCACCAGTGAGACCAGACCTCAGGAGTCTCTGGGCCCAGGCCCAGCCCCAAACTGCACGGGAGGCTGGAGCCTGATCACGTCTAAGTCACTTCGGATAAACCTGAAGTTCCTTCACAGTGGAGAAGGAAGAGACTCGGGCTCCAGACAACGTTGCATTTTTCAGGTTTGCTTTGGTTGCAAGTGACAGAAGATCTATCTGAACTCATTTTGGAACGAGGAATGCGCTAGAAGGGTGTCATGCAATCAAGGGCAGAAGCCTGTGGCCCATCTCCAGACTCAAAGGGGTCCACAAGCCCCCCAGCGCCGGGTCCTACGAACTTCTCCCTCCCCAGGCGGGAAAGGCCGGTAGCTCTGGGGTCCCCGTGCTCGTGGGATCTGTCACCGGACTCTTGCCTCGTTCTCCGTCCTGGCCGGCTGGCTGGTCCACAGGCTGATTCCACACGGAGGCTGCCCCAGGACCGTGCGCTGGAGCGGGGGGGTGTTTCCCAAAGGGTGGGGTCCCGAAGGAAGAGGGTGCGAGGGCTGGGCAAGGCCGCAGCAGCCCCAGAAGCCCAGTTCTCTACTGTACCCGCATCCCTGGCTCTGGCACCCTGTGTTCAGGGACCCAGCCAAGAACCCCGACTGTTCTCCAGTGAGAGTCCCCACCTTGGCTTGGAGACACCGCTGGCTCCCTCGGTGATGCTGGCTGAGCTGAAGGGTCTGTGTGCCTTGGCCTGGACAGTAAGAGCTCCTGTCGCCTGAGCACACCAGAGCCCACAGTGCCGGGGCCTCCCTGCGAGCTCCGGCCGGGGTTGGGAGGGCCCCATGGGTCTCCACCAGGTGCACCCTTCCGCCCCATGCAGGTGGGCCTGGCTGCCGAGGCACTGGCCAGAGGGGCCTCTGCCGAAGGAGGGAGAGACCAGAGACCAGCCCCCCCGGCTCTGGGGCCTTGAGCAAGCCATGCCTCCATCTCCCCACCCTGCACCTACACTCGGGGGCTGTGAATCCTATGGGCTCTGCTCCAGCCCCAAGAGCTGAGTTTCCTGTTACTTGCTACAAAAAGCCCCGATCAAGTGCCAAACACTGAGTCGGGGGACGACATCCCCGGCACGGGGGAAACGCTGGCTGCTGGGGCGGCCGCGGCCGCTAATCTCAGCGACTTCAAACAAAATGTTCGCCCTCGGCATCAAACGAGGCATCAAAAGGCCGTGTTGTCATCAAGCACAGCCACGTGGCTGGTCGGCGGGGGGAAGGCGCGGTCCCCGGTGGCCCAGCGTCTGAGTGACCAGCCTCCTCCGCTGTCGTGTGTCCCCCTCTGACCCTCTGAATTCTCGTCACTCAGCCAGAGGCTGGGAGCAGGGCATGAAGATAGGTGGGAAGGAGGCCTGAGTGCCAGGCCTGCAGGGACGCCCACACCTGTCGGGGCCCAGCCCCATGGGAATGTGGTCCCGCTGCACACCCGAGTGGAACCGCAGAGGCAAGGCCGCCCGGCCATCCTCCTTCACAGCTGGCTTCGTGCTCACTGCCGGGCTGATGCCGGAGCTGGAAACCTCCTCAGCGGGACACCGTCTGCCCCTCCACACCCTGGAGACAGCTGGGCCCCAACTGCCCCCGCCCAGCCCTCGTCACGCCGTATTCTGACCCCTGCAACTCTCTGTGGACTGAAGGAGGCAGTGGCGGTGCCAGAAAAGTCCCACCACACTCTTCACGAGACACTGGAGACAGACACAGGGGAAGCCGTTCCCCCACTGAGCTAACGGACCAAACACGCCTCAGTGTAACATGAGGCGCCTGAGTGCACGTGGGGCGTCGCGGCTGCCCCGACACGGGAGGGAGGCTTAGCACAAAGTTATTCCAGGAAGGGCCAGAGCCGCTTCCCGATCACAACTCGGGATTACTGCTGTAATCACTGCTGGTGGAACGGGGCCACGGACCCTGCACATGACCCACCTCCCTTGGGGGAAGCCAGACAGAAAAGCCAGTTTCCTGCAGTCCTTCCTGTCTCTCCAGACGATGTTGAACCGTGGGGGAGATTAATCAGCACAACATAGGTGGGTCTGCGTGAGCCCCAAGCGCCCGGTTCATCACTCCTTCTTGCAGGTGTGCATTCATTGATTGACTCCTTTTCCTCCCTCCCTGACTCCTCCCTCCTTCCAAAAACACTGGGACCTTCAGTGAGGGGTGCTGGCAGGACGAGGGGGTTTGAGCCCATCCCCTGAGAAGCAGTTTCTTCCAGGGTTGGGGGAACGTGGTGCCTGGAGTGAACGCTCGGGGCCTCGAAGGAAGGGGCGGTGGAGGAGCCGCCTGGCGGGCGTGCACACAGGCTTGGCGGGGTTGGGGCAGAGGCTGGGCCCAGGATCTGGGTCGGGAGTGGCAGCTAAGGGCTGGGATCCCTGAGCTGTGCAGGAAGGGCCCCCGGCAGGGGGTGGACACGGCCGCCTTGGCTGCTTCTGGGGATTGGCGGTGTCTGTAGGGCTGTCCGTCTTTTAGTGCCTGCTTCACCTATACACTTGCCATAGTCTCTGCCTTCCTGAGCTATGCAGGCGTCACTCACAGCCAGCTGGGCAGTGGGCGCCCTGTTGAGGCCTCCTGCGTTGCCCGCACGGGCGAGCTCAGAGCTGTGGTCGGCGTGGAGACCGGGCGCCTCTTCTCCAAATGCAGGAGAAACACAGAAGGATGCAAACAGAGACATGGAGAAAAAATAAACACGAGAAGAAACCCGGGACAAGGGCGGGATAGGGGCCTCCTTCAGGGCCCCCTGAGCACCGTCGCCTCGGGTGGGGTCGGGGTTTGGGGGCCCCTGGCAGGCCGAGTTCCTTGAGGTGGAGGCCCTGTGTCTGCTGAGTCACGCCCAGCCTGGGACGCCATTGTGCTCAGCGGATGTTCATCTAAGAGTGGAAAGCGGATGGCCCGTGGGGTTCCGAGAAGAGGGAGGGCTTGCAGCTGGGGAGCACGTGTGCCTTCCATGAGAAGGCTCAGCCCCCAGATGAATTCCCGGAAACCCAGAGAAGGCACCAAGATTCCACTGCTCCCTATTTGCCCAGAGTTGCAGAAACGCAACACAGCTTGTAGCTTGTGGCAGCTGCAAGGTCCTGTGTGACCACAACACGGGGCTATTATTCCATGAAAGCAAAGCCCCATGCCATGCGCCCAGGCTGGAGGGCAGTGGCTGTGTGCCTGGCTGTGCGCCCGGGCTGGAGGGCAGTGGCTGTTCACCAGCGTGATCATGGCTCACTGCAGCCTCGACCTCCCGGGCTCAAGCCATCCTCCCGCCTCAGCCTGTTCCCAAGTAGCTGGGGCCACAGGTGTGCGCCACCATGACCCACTTTTTTCTGTATTCTTTTTAGGAGCATGAGCCAAGCTCTTCGGCCTGAGTCTCTGCCGTCCGTGGTCCTTCGCTTCCACACTGCTGCAGCCAGTCCCTTCCCGGGGTGTTCATAGAGGCTGCCCTTCCCCCAGTGTCTTTCTGTCATCAGCCTTAATGAGGCTTCTTTGGAGGTCAGCACAGGGCCCTCCACCAGGGTGACCTACGTGCCCCATCACAGAGCTGCAGGCTCACAAAAGGGGTCTTCACGCTTGTCTATGGCGGTGGCAGCTCTGCAGACCACGTTCTGGATGAGGTGGGGCTCTGGCCTCTCGCAAAACAGCAGCAGTGTCCAGGACACCAGCAGCTGTGGCCGTGCGGGGGCGTGGGGGTGACGGGCAGTGCCAAGTCGAGAGCACAGGAGACACGGACACGCTCACCACTCACGTCACCTTCGCTCAGCCCACCGAGCTCCGCCTCTGCCTCCACGTGACTTGGGAAAGAGCCAACTTCAGATTTTTCTGCCTATTTTGCAGATGAGAAAACCCCACACTGGTGGGAGGTCCCATGTTGGCAATGGGGGGATCCCGGGCCTGCACTTTTAAAACAACAAGAAAAGCCGTCCCTGGGGGTCGTGACCATGGTGAGTCGACAGCTGGGTGAGCCTGGGCTGAGGGAGGCAGGTTGGGCAGAGCTCCCTGCAGAGCTGCAGGAACTGGAATGGGAGCACCCGGCCTGCTGCACCCAACCCTGCATCCCAGCTCAGAGCCCAGCCCAGAGCCCAGGGACTTGTTCAGCCAGGCCAGAGGTCCGGGAGCCCTTGGGTCCTTCATGAGTTCCTGGGGCAGGGGCTGGGTAGCCCCGTGCTCTCGGTCCTCACGCTGGCCTCTAGGGCTGTGCCAGGACGTCTAAAGAGGCCACCAGGCTCTCCCAGCTTTAACTCTCAGTGTCCATCCCTCCTGTCCCCAGAGGCCCACAGCTGTGCTCAGCTCAGAATCTCAAAGGACAGATGCCTGGTGAGGTGGGGACACAGATAGAGGGACAGGGGCCATTCCGTTGCCTAAGAATCCAACCAGAGGGACCAGGCTGGGCTGGGTGGGTGGGGAAGCGCAGGGCCCAGCCCCCAAGGGTCCACTTTCTGGTGATTCCCAGGAGGCACCTTGGTTGGTGAGCAGCCTGTGTGTAGCTCGTGTGCTCATCGAGGCCGGCGTGCTCACCCTGCTTCCTGGAGAGGGAAGTGGAAGCTGAGAGCATCAAGTGACCTTTGAGCCCCAGAGGAGACAGGCTGCGCTGGGGCATTGCCAGACGGGTCATCCAGGGAAGGAAATGGATGTGCCCAGGCTATTGTGACGACAAGCAGCAGAACCCAACTCAAGGTGGCAGAGCAAAAAGAGCAAAGGAAAGTGATGCAGCCGGATTCAGGTTCACAGGCGGATTCAGGTGACACAACTGTATTCAGGTTCACAGGCGGATTCAGGTGACACAACTGTATTCAGGTTCACAGCTGGATTCAGGTTCACAGCTGGATTCAGGTGACGCAACTGGATTCAGGTGATGCAGCTGGATTCTAGTTCACAGCTGGATTCAGGTTCACAGCTGGATTCAGGTGACACAGCTGGATTCAAGTTCACAGCTGGATTCAGGTGATGCAGCTGGATTCAAGTTCACAGCTGGATTCAGGTGACACAGCTGGATTCAGGTGACACAACTGTATTCAGGTTCACAGCTGGATTCAGGTTCACAGCTGGATTCAGGTTCACAGCTGGATTCAGGTGACACAGCTGAGCACAGGGGCAGAGGGCATCCCGGGGACCCTGGCTCTGCCTCCAGCTCTCTCTGCTTCCTTCCCCAAGCCCTGCAGTCCCAACCAGGCTCCCGTTGCTGGTAAAGACGATCCCAGTAGCTGCTCACCACATCCCACCAGACGTGCCCACCCCACGGAAAAGAGGCACCATTTGTTGGTCCTCTACAAAAAAGTCTAAGAATTGAGTCTCATTGGCCTGGCTGGGGCCACATGCCCAACCCTGACCCAATCATTGGGCTGAGGGCTTGGTATATGTTAACAGGACAGACAAGTCATGGGCCATTTCTGGAGTTGAGAGTTGGGTCAACCTTATCCCAACCAATAGATTAAGAGAGGGCAAGGCCGGGCATGGTGGCTCATGCTTGTAATCCCAGCACTTTGGGAGGCTGAGGTGGGTGGATCACCTGAGGTCAGGAGTTTGAGAACAGCCTGACCAACATGGAGAAACCCCATCTCTACTAAAAAACAAAAAATTAGCCAGGTATGGTGGTGCATGCCTGTGATCCCAGCTACTCGGGAGGCTGAGGCAGGAGAATCACTTGAACCCAGGAGGTGGAGGTTGCAGTGAGCCGAGATTGCACCATTGCACTCCAGTGTGGGCAACAAGAGTGAAACTCTGTCTCAAAAAAAAAAACAAAAAAAACAAAAGGCAGCTTTTCAATGACATTTTGGAGGACAGTTACACAAGGAGGGAAAAATTGGAAGACAGTGATGTGCCAGCCAGAGAACCACGGCATGAGCATCCTTCCTCAGCTAGACATGGAGCCGAAGCTAGCTGCACAGCACGAGTAAGTTTCACCAGCTTCTTCAGGACTGTGCAAGACAAGCATTCTCAACAGAGGGTTCCAACCCATCTCCACTTGTACCCAATCCCCCACCCCCAGCTCTGACCCAATTTTACTAACTTGTATGGACTGGATGTATTGAGAGAGCTCCCAGAGGGGTCAGAGGTACCATATGAATCTGATGAGACAGTCTCTGTGTGTATATGCAGTGATAGTGGTGATAGTATCAGGGAAGTTGGTAGTGATGGAGGTGGAGACCATGATGATAGTGATAATGGTGACTGATGATGGTGATGGTGGTGATGGTGATAATGGTGACTGATGATGGTGATGGTGGTGATGGTGATGAAAATGGTAGTGATTATGTGGTGATGATAATGGTGATGGTGATGATGGTGATGGTGGTGGTGGTGGTGATGAGGATAATGGTGATATGACAATGGTGATGATGATGATGATGATGGTGTGATGATGGTGATGATGATAGTGATGATGGTGATGGTGATGGTGGTGATGGTGGTGATGATGGTGATGGTGATGGTGATGGTGGTGATGGTGATGATGGTGACTGATAATGATGATGGTGGTGGTGGTGACAAAAATGGTAGTGATTATGTGATGATGATAATGGTGATGGTGATGATGGTGATGAAAATGGTAATGATTATGTGATGATAATGGTGATGGTGATGATGATGATGGTGGTGATGGTGATAATGGTGATGATGATGATGGTAATGATGGTGATGGTGATGGTGGTGATGATGGTGGTGATGATGGTGATGATGGTGATGGTGATGGTGGTGATGGTGATGATGGTGACTGATGATGATGGTGGTGGTGGTGATGAAAATGGTAGTGATTATGTGATGATGATAATGGTGATGGTGATGATGATGATAATGGTGGTGATGGTGATAATGGTGATGATGATGATGGTGATGATGGTGATGGTGGTCATGATGGTGGTGATGATGATGGTGATGATGGTGATGGTGATGGTGGTGATGGTGGTCATGATGGTGGTGATGATGATGGTGATGGTGATGGTGGTGATGATGGTGGTGATGGTGGTGATGGTGGTGATGATGGTGATGGTGGTGATGGTGGTGATGGTGGTGATGATGGTGATGGTGATGGTGGTGATGATGGTGATGATGGTGGTGATGGTGATGATGGTGACTGATAATGATGATGGTGATGGTGGTGATGAAAATGGTAGTGATTATGTGATGATAATAGTGGTGACGGTGATGATGATGATAATGGTGGTGATGGTGATGATGGTGGTGATGGTGATGATGGTGGTGATGATGGTGTGATAATGATGGTGATGATAATAGTGATGGTGATAATAGTGATAGTGATGATGATGGCGATGATGATAATTATGGTGATGGTGGTATTGGTGGTGGAGTGGGTAGTGGTGGAGATTACAATAGTGATCGCACAACTTTGTTCCTGAAACAGGAGATCTGAAGAGAGGTCGGAGAACTCTGTAAAAGTGATTCCAAATATGAAAGTCCACAAGCCAGGGATGTAAAATAAATGTTTGATGTGGGCTGGATGGGAATTGTGGGAAACTGGATTTTGCACATTCTTCTAAAAGCAGCAGTACTTACTCAGGTCCACCACTTTCTGCCGTGAGGAAACAGGAGCTCTACGCAGCCACATTTTCTGTTACTTCTACAGACACCAGAAAAACTGCAAAATCTTCTGCTTTGAAAATATTGGCCAATAACTAAAAAACTTAAGGCAGTGTTGGTGTGCCACAGAAGACGTATTCACTGGAAATATTGAAAGCCTCTTTTCAGAATGCAGGTGAAGTGTAGAAGAGAAGGAAATCAAGGGCCTTGGGAGCAAGACCCTTTCCCTCCACCCGCTGCATTCCAGGAAGGTGGGCCAGGGTTCCTCCCAGGCCTCCATCCCCCAGGGGGCTCCAGGTTCCTCCAAATCTGTCTTCCCTCCACTTCTGAGGCCTGGGGAGTCCTGGGTCCCAGGGGTACCTCCTTAGAGAAAGCAAGTGGGGGCTGACTGAAGTGGGGATCCCAGGGTTCCAAAGGGTGCCCTGCTCTCCCGGGGCCGGCTCCGTGGGAACCCACTGCAGCAGCCCTGTTGTGTAAAGTGTTTGATATTCAAATTAAAATGGTGCTTGTTTGGGAAAACTCACTTCCCTGGAGGCCTGTAATTGGGGCCTGTGGGAACATTTACACTTACAGAGAATTAACAAAAGCTTTGTTGCTGCAGTTCAGAGGAAACGTTGCGAATTTCCTCATGAGGGGCTCTGAGAGGCCCCTCCCAGCTCCTCAAGGGGCCGATGAAGGAGACAGAGTTCTGACCAGGAGGAAAGGCCTTTTCTTTGGGCCTCGGCTACAGGGACAGAAAGGATTCTGGGTCAGAGGAGAAAATGGGAGAGAGAGATGGAGGGAAAGAGGTGGTGGAGACTGGGGCTGGGTCGGGGCAGCCTCCTCGCTCAGGCCAACCGTAACTGTGGCTGAGCTGCTCGTGGCTTGTGGCTATAACTGTGCCTAGTGCAGCCTGAGCTGCTCGTGGCTCATGGCTGTAACTGTGGCTGGTGCAGCCTGAGCTGCTCGTGGCTCATGGCTGTAACTGTGGCTGGTGCGGCCTGAGCTGCTCGTGGCTCATGGCTGTAACTGTGGCTGGTGCAGCCTGAGCTGCTCGTGGCTCATGGCTGTAACTGTGGCTGGTGCGGCCTGAGCTGCTCGTGGCTGGTCTGTGCCTTGCCTTCGACATGCGTTTCCTCTTCAATCCTCCTCACGGCCCGGGTGGAACAGAAAGGTCATCTCGCAGACACAGACAGGACGGGACGGCCCAGAGAGCTGAAGGACTTGTCCGAGGCTCATGCTCTTCACCGGTTATCCCAGGTTCACTCACATTTCCCCACAGTCACTGTGGGGGCCCTGACCTCCCAGAACCCGTGTGCGTGACCTCGGTTGGATCTGGGGCTGTGGCAGCCGTGAGGGGTTAAGATGAGGCCACCCTGGAGTGGGATGGGTTGAACCTAGCATGACTGTGCTCTGATGAAAAGGGGAGATTCGGGCACAGAAACACGCACACAGGGAGGAGGCCACGGGAGACGAAGCCAGAGGCTGGGAGACGGGTCTAGAGTCAGGAAAGATGGAGAATGCCAGCCGCCCTGGAGAAAGGCGGGGACGGACTGCACCTCCCATCTCAGAAGGAAGCAGCTGTGCGGGTCATGGCCTCCAGAGCCACAAGAGGGTACATGTTTGGAGGCGGAGGCGCCCGGCCAGCAGGGCTTGTTAGGCCGCCTGGCACACGGACTCCGCGGCGGGCCCAGAACTGGACGCCGGCGACCAGCTCCAGCCTCCACCTCCCTGGCCTCGGCTCCTCTGTGTCGGGGACTCATGGTTCTCCCAGTGTCTGTCATGAAATGAACTAAGCAGTGGGGCTTGGGCGGGGCTCACGCTGTGTGGGTGTTGCTGTGGGGTCAGCGCCCTGCACGCTCCCTGTGCGACTCTGCCAGGGCCGGGTGGCTGCTGGCGTTTGACAGGTGAAGCGAGGTTAGGCTGAGGCACGGGAAGGTGGGGTAACTTGCTCGAGGTCACGGAGCCAGACCTGAGCTCAGGTGTGTCCCCAGTGTGGGTCTCCAGGACACAGAAGCCTGTAAGCTTCCGCCCCCCCACCTTGAAGGGCACCCAGAGGCCACCCCGACACCACCGCGGCATCAGAGTGGAAGGAACCCAAGGTGTACCAGGCGGAGGCTGGGGTGCGGACGGCTGCGCCCAGCTCACAGGTGCGACCAGTCCCCCAAAGTGGACTTCTGCTGCCGGGGACGGCGGCCACCAGGATGCACGCAGGGCTCAGAACGGCCCTTGAGTATCTTCGTGTCTTCTCTGACCCCATGATCACCACGGAAATGTGCCCAGGCCAGCTCTCCAGGAGAGAGTGGGATCATCTCAACGGACGCCCAGACAGAGGAGCCAGGTGGGGCAGCGGAGCCACCGACAAACCCATAGTCAGCCACTGATTCACGGGTGAGCCCAGCCAAGTCCAGGGGGACCCACACGGTCCACAGATTCACAGGTGAACATGGCCAAGTCCGGGGAGACCCAGAGCCGGCCACGGATTCATAGGCCCAACCAAGTCCTCAGAACCCACAGCCAACCCACAGAATCGTGAGCAGAAGTGAGTATTTCCTGCTCTTCTCTGAGGATTTATGTGGCTGTCACACAGTGTAACTCTGGCAATAGAAACGGATCCCATGGATCCAGGCGGTTGTTCCTCATTCTTACGGATGACACAGAAGGCATCACAGCATCCCCACAGGCCACACGACGCGGTGGTTCAGAAGGGCCGCGGGACTCAGACCCACAGTGACGGCCTCCTCCAAGGGCAGCCTTGACGTCCCAGGGTCGGCCGGCTCAGAGGACAGCTGCCTGCCAGTCCTGCAGCTCCAGAGGTGACACTTTCCAGAACGCAGACGGCATGTCTTCGAAAGTCATTTCCTTTGGTAAAGATAATTATACGTGGTACTGAAATTATATAACTGTTATTACAGCTTGTTTAAAAATTATCTGGATTTAATTGATCAATTAGACTAAATTATGCAGTAGTGAGAGTTGGCAAATGCCCAGGTCACAGCCTGCAGGATTTGAAAAGCCCACAGCCCTGGCCCCAGAGCCTTGAAGCCAGCACGGAGATTTATTCTCTTTGTGAGGTGGTTACAGGTGATTCTCAGTGGTTCGTTTAAAGCCGAGAGCAGGTGAAGGCCCCTAAGACAGGGCCTCACGGAGCCCTGGAGGAGCCTCGTGCAGTCAGGTTCCTCACGGGGTCTGCACACAAGGAAACTGCCGTCATCCATGGGCTGAGACAGCTCTGAGTGTGGTCACGGGCTGGGCGTCCTGGGCTCCTGCCCCCAGGTGACCTCTGCTGTCTTCCATTTTCCCCACCTGGGTCGTGCACCCTTGCAGCAGACAGACCCACCCATGGAGCACCGGGGAGTCCCGGCGGATGGTGCGGGGTCAGTATCCCTGCATTCTCATTTGCAGATGGGAAAACTTTACCTATGATGGTCCCAGAGGGCCCGGCTTGGCTGAGGCACCTGCTCTCCGGTCAGTCACCTCCACGGGGCTTCAGCACACGGAGCCCACGTTGGCAGGTCCCAGCGACCGCTGCCCACAGCATCATGGACATGCGTGTGAATGGCCTGGGAGTGCTCGAGGGCGCACAGCGTGTCCTCTGCGTGGCCGTGAGCAGCCAGGTCAGGAGAAGGACACGGGGAGTCGTCCTTGGAGGGAGGAGCGCCGGGCAGAGGGGTTGGCGTGGGAGGGCCCTGGGTGGGAGCTGCCTGGAGTAGGGAGGGCTGCGTGGCCTCGGTCGACCTCCGTGAAGACTGAGCCTTTGACTGGGAGGGAGGGGGGCGCTGCGGGGTCCGGCACGGAGGGCAGTGTACTGACCTCAGTGTGACGGCAGCTGCTGTGCCGGAGACCGACTGAGACCTGGGAGAGGCAGGAGGGCGGTGGGTGCTGTCGCCATTGCCTCGGCCATTGTCCAGCTGAGAGACAAGGGTGCCTGGGGTCAAGGCCGGGCCGCAGAGGTGGCCAGAATTGGGCAGATTCTGCACCTAACCTGGGGGCGGAGCCCACGGTGTTTGCGGACAGATTGGAAGTCAGGGGTCAACTTTGCCGCCAGGCATAGCGGGGACAGTCACTGTTCACTGCGTGGGGATGGAGGGGCAGGCAGGTTGGAGCAGGCAGGTGCTGAGCTCCGGACGCTGAGCGTGAGGGCTTTGACTTCCTGCAAAGGGACCCTGAGGGTAAAGGCCAGGTTGTTGCCCGCCACCCGCCGATAGCCATGGCCTCTCCCTCTCCACCTCCAACCCACCGGCCCACACAGCCCACGAGGCCACTTCTGTTCTTGGGGTGGAACCAGATGCCTGCTGGGGGCCGGCGGCTGTAGCTGGGGCAGCTGAGAAGAGGCCCTTGGCATTTCTGGTGGGGAACTCTAGGGGCAAGAGGCGAATCTGGAGCTGCTGATAGAAATCCTGGGAGGGCCCCGCTGGGGAATCAAGTCAGCTCAGGGGCGCGGGACGGAGGGGAGGTGGGAGGGAGGGGGGCGGGCAGAGACGCAGACACGTCCGCTTACTTGCTAAAACGTATTCGTAATCCCCAGGTCAGTGCCTGGGTCTTTCCTGGTCATTCACAGGCGTGCACAGAGCTTCGGGAAGCCGCGTTGCCATGCGCGTCCCTGGCAGGGAGGGAGCGAGGCTGCACCGCCTTCTTGTGCCCGCTCTCGGAGTAAACGTGAATCCTTTTCTCTTTAGCGTCACGTCGTTCACATTTTTGTGCTCTTGTTGGTGATGTTGCAGCTTAAAGTGGCCTCAGGAACAGAGCTGAGGTTCTGTCCAGTGATCCTGAGTGCAGGAGCTGTGACGTGCGATGGAGAAGCGTTGCTCAGGCCTGTGTGGGCTGTTGGCCGTGAGTTCAATGTAAATGAATCAACTCTATACACTAAATACGGCGTCTTTAGCAGAAATAGACATAGACCAAGGTGACAGACTGATGGGTGGTGAAAATGTGGTGACCAGAGGCTCAAAGGAAACTGACCCTGTTTCCGTAAGGACCAGAGGCTCAGCATTTGCCTGTGTGGTGGTGACGCTGTAGAGTGTGGCCACTGAGAATGGGGAGAGTCAGCCACACGCACCCACGGAAGGAGCACGATGACTTCATTTAACTCCTGGATCCAGCTGTGCCCGAGGCGCTCGACTTGTTACGCAAGTCCTGGTTCTATAAATCAGCATCTTTCCTCCTTTGGTTAGGCTGGTTTGCGGTGGATCTCTGCTGCCGCTGACAAAATCTTCTCTATTAACACAAAACCCCGTCAGGCCCGAACACCAGGGGTGGTTTCTTTGTTCTAAGAAGTGACCTTCTAGATTGTTACAGAGGGACCTTCACTGGGCTTCCCAAGAACTGTTTCAAGCCGAACGCCTTGGCCGGCAGCAGTGCTCCGCACAGACAGGCTTGCTTTGTGCCATTCAGGAGCCGCCAACAGCAGGAGTGGGGAGGGGGAGAGCAACAGAGACCCCGTCTCCTGCAGGACAGCACCCACCCCCCAGGACCCACGCAGACACACCGGACATTTGGGCTCTGCTTCCTCTCCCTCCTGGCGCTCTCTCCAGCTCTGGCTTCTCAGCTAAACTCCCCAGAGATGCATCACGGAACAGAAAGATTGATGATGGTCATTTGTATACACAAGGCGCTCACAGACACCGCACTCCTGTGCCGCTTTTGGTTTTATTTAGTGTGAAGGAGCAAGCTGTTCCAGCTCACATTGAGGGCACCTCATAAATCATGCGAGTTGGAGCGCCTTCCAGGGGCGGCCCGTGCTCCCCAGTGGCTGCCAGTCAGCACTGGCATTGCACGGAGCAGAACATCCCTGCTCAGCTCAGATCCTGGGCACAGAAAAGCTGCACTCAGCAAGGGCTTAGAACAGCGAATGAGGGAGCGCTTATGTTTCCAAAGTTCCTCTCTGTCTATCCCATGTAAGGCCTCAGCCCTGGGGGATTTTGCGACCTGCTAACATCTTCACCCAATTTTTACACAACTCTTTCGCCATTCATCCAGTTCAGATGTGGTCTCCCCAGAGGGAACAGCTCCCCACCACCCTTCTGAGGTGGGCAAAAGATACACACTCACACATACACACATACACGCACACTCACAAAAGCACTCACATACACATGCACCTAGGGACATGCACATGCTTGTGCACGTGCACATCCTCATGCATGTATGTGTACACAGATGCATATGCACTCACATGCTTGTACACACATGCGCACTCATGCACATACATGCACACTCACACATGCACACACATGCACACACATGCACACCCACACATGCACAGACATGCACAAACTTGTACATATATGCAGATGCACACGTGGACATACATGCTTGTACACACATGCATGCACTTGTACACACATGCATCCACACATAGACACATGTATACACATGCTCACACCTATACACAACATACATTTGCACATGCACATGTACACACAGGTATGTGCACACACACATGCATGCACTTGTATATACAAACTCATGCACGTGTACACACATATACACACATTCACACACTTGCACACTCATGTACTTCACAATGCACACATGCATTTTCATACACGCACGTGTGTATGCACACCCATATGTGCATACACACACGCACACACCCTGCACACGTGTGTACTCACAATGCACACACGTGCATACTCACAATTCACACACATGCACAGACATATATGCGCACACATGCACACTTACATACACACTCATGAGTGTGCACATTTGTACACACACGTGTACACAGCTACACACATGTGCACACACAGCGTCCCCATACCCCAGTCTCCTTCATAGCACTCCAGCATCTTCTGTGCTTTCTCTCCTGAGGGCGGGGCCTTGGTGAATGGTTCACACCAGGCAGGAGGGGGAAGCAGTTGAGTGACAGGAGAGAATTTCACGGCAAGTTTGGCTTCCTGTTCCCAAAGTCCAGGGGGGAGGTTGCCACATCCTCTTCCTTGGAGGAGCCACTGGGAAGGGCAGGCAGGAACCCCAGCTGACAGCGGGTGGGCGGGGGAGATGGTGACCCCCAGGGCTCTCTCCTCTCAAGGGGCTGAGGGTGGAGCAGGGACGGAGGGACCCAGTGACTCCCGTGACCACCAGGGAATCACCTGCAGAGGGTGGGACTCCCCTGAGGGGACACTGCCAGCCTCTCCGCCCTTCCCTTCCCAGCTGGAATCTTCTGGACTGGGGGAGGGAGGACGGGAGCAGCATTTGCAAACCAAGGCCTGGGATTGAGCCAGGGCGAGGGGGAAGGTGAGGTGGCAGCTGGATGTGCGCAGAGGCAGTCTCAGCGACTGGCTCCCTCCAAGCCTCCGCTGCAAGGAAGGCCACGGAGAAGAGAAAGCGGGCTGGGCTCGGGACGGCAGGTGGCCCGGTGCATCGGAGGACACCTGTTTCCCGCACTGTCTTCATTCTGTGAATTCATTTTTAGGGCAACAAAAGTCATGGCTCTTTTGTACCTGCAAAGAAAATAATTTCTGGTGTTTTCCCATTCCCCACCCCATGGGATTTGATCTGATCAAAGTGTGCATGGAGCAGGACAGCGAGAGACGACGCCATGTACGTGGCCCCCTTTGTCATACCTGCCCCGGGCATGGCCAAATTCTGGCCCCGGATGCCCACTGCAGTGGGGCCTTTCTGCTCTGCTGTGAGGTGTCCGCATCTCAGGCTTGCAGTGGGGGGTGGGCCTCTCTGCACTCCCTGGCCTGTGCCTGGCCACAGAGGCGGCCGATCAGTAGCCCCCAGGGGAAAGCAGTGGGTTTCTCGGGGCCGTGGCCGGGACCGTGGGCCTGTGTGTCTTCTGCATTTAGACAGGTTGCCTCAGGGGTCCAGTGCCGGGGTCTCAGCCACCCACGGGACAGAAAACCGGGCAGGTGTTTCCTGCACTTTGCAACCAGCTACAGGGAGGGGCATGGGAGGCGTCGAGCGGGAGGAGGAGACTGCCTCACGTTGGAGGAGGCTGCCTGCCGTGTGTGCTGTGCGTGGGTGCCCTGGAGAGGCTGCAGGAGGCCCTGTCTGGCCCGCACACTGTCGTGGTGCCAGGTGTGGGCCCGGGGCTGCTCTGTGTAACAAACAGTCTCATCTGCACACACTCAGCTTGGGAGGTGCCGGCGCCCGGACACCAGCCAACCACACTGGACTGAGCCCTGGCAACCACACTGGGACTCTCGGTCCCGCCCAACCTCCTGGGAACCCCCAGCGTTGCCCCCAGCCCAGCAGAAGCCTCCAGCAGGTCCTCCCCCCACCTCCCCCAGTGTTTTACCCCCACCCTCCTGCGGTCCCTGCCTGGGTCCCCCCACCCCAAGTCAGATGTCGGCGCTCCACTCTGCCTCCTCCAGCCTCCCACGTGCTCATCAGCTGCCAGTGGCTGGTCCTCCCTCCTCGGGAGACCCCCAAGTGCTCAGGGCCCACGTGTACACACCGCGCAGCTCGGAGCAGCTCATCCGCATGCTGGAGCACATGGTCCACAGCAGGCAAAGGCCGCCCCAGGAACGTGGTCCACGGCAGGCAAAGGCCGCCCCGGGAACGTGGTCCGCGGCAGGCGAAGGCCGCCCCCGGGAACGTGGTCCGCGGCAGGCGAAGGCCGCCCCCGGGAACGTGGTCCGCGGCAGGCGAAGGCCGCCCCCGGGAACGTGGTCCGCGGCAGGCGAAGGCCGCCCCCGGGAACGTGGTCCGCGGCAGGCGAAGGCCGCCCCCGGGAACGTGGTCCGCGGCAGGCGAAGGCCGCCCCCGGGAACGTGGTCCGCGGCAGGCGAAGGCCGCCCCCGGGAACGTGGTCCGCGGCAGGCGAAGGCCGCCCCCGGGAACGTGGTCCGCGGCAGGCGAAGGCCGCCCCCGGGAACGTGGTCCGCGGCAGGCGAAGGCCGCCCCCGGGAACGTGGTCCGCGGCAGGCGAAGGCCGCCCCCGGGAACGTGGTCCGCGGCAGGCGAAGGCCGCCCCCGGGAACGTGGTCCGCGGCAGGCGAAGGCCGCCCCAGGAATCAGGCACGGGGAGTAGGGTTGGTCTTGGAGCTCCAGCAGTTCCAGGATCAGGGCCCAGGGTGAGCATGCCGGGTGGATATTGAGGGTGTGGGTAACGGAGGAACAGAACGCAGCATTGGGCTGACGTCGGAAGTGGGTTCGCTACGCAGAGCTCCTGTGCCGAAGGCCGCAGCTCGGGGGGCAGGATGGGTGTGAGCTGCTTGTCTGGCTGCCTGGAACACAGGCCCCATGGTGGCCCAGTGAGAGGGCTGGAAACGGCGCACCTGCCTTGGTGTAACTGGAGGGAAGGATCCAGAGGCCTAGGGAGGCTGCAGTGTCAGGCTGGACCTGTCGTTAGACCTGCCAGCCACCCCAGCAGGGGCCTGGGGACAAGGCTGTCACCACAGCTGGGAGAAATACATTGGTGGGGACTCCACACCGGGGAGGGCTCCGTGATGGCTCCTTCTGGTGGGAAACGTGGCCACTGCCTCGGAAGCCTCAGCACCACGGGACGAACGGACCCCGGGAGGCAGACCCCGTAGGCGGGACTCACCCACTGCCAGGGGAGGGCGGGAGGTGTGACCACGTGGACGGCCAGGCCAAGCGGCAGTCAGGGTAGCCTTACGCATGCACGGTCGTCCCCCTCGTCGTGAGGTGTGGGGGCTATTTCCAAGACCCCCAGTGGATGCCCGAAGCCCCAGGCGGTTCTGAATCCCGTACGCGATGCCTTTTCCTGTGGCGTGACCCTGCGAGGGCTGGCAGTGTGCGCAGCACGGAGACGCTGGGTGCAGGGAGGGCCCCGACCCGGGAAGGACAGAGCCCGGCGGCGTGAGGGTTCACCACGCTACTCAGAACGGCACAGTTGAAAACCCGTGAGTGATTTCCTCCTGGGCTTTCGTATTCTTGGCTGCAGTTGGCTATGAGTAACAGAAACTGGAGTGAAGCTGAAGGTGAGGGGACGTCGTGGACCCACAGCATCGGGGACCCACCACCGCACTCCTTCCAAGGACCGACGGGAGGCCTCCCAAATCTTTACCTAATCTACATAAGCAGGAAGGTTTTAGATTAACAAAAGTCTAATGGAGTCATCAAACCAGTCTCAGCCCCTCCAGCAGGTCTCAGGTTCTCAGATGCGTGCGGTTTACATACCAAACCCCTTCAGAAAGGGCCCTGGGCCCCCCTGAAAGTGTGGGCTCCTCTTCCCCGCCCTGCCCTGCGGGACCTGTGGGCTTCTGCCTCGGTGACCGGGTCTGAACTAGACCTTTCAGGGACTCCCGGACATGGGCGCTGAACTGACATTGGTTCTGGGAACCCCAAAGCGTCACTGCGGCTCTCCACTTAGGGGCTTGTGGAGGGCGGGTGGCCGTGCCATTTTAGCTCAGGTTTGACACCGCAGGCCCAGTGGGTCCCGGGATGCATCCCAGGGCCATTTCCCAGCTCCAGGTGCGCAACTGGAACGGACACACTAGAGCTGGCAGACCCCACGTCCGCTCCCCGCCCTGTGGCGTGAGGCCTGGGGTGGAGGGAGATGCTGGTGGGAGACATCAGAGCTGCTTCTACTTTTTTAAAAAAAGCCATAAATCAAAAGCAAGACCGCATGGCAGAAGGGCTGCAGAGCTCAGTGTCCCCACCAGGTCCTTGGAAGATGCAGCGGTGGCGATCCACCCCCAGCCCCATCCGGCTCAGCCATCTGGCCTGTGCAGTAGACAGATGCGTCCTGGGGAAGCAATGGGTGCCTGAGGCTGGCCCAGGTGGGGCCTCCAACTGCAGTTGCTGTGCCAGGCGTGGCTTCGCTGCTCGAGCAGATCCACTCACTGTGGTGCCTGCTGTGCAGCCGTTGATCCGGCTGATACCTTTCTTCAGCCCTGCCTGACAGGCCCACCGGAGACATCCGGCCTTCAGCTGGCAAGGCCGTGCCACGCCCTCCTGGCCGCACCTCGCTGCAGCCTCTGCGCCGGTCCCCGCGCGGCCTTCTCCCTCTGTGCGTCTGTGCCCACACTTCTCTCTTGCTACATGGACACCAGTGGTCTCACAGGGCCCACTTCAACCTGCTGTGACAGGGAGGGATGTCCAAGGAGCCGACCGGGAGAGCGAGACTTGCCGCAGAAGTGACCTAAACGTCGGCCACGCGGCGCTCCTGGGCCCCGGCCACACGTCTTGTCAGGAGGTGGATCTGGTGAAAGGTGAGGTGTCCTGCCTGTGAGGGGATGCTGGCGAGGTGACACGTCCCTTCTGAGCAGAATGTGATGTTCGCTCAGGACGCCGCGTGGGGACAGCCGGACACTCACAGCTGCAGCGACGTGGACCCAGCTCCACCCAGCTTAAGGGAGAGGAGGATTTTGTTCGTGCCACTTCTGGGAAGTCGGAGGCAACAGCGGCCCTCCTTGGAGCCAGAAATGAAACCTGTCACCCGCCAGCCCTTGCCCCGTTCTCTCCCCGTCCGAGGTCTCCTCTGGGGGTGGCCGGCTCTTCCTCTGCATCCTCAGGCTGCTTCTCCATGTGACGGGTGCAGCAGCAGCTGTGGTCTAGGGTCTCTCTCGCTCAGGGCCTGCACATGCGTGGGCGGTCTCATGGGGTCTGCTGGTGCACATGTCCCCATGGACCAAGCCCTGCACCCAGGAGGACAGTTGTGGGCCGCGGTGCATGGGCTGTGGGCCTGCTGGGAGGCTCTGCCCGTGAATGGGAAGTTCTAGCTCAAGAGAACCGTGAAGGCCGCCACAGTCGGTGCCACCCAGAGAGGCATCTGCGTGGCCCGTGATGGCTAATTTTACATGTAGACTTGGTTGGGCCATGGGGTCCAGACATTCGGTCAGACGTTTCTCTGGATGCTTCCGCGAGGGTGTTTTTGGATGAGACTGACGTTTAAATCGTGGACTTTGAGCTGCACCGATTTCCCTCCCTGACATGGGGCCTCCTTGGCAGTCGACCTTCAGACAGTCTGAGGGTCTTCCCTGTAGATCTGGGTTTTTCAGGCTCTGTCATCCCGTGGGCCGGTTCCTGAGAATGAGCTGCCTTCAATCCCCACACGTCCAGTGACTGTTCCTCGGGAGACCCTGACACGCAAACCGTGAGCCATTCTCCTGCTCACGTAGGGACAGGCGGCGGCAGCTGCTCAGCCGAGGCCAATGCTTCCCACTTTCCCCACGCCCAGGGTGCCACATCACCCGCTCGCCGCCACGTCACCCACACGCCGCCATGTCACCTGCTTGCTGCCACGTCACCCACACACCGCCACGTCACCGGCATGCCACCACGTCACCCACTCGCCACCACGTCACCCGCATGTCGCCACGTCACCCGCTCACCGCCACGTCACCCACACGCCGCCACGTCACCCGCTCGCCACCACGTCACCCGCTCGCCGCCACGTCACCGGCTCGCCGCCACGTCACCCACTCGCCGCCACGTCACCCGCATGCTGCCATGTCACCAGCATGCCGCCACGTCACCCACTTGCCGCCATGTCACCTGCTCTCTGCCACGTCACCCACACGTTGCCACGTCACCCACATGCCTGGCTGTGGGGGGGAGTGAAGCCTGTGCTTCCCGCCCACACCCTCAACAGAGAAGCGGGTCCCGCCCTCTCCTCTCCTAACTCCTTCCCACTGACCAGAAGACACAATGTCACCTTCAGCTCTGAGCTGCAGATCTGGGTGGAGGGTAGCAGAGCAGCAAGACCCCAAGTTCAGTCCTGACCACCACGGAGCCGCCTCGCCACTTGCCAGACCACACACCAGGGCTGTTCATGGAAAGCTGCATCTCCCACTGTCCAAGCCCACACGCCGAGCCGTGCAATGTGGAACACAGGTGTCAACCTGGGAGTGGCCCGCACTCAGACAGAAACAGAGCAGGCGTGGAGGAAGTCGTGGGCGGAGCTGGGAAAGAAGGAAGTGCTGAGGAGTGCTGGACATGAGCCGTGCCCACATCAGGGCTGCGGGGAAGGCACAGAAGGCACAGCCAGAGAGGTCGGAAATCTGGGAAGGGGCAGGACGCGAAAGCCAGGAGAAGGTTCCCTGGGACGGAGAGCTCCACAGAGCCATGGCCGGGGTGCAGGCGCGAGCCGGGGCGAATTCCCACCAGCGTGCAGAGCCGTCGTTCCTGACTCTGGACTCGGTGGTCGTACTGTCGGCTTGAAACCAGTTATGACGGGAGCATTTACACGAGGAAGCAGCGCCCACCATACGCGGGTTCCATTGAGGAGCTGTCGGCATTTACAGCACACGGGAGGGCCGTGTGGGGAAATGCCTCTGCGTGTGGCAGCCATACTCCTGAGAGCTGTGTTGGCAGGAAGGCTGCAGTGCCCAGTGGGGGTGAATCAAGAACAGGAAATGGGAGAACATGATGCAGCTCCTGCCTGGCCATCTCTCCTGGGGCTGGAGTTTGGAACCCGGCAGCCATGCTGTGAGGAAGCTCAGGCCAAGTGGAGGGGCAGGTGCTGGATTCCAACAGCTCAGCCACTGCCAGGAGCAGGTCTCTGCCAAGGCCAGCCACAACCCTCAGATGTGTGAGTGCCGAGCCGTCCAATGAGCGCAGCTTCCTCCAGCCCCCACCGCCAGTCAGGGTCCCGGGCCCCAGGTGCAGAGCCAACCCCACCGCCAGTCAGGGTCCCGGGCCCCAGGTGCAGAGCCAACCCCACCGCCAGTCAGGGTCCCGGGCCCCAGGTGCAGAGCCAACCCCACCGCCAGTCAGGGTCCCGGGCCCCAGGTGCAGAGCCAACCCCACCGCCAGTCAGGGTCCCGGGCCCCAGGTGCAGAGCCAACCCCACCGCCAGTCAGGGTCCCGGGCCCCAGGTGCAGAGCCAACCCCACCGCCAGTCAGGGTCCCGGGCCCCAGGTGCAGAGCCAACCCCACTGCCATTCGGGGTCCCGGACCCAGGCGCAGAGCCAAATCTTCCCTGTCGCGTCCAGCCCACTGACAGATCCCTGTGCTAAGTGGCTGCTTGCTGTCATTTTCAGCCACTGTTTGGCTGTGGTTTGAATATGCTGGTGGGTGAATTGTTCACCAACCTGAGCGCTTACGATGAAGGGGCAAGTTGTCCACATCATGGGCCAGGAGGAAACAGGAAAAATGAATCCTTTGTAGGATAAAAAAAAAATCTATTTTAGATTCACTGGCAGCAGAGGCAGGTTAGAGATGAATTTAACAGCTGGACTGCTGGGCAGAGCCCCAGCCCCATCTCCTGTAACTGCGCGGCCTCAGGCCAGTTATGGAAACTCCAGCTGCCTCTGCTTCCCCATCTATACCACGGGCATAGCACAGATGCCCCCTCTCGAAGGGCTGCTCTGAAGGTGCAGAGAATGCATTTTTGAAAAGTGTCTGGAGTGGTATCTGGTACGCTAATGCCAGATTTGATAAATTGAGGCAAAACCTGAAACCTCCTAGGTGAGGTTTTTGTTCCACGGAAGAGACCAGCAAGGAACAGGCATTTGACCCTGTTGACAAGTGCTGCCAGGGAACCGGGATCGCACCACAGTCATCACAGAGCTGGGTCAGCACCCAAGGGGTAAACGCAATTTCAGCTGGGAGGAAACTCAAATTCTATAATCCCTTTACAGTGTTTTGGGGAGAAGAAAATAGCAGAAAATGCACCCAAAGTCCTCCATTTTTATTATAACTCCCTTCTATCCCCATTCCATCTTCCTCTCTCTCCCTTTTTCTCTTTCTCCCTCCTTTACTCCCTTTCTCTCCCTGTCTCACACAAACATGCATGCACACACGTACATACTCAGGCATACACAGAGGCAAGCATGCACACACATGCATGCACACACGTGTACATACTCAGGCAAACATGCACACACATGTGCTCATGTGCAGGCACACACTCAGGTACACATGTACATAGGCACACAGGCACACATGCATGCACACACGTGTACATACTTAGGCACATAGGCACATGTGCAGGCACAGACATACAGAAGCTCATGCGCACACAGACACGTGCACACACATGTACATACTCAGGTGCACATGCACGCACATGCACACGCACACACAGATGCATGCGCACATATGCACATGTGCAGGTGCAGACATACAGAGGCTCATATGCACACACACATGCACACGCACATGCACACACACATGCACACGCACATGCACACACACATGCACACACAGGCACACACAGAGGCACACACACATTCTCACCCTGGCACCACTTCTCACATCTCTTCACCGGCTGGGACTCACCTCTTTACCTGGAGAAGCGGGTGGTGCCTCGGCCGGTGGGTTTGAGTCCCCTGCATCTCTCCATCTTCAGCACACTGTGAACCTGCATCGCCTTCCCAAGGCCTGCTGTGCCCATCTGCAGAGTTAATGGGCTGCGGGCCACCAGCTGTCACATGGGGGCATGCAAGGGTGGCACCCAGGGGCAATGAATAGACTGCCACAGACATGTCTGCTGTCTCTTTAAAGCCACTTACAGTTGGATCTGCTGCCTGAGCCCAAGAAGGGAAGACGGCATTTGGAAAAGCAGGCTCAGACCAACGCCCTCCTCATTGGTGGTCCAAAGCTTAAATCCTGGACGTGCCACAAAGGACTGATCTTGCCAAGGCTAAATAAGCAAAGTGGAATGAAAATTAAAGTTAATTCTGAATCCAAGGTCCTTTTAGAAAAAAAAGTAAATTAGCCTGATTTAATCATTCCACATTTTAAACATATATCAGCATCACATGGTACCCCATATGACATATGCAATATTTGTGAATTAAAAACAAAATGATTTTAAAAACAGAAAAGCAGGAGGGGAGGGGATCAGTGTGTTGTTATGTCCAATCTAAGAAACTCTGCTGTCGCAGGAGTCAGCAGTGGAAAAATCACAGGTCTTGAAATCCAACAGACCAGTGTTCAAATAATGATTCAGTCATTAGAAAAAATCTGGGGTGTCAGTGACCCCCACTTTGTCTCCTGGGCCTAAGCTGGAGCTGCCAGTGGATGTCTGTCGAGGTCACTCTCAGTGAGGACTTGGTCCGAGCAACCGCCGCCCACACTTGGGTCTCCTGGGGAAGGTCCCACCCTCATTTCTGAACTCCACGCCCAGAGGATCTTGGCCCAGGAGAGGGAAGCAGAGGCCCAGACCCAAACTCGTCAAAACCAAAAGTCGTGTTTTGCTTTAGTCATGTCTTCTGTGACATGGTTGCATTGAAGTCTGATTCGACAGCGTGTCATTCGTTGCTACACTGGGGAGCCTGGCATTTGGGGGCGTGAGGTGGGTTTGGCATAAAATCCCGATTTGCTGGAAGGCTGCGGTGCTGAGAGAGCACTACTCACCAAAACACCCCGGTTCTCCCGTCTTCCAAGCACGCGGTAGGAGCTCCCTTCCCACCCCACTGCATTCGGGGCCCATGTGACAGTCTCTGTCCAGCAGGTGACGGGTGGAAGCAACGGGTGTGGCTTCGGAGTAGGGCATGGACGGTGCGAGGCCCCTGAATGCTCCTCCCCGGCTGGCCATCCAGTGTTCACGCAGGGGCTCCGAGCGACTCTGGCCAGCAGAACTCCCCGGTGACCCAGGTGGACGCGCAATCCCGTGAGAAATTACCCTGTGTCATTTATGCCATTGAGATTTGGGGGTTGCTTGTGATCACGGCATAACCCTGCCTCCTCGAGGGACACATTTAGGTGCTAAAACACAGCACACCGCATTCCCTGGGTGACGCCTGAGTGAGAAAATGCCTTTCTCTCCATGATGTGGCCAGAAAGCACTTCAGTGACCTTGAGTTCCAATCTGTGGTTCGAGGAAAGGGCCACGTCCAACTGGGGGTGAATGCTGTTCAGATCTGTACAGAGTAATCGAGGCTAAACCTCCCACAGGGCTTGAGCTCACGGACATTGAAGTACCAGCATTTCCCTTCACTGGGCTCGTTTTAAATCCCACGCTGCGTCCTCCATGGCCCCCACCCACACGAGAGCCTGCGCCTCCAGAGTTCTGCAGTGACAACCAGGTGCCTCCCCGGTGATGCTGCAGTGGTGTGACCTCGGCTCACTGGGGTTGATGCTACTGGTGAGGGTTTCTCCCAATGCGAAGGGTCGGCACCCCGGACCGCAGCTACCTTTGTGGACTCGGCAGGGACTGGCTCTCTAAGGGAGGCCCTGGAAGGCCAGGGTTTATCAAAGACGGGGTGGGGCTGGCACTGTGGTGCTAAGATGAGGGGCAGCCGTGGGTACATGCGTCTTCTCAGACAGGGGTTCATCTCTGCACCCCGTGGGTACATGCATCTTCTCAGGGGTTCATCTCTGCACCCCGTGGGTACATGCATCTTCTCAGACAGGGGTTCATCTCTGCACTCTGTGGGGTAATGCGTCTTCTCAGACAGGGGCTCATCTGTACGCCGGGGGCTGCCTCACATGTTACAAGTCACTGAGCATTCAGCATATGTATATTTTTGTGTTTGTTTGTGTGTGTTTGTTTAGACAGGGTCTCACTCCGTTACCCAGGCTGGAGGGCAGTGGTGTGATCTCAGCTTACTGTAGCCTTGACTTCCTCAGGCTCAGGTGATGCTCCCACCTCAGTCTCCCACGTAGCAGAGACTACAGCTGTGCACCACCACGCCCGGCTAATTTTTTGTACTTTTTTGTAGAGATGAGGTTTTGCCATGTTGCCCGGGCTAGTCTTAGACTCCTGGGCTCAAGCAATCCACTGGCCTCAGCCTCCCAAATTGCTGGGGGGAGGTCACCGCACCTGGCCTCCCGTATGTCCTGAAAATCCAGCAAATGATAGTTTGCCGGACTATCAGATGGATTCTCTTCCATGTAAACTACACCATTATTTTCCCATGTCCAGTGTGCTTATATTTCCAATGAAATTTACCCAAATCTTGATGGTAGTTAGGCCACATCTTTTCCTGCTAGATTTTAGAATGCAGTAAAATGTATTTACACGAATAAAATGTTTTCTCCTACAAAGCCACTTTAACATCATTTTCATTAAACATGTAATGAAAAGCGTATGATGTTTTCTCTTGAGTGACCATGACTAATAAAGTCGATTCTGGAGCCCAATTGTCTGGGCTTGAATCCCAGATCCATGCTTTGCCATTGACGTGACCTTGAGCAAGCCAGTTGCCCTTTGGGTGCCTCAATTTCCTCACATGGAAAATTGGGTAACACCAGTTTGTTTCACACCTTAACGTGGCTACTGTTGGTACTAACCAGGTGACAGGCATAGAAGACCATGCCTGGTGAAACCTTTGCCCTGCGTGTGTGCCAGCTACCTGCATCATTATTCCAGCAGCTGTCCTCGTAACGTCGGGAAACATTTTACAAACTGCATTTTATAAACAGAAAAATACGGCATTTTAAGGAGGGACACGGGAATGGCTATTGATCAAAAACAGACCAGGGTTTATCACACTGGCTGCATCGTAATCACCTCCCGGATGATTAAAAACAGCCTCCCCGGCTCCGTCTCAGAACAGGTGATACATATCTACGGTAAACGCCCTGCAGACAGCTGCCTCCGTCCCAGTGCCCGGTCCTGCCTGGTTCTGGTCCTCTGCATTTCCTGAGATAAACGTCCTAAGGAAGAAAAGAATGGCTCAACAAAGAAAGGAGAAATGGGTGTTCATCTCACCCAGCCTCAGCGAAGGGGCAGAAAACCTCCAAGTTAGATGGGCTGTCATGCCTGACACCAAGAAATGGATATTTGAAGAATAGACTACTAAGCTCAGAGCCAGAACCCCCCAGCTCTCCCTACACACATGTGCGCACACAGACACATGCACACACAGATATACATACAAACACAGACACATGCACACACAGACACATGCACACACACACAGACACATGCACACACAGATATACATACAGACACATGAACACATGAACAGATATGAACAGAGACATGTACACATGTGAACATGCACAGACAACACACACATGAACATGCATAGACACTTATACACACACAGAAACATGTACACATGAACACACATAGGCATCCACACACACGAACATAAACACAGAGACACACATACCTGGAGAGAAACATGCACACGTGAACACACAAACATAGACATGCACACACACAGACACACAGAGACACTTGTACACAGATACACAGACACCTGCACACATGGACACACACATAGATACACAGACACATGCACACAGATATACATACAAAGACACATGCATGCATGAACAGAGATATGAACACACACACACAGACACACATAGACACATATGCAGATACATACATGCACAGACACATGCACACACATGAGCACACACACAATACACACTGACACGCAGGCACATGCACACACAGATATACACACAGACACATGCACATGCATGTGCGCTGACAAACGGACGTGCACATATGCAGATACATGGGCACGCAGAGGCAAATGCATGCACGCTCATGTGCGCGCACACACACACACACACACACAGAGCCAAGAGCTGTGAAGCCCCTTGTCCTACTCATCTCTGTGTGGAGAGCCAAGGACAGGTGCTTAATAAATGCTCCATCATTTATTCACTCATCCCACACACATTTACTGAGCACCACTCCGTGTCCGGTCTCTGGGAACACAGGGGTGAACCCTGCCTTTGGGTGAAACTCCTGTCTCTTGGGTGCTCACATTCTGCGACTGGAAGCTGGGCCCCTGTGCTGCGTGGCTTGGCTGACATCTCCCGTGGATTCCAGGTTCTCCTCCACAAAACGCCAGTGTGGGGCCAGATCAGAGCCTGGGCTGGGGGTGGGGGCCGCCGGGGTTTGCGGCCTCGCGTCTTACCTGCGAGCCTGGCTCAGGGACGGGGCCTTCTCCCCTGCTGGTGGCTTCGGGGTCCCCTGCTGCATCCCAAGCCCCACCCCCCACACCCGCCCCGGGACTCGGCTTCCCCAGTCCTCAGCCCTGGACGGGGGAGAGGGAGGGAGGCCGGGAGCTGGGCTTGGGGAGGGGTGGGCAGGAGACCACCAGAGCGGCCCTGCCCCGGGTCCTGCCCCGGCCGCCCCCTCCCCCATTCACGCCGGCGACACCGCCCTGGCCGGGCATTCCCGGGGGCCCCGCTGCCCTCGGGTGAAGCTTGGGGTCGATTCGGACCGCGCTGGCCATTGGGAGCCGCGGGCGTCTGGCGGGTCCTGGGGAGGGAGGGTCCGCGCCTGCCCCGCCCCCAGCGCCCGTGCCCTTGGCCCAGGCTCTGCGCGCTGCCCCCGGACCTGCTGTGCTGGGGTCCCCGGGGGGCGCGGTGGGGGGCGGGGCGGGCGCGCGGGGCGGTCCCGGGGGGCGGCCTTGCGGGGCGGGGGAGGCGGGGCGGGGCGGTCCCGGGGCCGCGGATGCAGATGAGCTGAGCTGAGGCCGCGTCACTCTGCACCGGCGCGGTGGCTGCGGGGCGGGCAGGACAGGAGCCGGCACCGACACCGAGCGCCGCCCGCCCGCACCTCCCCCGCCGCCCCCGGCGCCCCCGGCCCCCCTCGCCGCTCCCCGGGGCGGGGCCGCGCCCTCTGAGTGGGGGATGCCGGCCGCGCCCCGCGACCCCAGCCCCGGGCAGCCCCCTGCGCTCTGGGGGACCCCGGGCGGCAGTGGCCGGGCGCGCTGAGCTGGTGCTGAAGGGACAGCTCCCGGCCGAGCCCTGCAGCCCCGGGCGGCTCATGGTCCCCGAAGCCGAAGCCGAAGCCCAGGCCCGGGCGGGGATGCTGGGGATGCCCCGCGAGTGAGGCCCCCGCTGCAGCCGCGTTCATGGCGGTGGCCAGGAAGATCCGAACTTTGCTGACGGTGAACATCCTGGTGTTCGTGGGCATCGTCCTGTTCTCCGTGTACTGCCGCCTGCAGGGCCGCTCCCAGGAGCTCGTGCGCATCGTGAGCGGCGACCGCCGGGTGCGCAGCCGACACGCCAAGGTGGGCGCGCTGGGGGACCGCGAGGCCATCCTGCAGCGCCTGGACCACCTGGAGGAGGTGGTCTACAACCAGCTCAACGGTGAGCAGGGGCGCCAGGGGGCAGGGGAAGCCCTGCTGGGTACAGCGGCCACCCCGGGCGCGATGGGTCAGGCCGGACTCGGGTGGGCGTCCCTCTGCGCCCCTGTGGGAGGGAATATGCAGGAGAGAGGAAAGGGAAGGGCCGCGGAGGCCCCTCTAGCAGCAGGCAGCAACCTGGGTCCCCCCCCCCCCCGCCCCACGGCACCCACCCCTCCAGGGGAGACTTGAGGAGTCCCCCTGCCCTCACAATGACTCCAAACTTACTCCCCAGGGGAACTTCTGCAGGGGTCTAGGAGCAGGCAGTGCCCCAGGTCCAGGAGTGTGGGGCGGGGGCTGGCTTGGAGCTCCAGGAGTGGGGGGCATCAGGTTTAGGCCGGGTGGTCAGGTTTAGGCTGCGGCGGATCCCTCCACTCTTGAAGGTGGGGCAAGAGGAGGGTGGGGACGCCACCCCTGGGAGGCTGCTGGTGCCGTATCCTTTGCCCCTGAGGTTCGAAGGCACCAAATGCTTCAACCACTGTGCTGGGCAGCCCCTGTCCTGGGGGTGCCCAAGGCCTCGTTAGAAAGTTGTTATGGGAGAAGCATGAGGCTGAGACCTGAGACTCGTGGGAGGATGGAGTTGAGGATCAAGCAGGGCTTGGCAGGACTCATTACCCGGGGAGACGCAGGTTGTGGCACCTGGGAGCCCCAGAGTCTATGAAAGCATCCAGCTCCTGGTGGGTCTATTTCATCACGAGTGGACGTAGGTCAGCCCGAGTGGCAGCACCGGTGTCACCACAGGTCAGGGCCAGCGGCCACAGCTGCTGAGAGCAAGCACTTTTCCACTCGCTCTACCCTCCTGGAGCAGGACCGGAGGAGCAGCTGCCCCCAAGGCCGCGCTGCATCGGGGCGCCAGGCAGGAGGAGAAAGTTTGCATGTGCCCACATCACTACCCGACGTGGCTTTCCGTTCCCTGTCGATGATTCAGGTTTCTGCATTGGCAGCCCCAGCAAACCTCCTCCAGAAAGCATCCGGAACAGGCTGGAGTGGGAGGTGACGGGAGCTGGGGTTACGCGGGCAGCGCGGGCTCCGGATGTGCCTGCTGTGTGGGGTTACGCGGGCAAGCACGGGCTCCGGATGTGCCTGCTGTGTGTGGGGGCGAAGACACGGGGGTGGTCTTTTGTTTCCTTCAGGAGCCGCACCCTCTCTTGAGGGCAAGCTGCAGACAGGCCGTGGGGTGGGAGGGAAAGTGAGTCCCCATGACGAGGGGTCGTCCCAGCTTTGTCTGGCTCAGAGCAGCCCGACTTCCCGAGCACCATCACCCACAGAATCCCTGAGTTTCCACAGAGCTGTGCTTGGTGAGCTCTGTGGCTTCTCTGATCTTTCTGACTCAGCTGGAGCCACGAGGGGAGAAAAGTAGTTCAAGCAGCCGCCTGGCCGCCCGGCAGTGCAATTCGTCTCCCGGAAGGCGGCGTGCCTGGCAATAGCACATGGCTCTATTGAAGTGTGCTTGCCACGGTGTTATGGTCTGTTTTATGGGGAGAGTCGGAGGATTACATAAAAACATTGGCAGCACGCTGAGGTTGTGTAACACCACGAGGGCAGCTCGGCCCTGTGAGTCGTTTTCCCTGCCTCACCCTTCAAGGTGAGAATCGGCCGGGATTCTTGGTGGTGGAAAAAGCCAGGACCCATGATCTGCTTTGCTGACATTAGCGGGAGATCAGGAAGCATTCCAGGAAAGTGTGTCTCCCCCTGCCCCAGCCCGCCGCCCCCAGTACCTTCTCCCGTCCCCCCTCCTCTGGTCCTCTTTCCCCTCCCTTCTTCCTCTTCGCTTCCCTCCCCCTTCCTCCTTTCTTGCTTTTAAAATAGTTTCTCCTTCTTTTCCTTCATCCCAGCTTCCTCCCTTGTCAGCCTGCCTCTGAACTGCCCCCACCATCTGTCTGCTCTGTCTGCCGTCCACCTTTTGATGAGGCCGAGTTCCATCCCCCTCTATGATGAGGCTGTGCCGCGTTCCTCTCTGTGACCAGTGGGCCTGGCACAGTGTCTAACCCAAGAGTCAGTCAATCTTGGCCCCAGGAAATGGTGGGAGACACCAAATTACTCTCACCCCTGGTGGGGCCCTAAGGGGAGGGCAGTGCAGTAGAGGCTTGACGTTTGTCCCCACGAGGCCGTTCGAAACAGCATTACCCGCTCCGATGCTGGCACAGGCCGTCGGTGTTCAGGGTGTGGAAGGAGGCTCCCTGGAGGAGGCAGCCTGCTTCCATCACAGCCTGTTCCAGAATGTGACATCCCAGGATGCAAGACTGATTCCTGGGAGCTCCCACTCGATACTAATCCGTCTGAGTTTAGAAAGGAGAGGGGGAAATCCAAAACAAGATGGATTGATCACTTTTCCCTGCCTTGATTGCTTCCTGGAATTCCTCCGCTGGCTGGGAGGGGCCTGGTGGAAGGAAGTCCACGTCTTCCTCGGAGTGGAGGAGCAGGAGGGCCGTCGGGCTGGGGAGGGGCCTGGAATCTGAAGTTCTCCCCGCACCCCGCCTCCGCTGGTCCAGTGGCCTTTCTTTGGGATGTCCATTGACCTTGGCAAAGAAGTCCTAAGAAATGTGTGCAGTTTCAAATTCATGAGGCCCCGGAGGGATGCTGGTTAAGGAAGCTCTGTGTGGTCACTCCTCTGTGTACATCAGGGTTTGCTTCTAAATTCAGCGCTCAAGGCAAGGAAAAAATGTTTATACACAAAAACCGTCCTTCTGAATATTTTCAATTGCACATAAATGACAGCATCCATGGTTTTGTGCACGCAGCAGACACAGGAAGTCTCATAAACACTAAATTTCAGAGCCTCTAAACTCAAGGAAAAGAACGGGAGGAACGGTCCCTGTTCAGTTGTCTGGGTATTCAAACCCATCTGCCTTTAAGAAAATTTTCAGGCCGGGCGCGGTGGCTCAAGCCTGTAATCCCAGCACTTTGGGAGGCCGAGGCGGGTGGATCACAAGGTCAGGAGATCGAGACTATCCTGGCTAACATGGTGAAACCCCGTCTCTACTAAAAATACAAAAAACTAGCCGGGCGTGGTGGCGGGCGCCTGTAGTCTCAGCTACTTGGGAGGCTGAGGCGGGAGAATGGCGTGAACCCGAGAGGCGGAGCTTGCAGTGAGCCGAGATCACGCCACTGCACTCCAGCCTGGGAGACACAGCGAGACTCCGTCTCAAAAAAAAAAAAAAAAAAAAAAAGAAAATTTTCAAGCGCCTTGGGTTGGGAAGGGGAGAGGGAGACAAAGAGCCCCCACTTTCTCTAGGCGTTTGCAGGGCCCACCCTGTGTCCATGCGAGGCCTGGGCAGCGCTAAGTCACGCTGGGCTGTTTGTTGCTGTGGGCGTGGAGGGGGTGAAGGTCACCACCAGGGAGCAGGGCTGCCCACGTCGCAGCGGCTAGACTCACTCTGCTGGGAGAGGAGAATTGCCCCCGCCTGGCGCGGTTCCGGCCCTCCTGCCCCTCAGGAAGAAAGGCTCTGAACGGAGGATGGAGCCGGGGATGGCGATGGGAAGTTTTCCTTTTGTCGGTTGGTGGTGAGGGAGGTCGTTTCTAAAATTCAGAGCACACACGTGTGAATTCCGTCTAACTGACCTGCCCCAGCCCAGGTCACAGGGCAGGCTCAGGTCTGAGAGGTCTGGGCCTGAGCAGCAGGAAAGCTGGGAGACTGGGACAGGGTGGACCACAGGGCCCAGAGAGGTCCGGCGAGGTGGCACTGGCTTCAGAGGGACCTAGGCTTCTGTAGTTACTAAAAGTTTAAACTGAAAAAACAGAAGGCCCCACTGTGGCCAGGTGGTTGCTGGCCAGAGAAGGTTGGGGTGTGGCCCGCGCTCATTGCACACTTGTCCTGCCCACGCCCCCCTCTCCAGAAACACGGACTCAGGCTCCCTCCAGTCTCAGGAATTCCCACGTGCCTCACGCATCCCCCCATGACTGTGTGACACCTCGCTCGTGTCCACTGAGGGCGAGGCCGTGTCTGTCTGGCCCCGGCTCTGACGCCCAAGGCCTCTGGCGGTACCACAAACACGGCGCTCCATGTATATCTGTCCAGTGAGCAAGCGAGGGGGTTTTTCTCCAAGCAATTCATTGTTTTGTTTAAATGAACTTAAGAGACACTTGTGTGTCTCCAGTGCACCGGTGAGTAGAAGGTGATTGAGTGTCATGGGAACAGCCTGGAGACTCCAGCAGGTGCCGCCCCACCGAGGCCTGCCCTGTGCCCGAGGGAAGACACCACCCCACCGAGGCCCGCCCTGTCCTCAAGGGAAGAAGCTGCCCCACCAAGGCCTGCCCTGTGCCCAAGGGAGGCCTGAGCCAGGGCCACATGAGTACGATGCCAGAAGAACTCGGGAGAGCAAGGCCTGAAGAGGGGTGGCGTCTCATGGAGCTGTGCCCGTGCATGGCCCACAGCCATGTCTGCAAGCTGGGCCCACTGGGACGCAGCCCCTGCTTTGGGAAGCCCCAGAGTGTGTGCAGAGCAGCAGCCGAGGGGATGTTCCTGTGGGGCTGGTGGACTTGGGGAAGGGGTGGTCAGGTTGCCAAGGGGCGTATCTCCCCAGGCTGCCTTCACCACAGTGGGGGCCCAGAACTCTAATTCAGACGCAAAACACTGCCAGGAGTCCCAGCACCATGAGTGACTACCAGTGAAGACCTGGCTGAACCAGAGTGTAGAGGCCGGGGAGGTGAGAAAGGGGAGGTGGGGGGAGAATGCCAGGCCACCCAACGCTTGCCTTGCACCCGGCTGCAGAGGGGCGGCAGGCTAGACGGGAGGGTGTCTCCCCGACAAGAGCAGGGGCTATGGCGTCTGCTTCAGCGGCAGGCAGACCGCACGGCGGAGCGTGAACTTGGGGAGCCAGTCCAAAGACGCCGTGCTGTCCAAGTGACAGGCGGTCGGCCCACACTGCCCTTGTCCCGTCCACAGCCGCTGGTCCGGGGTCTCGGACGCGGCACGGGCACATCAGCTGCACGAGGACAGCGTCTCTGGCGTGCCCGGCACAAAGCACGTGCCCGTCAGTCCTGTGTGATGAGTGAAGGCCAGGCGGGAGCTCGCAGACAGTGCCATCGGAGCTGCGTGGGGTGGTGCAGAAGGCGCGGTCGGAGGCACACAGGGTCGGGTCCCAGCAGTGCCTGGCTGCCGCCCGGCGTGCATCTCAGCGTGTCCTGCGGCCCCCGCTCTGCCGGCTCCGGCACACCCTCCCTCGAGAGCTCTGGAGGGTGTCAGGTGTGGGTTTCTAAAAAGGGCTTTCCAAGCGTCTGCTCTGCGTAAGCATTTCCATTTTGGAAATGCTTTGAGAAATTCTCCTTGCGAGGAAATGCGGTTTCCAGCAGAAAGCTTTTCCTATTCACTCGTGAGTTTTATTTCCCAAATGACTCCTGCTGGTTCCAGGCGGCCTTTCCAGCTTGAGTTCATCGTCTCTACCCTCCCCTGAATTCCCTCCGTGTGTCCCAACACCCCACGTTGCTGATCCAAACGGCCGGAGTGGCCGTGGCCGGGAAGACAGTTGCAGTGCCCTGGAGGCTTCAGGCGCGGCCCCAGCAGGTCTCGCTTCAAAATGGCAGCAGCATTGACGTGGTGACCGTTTTTCCGCCTGGATCATTAACCTCCAGGCCCCGGCGGAGTTTCACAGCTTCCCCATGATTGCGGATTTACTACAAAAAGTGAAAAAGTAGTTACTAGGCACGGCCAGAGCCCCCGCTCTGACTCCGATGACGAGGCTGGATCGTGGCTACAGGATGGGAATTGCCTCTCCTGTTTCCCGACGTCCGCTGGGCCTCCTGACACTCGGAGGAGTCTGGCATTTCCCGGCTGAGGAGATGAACACATTTTGGTTGTGCGTTCTCTTCCTCGCGTGCGTTCGCACACAGCCGTCCTCCCCACAGCTGCCCCCCGGATTTGTTGGGGATTTTGACCCCCTGTGACCATAGACGGGTCAGAGCCACTCAGCCTGCTCCCTTGACCCGGAGGCTGGGCTCTCTGCAGACCTGCACCTTTGAGTCCTGGGGGAGATGAGTTCCTAAACACTTGTCAGCCACTTCCCTTGGGGCGGAGCAGACCTGCGTGGGGCCTCTGTCTGCAAACGCAGCAGCCCAAGCTTCTAGGAACGACCCAGGCAGGTGGTGATCCCCGCGTCGGCGTGTGCTGGGCTGAGTGTTTGCATTTACAATTCAGCTCAGCAACCTGCGTATTTCAGAGTCTTGGAACTATTTTCTGAAAGGACAGTTTATCCTTCATTGGCTGGAAACTTGACAAAAATAAGTCTGTAAATTTCCATGTCAGATATCCCATTGAGGACAAGCGGGCAGGACGGGATCCGTGTCTTCAGACCTGTGTGGTCAGTGGCCCGTTCTCTCTTGAACAAGCACAGATGCCTGTGAAGGGACAAGGAGGTGGAGAAGCCGGGAGGTGCTGGAGGAGGGGGCAAGGCTGACGCACGGCTCTCATGCCCTAGGAGATGCCCTGTGGCCTGGGCTTCCCTTACGGGATGGTGAGGAGAATGATGGCCGTCCCGCCACTCAGCGAGGGGACTGGTGTCAGCCTAAGTCTCACAGTCCGCCCTCTGGTTGCCAGTCACAGAAAGGAGAAACTCATATTCCAGTCATTGAAAAGGTGCCAAGGGTTGCATCATCTTGTAGCATGGAAGCGGCTCGGCCCTGGGCTCTGCACCCCGTCTCCTGGGCTCATGATGCCCTCCCAGAAGGCCGCCCAGGACTGCTCCCGCCTCCATCCTCGCAGAGCCTACAAACCCCGCTCCCATGCCTAGGGACGCCCATGGTGCTGCCTGAGTTCCGGAAGTAGGAGGGGGCAAACTGTGAAGGGGTGACAGGAGCTGGGGTCGGGGAGACACCCCCATTTCCTGTGCAGACACTCACCCCTCCCGGAGCCTTCCGTGGGACGACTGAGCCACGGATGGGGGTCCCGGGTCTTTGCTGTGCTCGAACTGGCATTTGTGGGCCCGGCCCCTTCAACCCGAAGGCCTGTGTCTGTGGGCAGCGGCACCACCTCGTGTGCCGCACGTCTGTTCCTTCCCGGCAAAGCCGTGAACACCTGCTGCGTTCGCGCACTGCGCTGAGGACCTGGGCCTGAGCAGAGACGTCCCCACCTCAGGGGCTGACATCCTAGGGAGGAAGACAGGGAGTGAGCGCGCTGCATCGTCCAGATGGTCTCAGACAGAGCCAAACCTATGAGGAGGCCCGAGTGATGTGGATGAATGGGTACCTGGGTGGGGGGGGATGGTTAAATGGGGCCCGCCCGGAAGCTCACGTCCACCTGGAACCTCGGAAAGTGGCTTATTTAGAAACAGGGTCTTTGCAGAGGTGATTAGTTAAGATGCCCTCAGCCAGGACTGGGGATTCGGTGGGCCCCAAATCCAATGACTGTGGTCCTTATAAGACGAGGAGAGACCGTGGGGGGTTGGAGGGGAGGAGGCCCCGTGGGGGCAGAGGCGGGGACTGGAGTGGTGTGGCCACAGCCGGGGGCCCTGGCAGAGGCAGGATGTGTCTTACCCACGGCCTTCAGAGGGAGTGTGGCCCTGCGCGCCTGACATCCGACTCCCGGCCTCCTGTGTGAGGAGACAGGTCTGTGAGGGGACAGCTGTGTGGGGTCCCGTGTGAGGGGACAGGTGTGTGGGGTGGAGCCTCCCTGTTTGGTGCCACTGCAGTGACCTGGAACACACACAGCTGGGTGGGGAGGGAGCCACTCTCCGAATTGTGAATGAGGAGAAGGAGCTGCCAGGAGAGAATCGGGGGGAAGTGCCGGGTGTCAGTGGCAGGTGCAGAGGCCCCAGTGGGCCCTGGGGTCAGGGTGGTCAGGGCGAAGTGAGTGAGGGAGATAATGAGGTACCAGGGCAGGCCTCGGTCTCCTGGACAGCCCATAGGCCTCGGAAGGAGGCTGGCTGCACTCCTAGGCTCCGGGCCATGCCAGAAGGTTCTTGACGAGGGATGTGACGCTGTCGGTGCCCGTTTCCCGGGGGCACTGAGGTCCCATCTCTGGTGATGCCTGTCTCCCGGCTGCTTGAAGCACATTTTCAGTTTCACTTGAATCTGCCAGGACCCAGATGAGACGGGCGACTCATCAGCAGACGGGAAACCAAGGTCTCCAGAGTGGCTGGTGTACCATGGCCTTGATTCCGGACCGACGGGGGCCTCAATTCCGGACCGACGGGGGCCTCGATCCCGCACTGATGGGGGACTCGATCCTGCACCGACAGGGCCTCGATCCCACACCAACAGGGGCCTTGACAGGGGCCTCGATTCTGGACCGACGGGGGCCTCGATCCCGCACCGACAGGGCCTCGATCCCGCACTGACAGGGCCTCGATCCCGCACCGATGGGGGCCTCAGTCAGGGCTGACACAGGCCGGGCAGTTCTTCCTGGTGGGGCTGCCCCATGGTCGGTCATGGACGTTGAGCAGCATTTGGCTCCACCCACTGCCAGGCACCCTCCTCCCCACTGGGACGCCAGGAGGCCCCTGGAGCAAGAGCCCACCCTGGGCACCTGCCTCGCTGACTATGGTGTCGACTGCCTGGGTTCAAACCCAGCTCTTCCCTCCTCAGCTGCACGACTGTGGGCCGGTCACACGCCCCCTGCACCTCAGTTTCCCTGTCTGTCAAAGGGGGGTGCCCAGAGTAACAGCCTTGGGGGGCCCTGTGGGCACTGAAGGAGGCACCCAGCACAGCAGAAGGACCGCCCGCTGGCACCGCCCACCTCCCCTCTGCCTCTGAAATGAGCTGGGCTGCTGCTTCTCCACCCTGAGCGTGCCTGGTGGGGGCGGAGGCCTTGAGCTGGCCCAGGGACATGGAGTTGGAGAGAATCAGATCACGCTGCGGGAGCTTCCCTCCACCCTCCTCCACCCTTTCCCACGGCACCAGGACCTGCCTCTTGGCCTCTGACCTGGACAACCTCTCTCTTCGTAGGAGAGGGGCCTTTCCCGGGCACACGGGCTTTCTAACAGGCACGCCTGGCCAGACTCTCAATGCAACATCCTGTTTCCATTCTGTTTACTGATATTTACTAGTAAAACGATACATGTTTTCTATTTTTGGTGCCAACCCATCACTTATTTAAGAAACGAATTAATTGAACTTAAAAGATGGGTCGATTTAAAAGAAACTGTTAAGTAATATGAACTCAAGCTTCTGCAGAGACGACAGATTCCCCAGGAATCCGGAAAGATCTGAGGTGGGGGCGTCTGCGCCGCGTGGCCCTCGAGGGCTCTGGGCCGTGTCTGCTGCACCCGTGTGCTCGAGGTTGAATCGGAACCCAGGAAACGAGCTCCCAGCTCTGCGGGCTGCACTCTCCCCGGGGCGTTCTGTGCCTCTCAGCCTGAGTTTAAACAACAGCAACAAATAAAAACAAAACAAGCGCGTGTGGATGTGCTGCGGGGAGGCTCCTGGGCTTGGCGGCCGGCCCTGGCACGTTGTACCCACGCGGACTTGGGGACGTCGCTGCAGGAGCTGTTTCTGCGGGAGCAGCTTGAGGCTCGCCAGCTCTGTTAGCAGCTGAGATCTTTGATTTTCAGCTATAGAAAACTCAAGTCTAACAGAGTGAACGCTAACGGGACCCAGCGGCCCAGTGGTTCTGGTGGAGGGTGAGGCATGACCCAGTGGCGGGGGCTGCTTGCTGCCCCTTTTCCTTAGGAGCGCCTGCCTCGTATCCCTGCCTGCATGGTGGGGTCCCTGCCCTCCGGACCTCAGGACGCTGAGAGTGGAGAAGACACGGGCTCCACAGGAAATCCGGCTGCCCTTAGAAGGACGCGGGAGGCTGGGCTCCCAGGCCTGAGGAATGCCTTCTGTCTACGTGGGGCTGCGGGAGGAGCACCTGAGGGACCCGAGGTGACCTGTGGACGTGTGTGGTGCCGGGCACAGCTGTGTGCGTGGCGGAGTGGGGTGTTGACCTGCACCAGACGGAAAGGCTTGATGAAAAGCAAACTCGGCTGGTGTGTGGGTCAGGGCTCTCCCGAGGAACCGAGCCAGTGGAGAGAGAGAGACCTGAGAGGAGATGCAGAGTGAGGACTGGCCCCGCGACTCTGCAGGCCAAGAGGCCCCACCATCTGCCGTCTGCACGCTGCAGGCCAGGGAAGCCGGGTGGGGTCCTTTGGCCTGAGTGCAGAGACCTGAGAGCCGGGGTCACGCCGGGGAGAATGGCACAACTTCTACCCCAAAGGCCCGAGACCCGGCAGCTCCGTCCGACGTCCACAGGCAGGAGCAGAGGGAGGTCTCAGCTCACACAGGACGTGAAGCTGCCGTCCTCTGCCTTTCTGTTCCAGCCGGGCCTCCGAGGAGGGGCTGCTCCCTGTCCGCACCGGGGAGGGCAGACCTTTCTTCCTCAGCCCGATTCAGACTCGACTCTCGCACAGACGCCCCTGGAAGCAACACTTCCAGCCACCTGGGCATCCAAGGCCCTCTCGGCGGACGCAGAATTCGCCATCACAGCACTTCAACCACGGGGAGTGTCCCTCCCGTGCAGGCACGCACGCACGCTGCAGGCTTGGTGGCTCGGTGGCGGCCACGGACACCCAGGTCTGTCTCTGCTCCTCCCTCCCAGAGAGCCGCCGCCGGCGTCCAAAGGACCTGTGCAGCCACCAGGTGTGCATGAGCAGGGCCCTGAGAGGCGGGGGGACACGCAAGCTTCCTGCCTCTCTGTTAGGACTGTGTCGTCTCTGAGCACCTAGCCAGCCACTGGCAGAGGGCGGGAGGAGTGCCCTGTGGGACTGGCCTGGTCATAACTGGCCCCAGGCGTCGGCGCCGCCCACATGCCAGGATGCAGGCCCAGCTGGGAGGTCAGTCAGGGTGCACATCCCAGAATCCACCAGGAGGTTTAGGGCGGCCCCGAACCTGCAAGTCACCAGCTCTGCATGATCCTACAGCTGCAGCTGCGACACTGTGCCGGGATTCAAGCGTGGATGCCACCTGTGAGGCCCTGAGGCCCTGTGCTGATGGGATGGCAGATTCGTGTCCCTGGTGGCCTGAGGCCCCTGCATTGGAGGCTGGACTGAAAGCTGGGGCACGAAGGGCAGGTGCTCTTCGAGCCCCACCTCTGGCCCTGAGGAGAGGCGGCCATGTGGGTTCCCCAAGCACCCACCTTGTCTCTTGTTCTGGGTCAGGCCTGCCCAGAACCCGCCCAGCCCCATGAGCCATCCAGCACTCTTGGTCAGCATCCTGCCACCCACGCTTGCCTGGCCAGAGGGGCTGTGCTCAGGCCCTTGGCTGTCCGCATTTTATTTTTATTTTTTAAACTTTTTTGAGGCAGGGTTTCACCCCCACCACCTAGGGTCAAGCAATTCTCCTGCCTCAGCATCCCAAGTAGCTGGGATTACAGGCACACACCACCACACCCAGCTAATTTTTTATTTTTTGATAGAGACGGGGTTTCACCATGTTGCCCAGGCTGGTCTTGAACTCCTGAACTCAAGTGATCCACCCGCCTCAGCCTCCCAAAGTGCAGGGATTACAGGCGTGAGCCAACGTGCCCATCGGTGTTTTATTTTAAGTAAATAAGCCAAGTGCAATTGCTCTTTGAAACACCATCCTGGACCCTGGTGGAACGCCAGAGAAATAGTGAGATCTAGAGGTGCCAGGTCGACCATGGATCTTCCCGTGGCTCCCAGCAGCCCCCGTGCAGCCCCACCGACACCCCTCCTGCTTCTTTCCCTGCCCTGGTTGGGAGGGACAAGTCTGGGCCCCGGGGCTGGAGGGGCCCGAAGGTGGGGCCAGCTGGGGAGGGCTGAGCGCAGCTTCTACTGGGCGAGGGGGAGCTGGCCACTGCGTTTTTGAGCTTTTAGGAAGATTTTTAAAAACAAAATCTCAACACAGGCTTACCAAAATTATGATGTATTTACATGTTCATGGATAACAAATTAATGCTTTTAACAGGCTCACTGGAGTGTGATCCAATTGTGCTGTTCACAGATGATGCTGGAATTCATAAAACCCGCAGGTCTCCGCAGTGAGGTGGCCCACGATGATCCTGGAATTAATAAAAACCACAGGTGGCTGGGCTCAGTGGTTCAAGCCTGTAATCCCAGCACTTTGGGAGGCTGAGATGGGTGGATCACGAGGTCAGGAGATGGAGACCATTCTGGCTAACCTGGTGAAACTCCGTCTCTACTAAAAAATACAAAAAAAAAAAAAACCCAAAAAAAACTAGCCAGGTGAGGTGGCGGTGCCTGTAGTCCCAGCTACTCGGGAAGCTGAGGCAGGGGAATGGCGTGAACCCGGGAGGCGGAGCTTGCAGTGAGCTGAGATCCAGCCACTGCACTCCAACCTGGGCGACATAGCGAGACTCCGTCTCAAAAAAAATAAAAACCACAGGTCTCCACGGTGAGGTGGTGGCCCTGGAGAGGAGCTGACCCCACGCTAGGGAGCCAATGTGGACGGAAGAGTGGCAAGTCCAAGTCCTGGGTCTGGGCACCCACTGTGAGGACATGAGTGGAAGGAGCAGGAGAGAGAGTATGGCCTGGGGGTGGTGGGAGCGGCACAAGGGTCCTGTCTCCCAAGTTGGGTAAGCTGACCCTGCCAGCTGCTTCTGTGGGGTGTGGGATGGGGGCTGTGCTCCACGGGGTGTGGGATTCAGGCTGTGCTCCGTGGGGTGTGGGATGAGACGGTGCTCTGTGGGGTGTAGGATGTGGCCATGCTCTGTGGGGTATAGGATGAGGCTGTGCTCTGTGGGGTGTGGGATGAGGCCGTGCTCTGTGGGGTGTAGGATGAGGCCGTGCTCTGTGGGGTGTAGGATGTGGCCGTGCTCTGTGGGGTGTAGGATGTGGCCGTGCTCTGTGGGGTGTAGGATGAGGCTGTGCTCTGTGGGATGTAGGATGAGGCTGTGCTCTGTGGGGTGTGGGATGGGGGCTGTGTTCTGTGGGGTGTGGGATGGGTGCTGTGTTGTGTGGGGTGTGGGATGGGGGCTGTGTTGTGTGGGGTGTGGGATGGGGGCTGTGTTCTGTGGGGTGTGGGATGGGGGCTGTGTTCTGTGGGGTGTGGGATGGGGGCTGTGTTCTGTGGGTGTAGGATGAGGCTTTGCTCTGTGGGGTGTAGGATGTGGCTGTGCTCTGTGGGGTGTAGGATGAGGCCGTGCTCCGTGGGGTGTGGGATGAGGCTGTGCTCTGTGGGGTGTAGGATGTGGCCATGCTCTGTGGGGTGTAGGAAGTGGCCGTGCTCTGTGGGGTGTGGGATGGGGGCTGTGTTCTGTGGGGTGTGGGATGTGGCCGTGCTCTGTGGGGTGTAGGATGTGGCTGTGCTCTGTGGGGTGTGGGATGAGGCCGTGCTCTGTGGGGTGTAGGATGAGGCTGTGCTCTGTGGGGTATAGGATGAGGCCGTGCTCTGTGGGGTGTAGGGTGCAGGCTGTGCTCTGTGGGGTATAGGATGAGGACGTGCTCTGTGGGGTGTAGGATGTGGCCGTGCTCTGTGGGGTGTAGGGTGCAGGCTGTGCTCTGTGGGGTATAGGATGAGGACGTGCTCTGTGGGGTGTGGGATGAGGCCGTGCTCTGTGGGGTGTGGGATGAGGCCGTGCTCTGTGGGGTGTGGGATGGGGGCTGTGTTCTGTGGGGTGTGGGATATGGCGGTGCTCTGTGGGGTGTGGGATGTGGCCGTGCTCTGTGGGGTGTGGGATGAGGCCGTGTTCTGTGGGATGTGGGATGTGGCCGTGCTCTGTGGGGTGTAGGATGTGGCCGTGCTCTGTGGGGTGTGGGATGAGGCCGTGCTCTGTGGGGTGTGGGATGAGGCCGTGCTCTGTGGGGTGTGGGATGAGGCCGTGCTCTGTGGGGTGTAGGGTGCAGGCTGTGCTCTGTGGGGTGTAGGATGTGGCCGTGCTCTGTGGGGTGTGGGATGGGGGCTGTGTTCTGTGGGGTGTGGGATGTGGCCGTGCTCTGTGGGGTGTAGGATGTGGCCGTGCTCTGTGGGGTGTAGGATGAGGCTTTGCTCTGTGGGGTGTAGGATGTGGCTGTGCTCTGTGGGGTATAGGATGAGGACGTGCTCTGTGGGGTGTGGGATGAGGCCGTGCTCTGTGGGGTGTGGGATGAGGCCGTGTTCTGTGGGGTGTAGGATGTGGCCGTGCTCTGTGGGGTGTGGGATGAGGCTGTGTTCTGTGGGGTGTAGGATGTGGCCGTGCTCTGTGGGGTGTGGGATGGGGGCAGAGGGAGTGAGCTGGGGTGGGCGTTCCTGTCGGATGTGAAAGGGTGGCTGAGGGACCACACAGAGCATGGGGGGATTTGCTGAAGTGGCGGAAAGAGAGCAGGGACACGGCCGGGCAGGAAGAGGGACGAGGCCCGGGGAGGTCCCAGCAGCACCTCGATGGCCGTTCCCTGCACGCAGGCGGAAGCGCGAGTGCTCCTGGATTCTCCGTTTCCCAGGGAGGAAGGAAGCAAGGTCACCTGAGGTTGAGAACTGCAAATTCCTTTTCTTTCTTTTTCCTTTTTTAGTGAAGCTGTAGCACTAAATAGATTTTTAAAGGAAGTATATGCTCAGTTATAGGGAATCTGTTTTCTCCCAGAATAGGGGCGTAAACATGCGTCGTGAAATGGGGACGTGGGGTCAGGCTGGGGAAGAACCCGCAGGCTGTGTGGTGGAGAATCACAGCCGTGTCTGCCGGGCAGGGAGCCCCCTTTGATCCAGCTCCACGCCTCTGCTGGAGAGCTGACCCTGGACGGGGTGCTGGGGCCTGTAGCGTTGCCTCCCAGCCCGCTGGCTGGCTCCGGCCTCTGCCTGCCTCTTCGAGTGAGAGAGGAGGTGAAAGGCTGATGAGGAAACGATGGAACCCAAGACCTGCAGGTGGAGGTGGGGGGCGGGCTGTTTCAGGGGCTGCCTGCCCGCCGTGCCCTCCCCAGGACCCCGCGTCCCCACCGTCCTCCACTCTCAAACATTCTGGAGACTTCTCAGGGCCAGACACCATCCCCTTTCTCAGGCTCCAAGTCCCATTAACGTCTCGGAATGGGCCCAGCACAGCGGTTTATTGCAGCCCCAATGTAGAGGGGTCTTCCCCTGAGGCCGTGTCACTCACACCCCGTGTGACGTGGTGGGGAGTGTGAGTGCGCGGCTCAGCCCTCTGCTGCGTGTGGGAGGCCGTCTCTGGGTCCTGTGTTCCTGCACGGACACCAGGGCTGGGTGTGGATGCACAGCCTGGTAGCGGCAGAGCTGGGACCCAAACCGGCGGCCTCCACAGAGACTGGCCCAGAAGCCGTGACCTTCTCAGGTCAGCGGGCACCGCGAGACCTCGCCCACGGCCCACGGCAGAAAGGGGCTGTTTTTACTTTCAACAGAATAGTTCAGTCGCATCAGCTCCGTGTGTAGCCCCAGTGTGAAATCCAGCAAGCACTGATTTTACTTCTAAGTCAGAAAAGAACAGACAGGGTCTGAATTCTGCAAGGGGCTATTTTCACACTATTTTGAGAAAATTGTGGAAAATGCCTGTTAATATTCTGAGGCTCGAGCACTTTGCAGTGGACACAGGGGAGGCCACCATGATTATCTTAGTTGCTCGGTGCAGAGCCTTGTGGTTAAAACGTGGCTGGAGCGCTGGGCTGCCTGGACTCAGAGCCCGGCCCCACCACCTCCCCCTGTGCCACCTCTGTCAGGCCGCCCAGCATCCCACTCCTCAGCTTCCTCGCCTGTAAAATGGGGTGAGAACAGCATTCACTTCTGTCGTGAGGACGCCGGACGGGAGGAGCTCTGGGAGCAGCGCCTGGCACCAGGTCGCGCTTAATAACGATGGAGCTGCTTCGGCAAAGGCCACTGTGGTTTCTCTTTTCCGCCATCCGAGGTCCACCCGACCTTCCAGCCTGACTCCACCCCACGGAAGCTAGTTCCACTCCACCCGAGACGCACGAACTCCCGGCTTCCACGGGAAACTGGAGGGGGCACTGGGGAGAGGGTTTGATCCGATTCATGCTTCATTCACCAGATGACTGCCCTACCGTGCAGGGCCCAGCAGGGTGCGCCCCGTGCCCCGAGCAGGTGCCCCCTGGGAGTTCACAGTCATGCGGGGGCGGGGGGCAGCCTGCACTGTCTGCTCTCTAAGGCACAGGAGAGGGGTTGCTTTGAAGGGGAAGGTCAGGACAGCTTCATGGACGAGGAATCTGAGCTGCACATTCGGAGCTGGATGGATCTGAGTCCTAATCATCCAACTGGATGGGCAGGCAGATGGTGGATGATGAGTGGGCGGATGGGTAGGTGGGTATAAGAATGGATGGGTGGATGTGTGGATGGAGGAGTTGGGGGGTGAATGGATGGATGGGTGGATGTATGTATGTATGGGTGGGTGGGTGGATGGATTTGTGGGTGAATGGGTGGATGGATGAATGGATGAGGAGGCAGGTGGATGGATGAGTGGGTGGATGGGTAGGTGGGTGAATGGATGGGTGGGTGGATGTGTGGATGGATGGGTGGGTGGATGGATGGGCGGGTGGATGAGTGGAGGATGAATAAATATAGTAGGAGACTCTATAGAGTGAGGACAGCCAAGCATTGAGAAAGGGAAGACAGTATCTGGAGCGCTGGACCAGGAGGGACGGTGCCTGGAGCGCTGGACCAGGAGGGACGGTGCCTGGAGTGCTGGACTAGGAGAGAAGACCAGGAAGGCAGGTTGGGTCCCAGTGCATTCATGTGTTGTTGAGCAGCCCAGACTGACACAAGCGTTGGACTGACAACCTCATCTTTGACCTGGGCCCCGGCAGAAGAGGATCAACCTTGGGGGCAGACATGGAGCCTCTGCTGCCCCCTGACAACAGGGGTTCAGGGCAGGCTCCCCTTCAGCAAGTGGCTGAGGGAAAGCCAGATGCCCTGGACTCCACTGAGGGCTTCACCAGGGGCAGGGCCAGTTTCCCCTCCCGTCCTCCGTGTGTGGGTTCCTGAGGTCTCCTCCTGTCTGTGACCCTCAAGGCGGGGCTGTGTCCAAAGGACAGGCATTTCCAGGAGATTCCAGAGTCAGGGTTTGAGCAGAGAGCTGACCCAGGCGTGTGCACCATCAAAGGACAGCGTGGGCGCGGGGAGGGGTGGGGGCCCATCCACTCTGCTCCTCTCTGCAGCTTCTCTCAGAGGTGGCCACCAAGGTGATGGTGCACCCAAGTGTCCCTCATCCTTGCTCCAGCCGCCCTTAAACCCAAACCTGGGTCAGGTTGGCATTTATTGCTGCATGGAGCAGTCGTGGGATGCTCCGGAGCCCTGCATGCTTTCCAAAGGGAAGCAGAGGGCCAGGAAATCCTTCCCGCCAGATACTTCCAGTCATTCCCCATCTCCCTTGCTTTGGCCCCATAAATATTCATATTCGTTGAACACAAGTATTATGTATGAAGATTTATCAAACACCATATTAGTCTCAGTGAGAATATATTTTACAGGTATTGCCATGTCCTGCAAAATATTCATGACTTCATGGTTTCAGAAGGGCAGTCAGTCTTTTCACTATTGACAGTATGTTACTAGTTTGGGTCCCCAGGGAATCTCAAAAGACTGGTCTGTAATGAAATTAGCTGTTGTATTTGGAGAGAGTGGATAAAATCGAAGCTGGGAGAGAGAGAGAGACATTATCTACAAAAGCAAACCAGGGTCTCTCCTTTTTATCATCACTTTGTAATCATCAAAATTAATAGCCAGGCACATTAAATTAGTTTACATTTTTATAGTGGAGATAAAGAGAGGGACAAGGGAGCTGGTGGGACGCTTTGCCTGCTGCAGCTTCCACACTCCCCTCTGCCCTCCACACTCCCTGAAGTGGACAGCCAAGATTGCACACACGTGAAGGACACGGGGCCTGGAGTGCTGGGAGGTGATGGTGCTGCTGGTTCCCCCACTGCAAACAGGGTAGAGTCCTGCTTGCTGGACAAAGGTCATGGTGGCGGCTGCTGGTGTCCTGGAATCTGAGGGTGGAGGGAGGGCCCACTGTCCCACGGCAGCTGCTCTGGTCTGGAGTCCACCTCTGTTCTTTCTGCCAGCACTTGCTCACGGTGTTTCTTTTCCTTGTGTGCCTTGTTACGTTTGACTGTAGGCTGGTCGTTGTCGTTGAACATTGATTTGCAGGCATAACCCAAGGCCTAGGCTGGAAGCTCTCCTCTCTGGAGAGGGTTCTGTTTGCTCCTCCAGGCTCCTGGAGGCTGCCCGTGCTGTCCCTGCCCGTGCTGTCCCTGCCCATGCTGTCCCTGCCCGTGCTGTCCCTGCCCGTGCTGCTCCTCCATCAAGTTCAGGTCTTGATGGTTGCTTGGACCACGCCGAGGCTGCACGTCCTGAAGTCGAGTCCCCCAGTGCTTCACCCTCACCGCTGGTTATGGAGGGAGAGTTTTCTATTTGGCACCTCTGGTTTCTTCCCCCTTTCTCCCTCTTTGAAATGTCAAAGTCACAATATTCAGAACACCCCCTTAGGAAAAAAGCAAATTGCAGGCCCACTTATTTCTCTGATTCCCGTTTTCCCTTCACTTTTGGCCTAGCAACTTCTTGCCATCTTGTCAGGTATTTATTGCTTTTTAGAAGTTGATGTTGTTGTTTAAATCCAGCATTCTTAGTGCTTTTCAGCGGGAGGCAGGTGGGTCTGGCTCGAAGAGGCCACAGTTCCAGGAAACTTCAGCTGGGGCCGAGTCCCTGTCTTGGGCTGCCAGCGCCGTGGGCCCAGGGAGAGCGGGTGCCCTGAAGGATGGGTGTGGACAGGCGGAGGCTCCAAAACAGGACAGCCGGGTTTGGGCTGTTTGGGGATCACCTCCCTCGGGCCACAGCCATGCCCAGTTTCTCTCTGCGTGGGAGCACAGCGTGGCCCCCACGTGGCTCCCACCTTCCTAGCAGTGCCCTCCCTCTGCCGCTTCCTCCCCGATTATCTTGTGCCCGGCCACCTCTCAGTTTGTGCTGTTTCCTCTCTCGGAATATTGGCTTCAGTCGCTGTGACAGATGGAAATCCGTGACTCAAAGAGAAGCCGGGAGCTTGAAAGCCCACTTCCTTCCAAGCTGAAAAATCACAGCCGCCCACATATCCCAGGTATCATGTGCTGGGAGAGCAGGCAGCCAAGTGTGAAATGACTCTTCGGGGGCAGGGACCAGAGGAAGCTGGCAGGGATGCCTGCCTTTCTGAGCGCTCTCAGCCCCCAGGAGAAGGCCAGCACCATCCTTCTGGGTGGGGCTGTTGGGTGGGAGGCAGCCTGACCTCATGTCGGTGCCCTCTGGCTCCTGGCACTTGGCCCTGGCTCCTCTGGGTGAGGGAACTCGGAGCCTCTGACCGTCCCGGCCTTTGCGTGCCTCAGTTCCTTTACTTCTGCGTGTTACAGACCCCGACTGAAATGCAGAACCGCGGTGTGGCTGGGGAAACCTGGAGGGCTGGTGGGACCCTCACAAGCCCAGCCCTACGTGAATCCCAGCTCCTCCCTTTCTGCTGGAGGCATTCGGCCTCAGGGTCACACACTGGCTGCTCCAGCCCTGAGCATTGAGTCCTGGTTCCAGGCACAAAAAACAGTACAGGGCTGTGGATAAAAGGTGAAAACCTCAGATGCCAGCAGTCTGCTGTTTCAGACGTATTTCTCAGGCATTCCACCCAGCAAATTCCACTTGAATCTTACGGACTAGGTGTTAGTCGGGCACCACCCTCCGCTGCGAGTCACCCGGGGAGGCCGGGGTCTCATCTGTGCCCGCTGCCGTCGAGCGAACTATCGTTCTGCTGCTGAGGGACTGGGGATGGGGGGCGGCCCGGGCGTCTGCTGGGCCCTTTCCCTCTAACTGCCCTCCTCGCGTGGTCTGTTTCTCTGCCCTCTGTGGGACTCCTGGTGCTGCTGTAACACTGACCACAGACTGGGCGGCTGTACACAACGGAGACTTACTCTGTCTCTGTTCTGGAGGCCGGAGGTCCAAAGTCACGGTGCCGGCAGGGCCAGCTCCCCTGGGGGCCTAGGTCTGCTGCAGGCCTGTCCCACTTTGGGGGCTCCGGCGTTGTCTCTGCCTCTGACTGTCTGAGCCCTCGCATTGTCTAATCAGCATGCTTCCTACTGGATTTAGGCCTCCTGCCCCGAGTCCAGGATGACCTCATCTTGAAATCCTTAACTTAATTATACCTGGAAAGACCTTACTCCCACACCCACAGGTTCAGAGTGGAGGTAGCTTTTGGGGCCCTCATTCAACCCACCATCCCGCTCCATTCATCTGAACTGGGGCACGATCCCTCGATCTCCAGGGTGGCTGCGTGAGGCCCACGGGCAGCTAGAGGCGTGGGGCCAGTCAGCCGCGGCTGTCCTGGGGGCCATGATCCACTCCAGCCCATCTCTGACGTGCGTGGCAGATCCGGGCTGTCAGATTGTTGGATCCTCCCGAGGAAGTGGGAGCTCCAGGGTTTCAGGTGAAATCTACAGGGTTTCAATGTTGGCAAAACTCAGGATTCTGAGAGCGTCGCGTGGGACAGACACGCCTGCGGCCCAGTGGACGTGGGCTGAATGGGCGGGGCCAGCTTCTGCCCACCACCCTGCAGGGCCATAAACGGGGGCTCTAGGAACCTCCCTGGTTGGGGGCAGAGAGGTGGGGCCAGCAGCGTCCTCCCGGGCACCAGCTCACCCCTGCTCCACGGCCACCTCCTGCCTCCTCAGGCACAGAGGGAACAGTGTGGCCATCCCGAGCCCCGTGGATGAGGCGTGAGGACGGCCGGTGCAGACGCGGCTCGGAAGGGCCCAGGAACCGCAGCCTGGTGGGTCTTTGTGGCCACGGTGAGCCTCACTGTCTATGCAATGGGGACAGCATGGCGCTGACATCATGGGCAGTGTGAGGATTACAGGACGGGCACTCCGAGGTACCAGGCAGGTCCCGGGCCCCACTCTTTGTCTCAGCCCCAGCGGTCGAGGGTCCCTCCCACCGCACCTTGCCTCCCCGGCCTGCCCTGCTTTCGTGGGGCTGCCCCACATCCCACAAGGCCTCCCCTGCCTTTAGAAGTGTCTGGGAACCCACGAGGGGCAGGCACTGCCTGGGGGCTGCTGGAACGAGACCAGCAAACAGAACGGGCAGCAGCACCCAGCAAGGGAGTGTCGGCCCAGGGCAGGGTGTTTAGGGGTCTGCTTGCTGTGCCAGCTTAGCCTCCTGTATTGTTTTCCTGGGGCTGCTGTCACAGATCACCACAGATGGGGCCTAAAATCACATACATTTCTTCTCATAGCTGTGGCATCCAGACGCCCAAAGTGGATTTCACTGAGCTACTGCCGAGCTACGGGCAGGGCTGTGCGGCCTCCAGAGGCCGCAGGGAGGGTCTGTCCTTCCCTCCCAGCTCCTGAGGGCTCCAGGCGTCCTTGGCCACATTGCTGCACCCTCTGTCTCCATCACACGAAGCTGTTTCCTCTTCTGTCTGCGTCAAATCTCCCTCCCCGTGCCTTTTACTTTTTTTTTTTGTGAGACAGGGTCTGACTCTGTTGCCCAGGCTATGGTGCGGTGGTGCGATCTCAGCTCACTGCAGCCTCAGCCTCCTAAAGTCAAGCGATTCTCCTGCCTCAGCCTCCCAAGTAACTGGGCTTACAAGTGCCCACCACCACACCAGGGTAATTTTTGTGTTTTTAGTAGAGATGGAGTTTCACCGTGTTGGCCAGGCTGGTCTCAAACTCCTGGGCTCAAGTGATTCTCCTGCCTCAGCCCCACAATGTTCTGGGATTACAGCTGTGACCCAGTGCGCCTGGCCCAATTCTCTCTCATAAGACACTTGTTTTTGTTTGTTTGTTTTGAGACGGAGTCTCGCTCTGTCACCCAGGCTGGAGTGCAGTAGCGCGATCTCAGCTCACTGCAACCTCTGCCTCCAGGGTTAAAGCGATTCTCCTGCCTCAGCCTCCTGAGTAGCTGGGGTTACAGGCGCCCACCACCATGCCCAGCTCATTTTTGAATTTTTTTTAGTAGAGATGAGGGTTCATCATGTTGGCCAGGCTGGTCTCGAACTCCTGACCTCGTGGTCCACCTGCCTCGGCCTCCCACAGTGCTGGGATTACAGGCGTGAGCCACCGCAACTGGCCCACTTCTCTCTTATAAGACACTGGTGATTGCATTCAGGGTACACCTGGGTGCAAGGGCACCCTCTGTCTCAGGGCCCCTAACTTAATCATATCTGTAAAGTCCCTTGACCATGGAAAGTGACAGACTCGTGGGTTCCAGACATCAGAGCCTGATGCCTTTGGGATCTGTTATGTGTCCCACCACAGACCCAGTGTGTATTTGTTAACCTAATGCCATTTCTTCCAAAACGTGAATTCATTGCTGACATATAGAGACAGAAATCTGTACACCGGCACCTCCTGTTGGAATTTTAGAAGATCTGGCATCTCTGGACCCGAGTCCCTGGGTGGCAGTAATCCGTGGGTCTGAGCCGCAGTCCCCACCACTCCCCGTTGCCCCAGACACACACGCCAAGTGACAATCTATTCATCCTTCAACTTCCCTGTTTTCCTCAGGGTCCGTTGAGAGGAGGTGGCTGAGAAGCGGGCACAGGTCCCCTCACAGCCCAGACCACCCCCGCCTGCCCATCTGCTCACAAACGGAGTCAGCCCCCGAGGAAATCGCTTTCCCCACCACACTCCCAGACGGCCGTTTCCTCCCCTGTGATCGTCTTCCAAATTATCTCCTATAATTAGAAAAGTGCGTTCCCTCGGGTCATGGGAAAGGAACTTGAAATGATGATTCCATAAAAGCAGAATGACCATGGGCACTGGGCAGCCGTGGTCGGAAGTGAGCCATCTTTTCCAATTACCACAGTGATGATGAATGAGGGGGAGGAAGCCTTGTGTTCAGCCCTGAATCTCAAAAGGAAGCTGCTTTTCCTCTCACAAGTCAAATCACTGCCTCCAAAACCAAGTGGTGTCCCTGGCTCTGAGCAGGGACGAAGGCGTGGAGAATGTCCTGGGGAAAGTGGGTGCCCCATGGCACTCCGTCGGCAGCACCGGGGCAGTGGGGGGACCCAGAAAGGCCTGGAGATGCGGCTGTGTCCTCCAAGCCACCATGTCCGACCTGACTTTCCCTTAAGAACTTGTTGTCCACAGTCTGGACCCCCACTCTGCCCACCCTCCTGGACCCCCGCTCTGCCCACCTTCCTGGACCTTGGCCCCCAGACCCCGGGAGGGTCACCCCAACAGGCCTCTGCACGGCTCCGGGACGCCCCTGAGTGGGCCACCTCCTGGCTGGGGCCCTGGAGCCAGGCCGACTCCTCACCATCCCAGACAGCAGCTCCCATTGCTCTGCACTTGAGAGTCACCTGGGGATGGTTTAGACGTTCAGCGTCCAGGCCACGCCCCGGCAGTTACGTCAACTCCGTGGGGGAGGCGCAGGCAGGCGCCGGCGCCCTCAGACTCTCCAGGTGGTTCTGGTGTGGACGGGCTTCATCCGCTGACCCGGGGCGGCCGCTTCCAATGCTGCCTGTGTGGGAGTCCCCTGGAGGCCTGGTTAGAACAAGCACTGGCACCCCGGGGGTTCTGACTCGGCGGGTTTGGGGAGGGTCTCAAGAATGTGTGGTCCCCACAGGCTCCCAGATGAGGTGGACGCTGCTGTCCTGAGGGTGGAAGCCACTGTCTTGAGTGTGGGCCCCGCCGTGAGTCCCCCTGTCCTGAGGGTGGGCCCCCCTGGCCCAGGTGCCACTGTGAGAGCCGCCGTCCTAAAGGCTGTGCTGCCAGCCCTGACTCAGCTCCTTCGGACCCAAGCCCCACCCAGGACTGCTGGTCCCCACCACCCAGTGCCGTGAGGAGCCAGGAGGAGAAACCCCAGGCCTGGCCCTCACATCGGCACCTGGGCCGCACCCTCCACCCCAGGGGCTCCCTGGCTCCCCTCTCAGGGCCCACTGAGCCCAAACACCCCCCAAATTGAGCTCCAGGAGGCCGCCCAGGCAAGGCTGTGCCCAGACAAGGATGTACCCAGGTGAGGGTGTGCCTGGGTGAGGGTGTGCCTGGGCGAGGGTGTGCCCGGGCGGAGGTGTGCCTGGGCGAGGGTGTCCCTGGGTGAGGGTGTGCCCGGGCGGAGGTGTGCCTGGGCGAGGGTGTCCCTGGGTGAGGGTGTGCCCGGGCGGAGGTGTGCCTGGGAGAGGGTGTGCCCGGGCGGAGGTGTGCCTGGGCGAGGGTGTCCCTGGGTGAGGGTGTGCCCGGGCGGAGGTGTGCCTGGGCGAGGTTGTGCCCGGGCGGAGGTGTGCCTGGGCGAGGGTGTGCCCGGGCGGAGGTGTGCCTGGGCGAGGGTGTCCCTGGGTGAGGGTGTGCCCGGGCGGAGGTGTGCCTGGGCGAGGATGTACCCAGGTGAGGGTGTGCCCGGGTGGAGGTGTGCCTGGGCGAGGGTGTCCCTGGGTGTGCCCGGGCGGAGGTGTGCCTGGGTGAGGGTGTGCCCGGGCGGAGGTGTGCCTGGGCGAGGGTGTGCCCGGGCGGAGGTGTGCCTGGGCGAGGGTGTGCCCGGGCGGAGGTGTGCCTGGGCGAGGGTGTCCCTGGGTGAGGGTGTGCCCGGGCGGAGGTGTGCCTGGGCGAGGGTGTGCCCGGGCGGAGGTGTGCCTGGGCGAGGGTGTCCCTGGGTGAGGGTGTGCCCGGGCGGAGGTGTGCCTGGGCGAGGGTGTGCCCGGGCGGAGGTGTGCCTGGGCGAGGGTGTCCCTGGGTGAGGGTGTGCCCGGGCGGAGGTGTGCCCGGGCGGAGGTGTGCCTGGGCGAGGATGTACCCAGGTGAGGGTGTGCCTGGGCGAGGGTGTGCCCGGGTGGAGGTGTGCCTGGGCGAGGTTGTGCCCGGGCGGAGGTGTGCCCGGGCGGAGGTGTGCCTGGGCGAGGGTGTGCCCGGGTGGAGGTGTGCCTGGGCGAGGGTGTGCCTGGGCGGAGGTGTGCCCGGGTGGAGGTGTGCCCGGGCGGAGGTGTGCCTGGGCGAGGGTGTGCCCGGGCGGAGGTGTGCCTGGGCGAGGGTGCTGCTTCTCATCTCTCCTCTGCTTCCGTTTTTGGTGGTGGATTCTGAGCAGCTGCCTCTCGTGTTAGACAAAGATGCCCAGGTGGCCTGTGCTGCTGAAGATGCCTGGGGTGGGGGCCTCTTTCCTGGTGATGAATCCACTCAGGGCGCTGGCCCAGCCTCGGGCGACCACTGCGTCCCAGCGGTGGAGGGTCTGACAGGGACTGCTGGGTGAAGGCCACAGGTGTGGCAGCCACAGTGCGCATGGGGACGGCTGGTCCCGAAATACACAGGGAGGCTGTCCGGAGAGAGATGGACAGACAGAGGGTGGGAAACCGAGTCGTCGATGTCCACACACCATCTCACCCCCGGGCTGATCAGAACATCGGACTCTGCACAGGCCCCTGGGTTCCACCCTCGTCCCCCCATGGACGGTCACCGGAGTGGTTTATCTGCGTGGAAAGCCTGACCGCTGTGCCCACCCTCCTCTCTCCGCCTCAGCTCAAAACTCCTCTGCGCTCCCACTTCCTGCAAAGCTCAAAGCAAGATCCCAGCCGGCACAGAAAGCTCTCACCCCGTCCCATCGTCCCCTTTCTGCCCCCACAGCCCTGACCCGCACACGCAGCCACTCGCAGGACACCTTCCTGCCCTCCTGGCCTTTCTCTCCCCTCAGACTCCTCCTCGTGGGGACCCTGCCCCTGCCTCTGGCCGCACCTGCGAGGAAGCGGCTGCCCTGGGCTGGCACCTGCTCACCTGTGTGCATGAGCTCTGGGGGGCAGGCAGGTGTGTGCTGCGTTCACCGGGGCCACCTGGGGCTCCCCGGCCCGGGCGGCTCGTGGGATTTAGCAGAAGCTCCGTGAGTTTTGCTACTGGATGGAGGAATAAATGGCGCAGCTACAAATTGACATTTTATGTTTGCAGCCATCAAAAGTTATGTTTATGAAGAATTTTTAGTGACGTGGGAAAATACTCAAGACGCAGTGATAACAGCAGAATGCAGGCGGCAGACACCAGATATGTGGATGGAGCTGCGCCGAGGAGGTTCACGTGATCTTATAAAATAATATGGAGCGCGAAAATACTGATATTAGTTTTCCCTGCAGCATGAGACCCCAGGTGATCCTCTGTGTGCATGTGTGTGTGTGTGTGTGTGTGTGCGTGTGTGTGCATGTGTGCATGTGTGCGTGTGTGTGTGTCCGTGTGTGTAGAATTTTCTACCGGAAGCATTTATGACTTTTCCAATCAGAAGTGATGCACTTTCTAATTAAAGTAGTGGAAGCATATATTGCTGGCAGTGAAACAAAACTAATCTAAACCTTCTGGAAAATGACTTGGCACCAAGGTTCGTGAAATTTCTCTATCTTTGACGCAGTGGTTCAATTTCTGAAATAAGCAATCCTAAATATGTAATTAATAAATAAGTGATAAACACGTGAGCTCTCGGGGTTGTCAGGCAGTCGTTTCTGTGGACTCTGCCGTCTGATGGATGTTTCCTGGTGGTTGGAAGGTCATTGCTATGACTGTAATTGAATTCTACCTGTGATGGCACAGAAGGCATCTGTGGCCATAACTTTATGTGGAGGCAAAAAGCAAAATGCAGACCCCTCCATCTTGAAGGTGGCACACGCATGTTCTGTGCGCCCTGGAGCCGCATCCAAATCACCTGCCCTGTCCAAAGTCACGCAGGGCAGCGGCGAGGCTGCATTTGCCAGGGAGGGGTTGGCCTCCCCTCCGGCCACCGAGTGGGGCCCCAGGTCCCTCCTCTGAGGGCTAGTTCAATCTGAATGTGTCCACACGGCATGTTCCTTCCCCGTGGCCACCAGGTTCAATCTGAATGTGTCCACACGGCATGTTCCTTCCCCGTGGCCACCAGGTTCAATCTGAATGTGTCCACACGGCATGTTCCTTCCCCGTGGCCACCAGGTTCAATCTGAATGTGTCCACACGGCATGTTCCTTCCCCGTGGCCACCAGGCAGTCCTCGTGCGGTGCCGGTGGTGAATGTTCGCACAGCCATCCCAACCTCCAGGCAGAATTGGGAGGGGCAGGGGCCGGCAATGGGGCAGCCCCATGGATGGAGACCCTTTACGTGCCCTGGAGGAGAAGTGTCCAGCTGGCACCTTAGTCTGGCCCAGAAAATCCTGTGTGGTTCTTGTTGGACGGTTCCCGCATGCCCACCGCAGCAGCACTTCCGTCTGTGAAGCAGGGCACACAGTGAAGCACAGCCGTGGTCCCCAAGGCCAGGCGGGCACCGTCACCTGCTTCCTTGGGAGAGGATGCCCTTCCTCTCCTGAAAGGGGTGTGACCATGGTTTAGTGGCTGTTTATTTAACACCTTTGCCTGACACGATACGGGGCGGTGCCTTTCTCAGTCCCCTGGGACACCCTCTTTGAGAGCTTTGCAGTTCAGAGCACTGTGGCGGAGTGTGGCTGGGGCTCACTGCCTCCTGGCCATGGGCCCAACCTTCAGCCTCAGTAGTCTCATCAGTTACAGGGGGGTGACAAAAGCACCTGGCTTGGAGGGAACCCTGGGGATTAAAGGAGGCAAAGCTTGTGCAACGCCTGCACGAGGAACACGGTCAGTGCTGTGCTGTGAATGCGTTGCCAGCTGCCCCCGCGTGGGAAGCTTCACCCCCACCATGGCATTGAGAGGGGTCTGCAGGGGCCCTGCCCTCTCCAAGGGGTTAATGCCCTTAATGTGAGAATGGGTTAGTTATGGGAGTGGCTTATCTCAGGAGTGGGTTGGTTATCTCAGGGGTGGGTTAGGTATGGTGGGAGCAGGTTAGTTATCATGGGAGGGGGTTATCTCAGGAGTGGCTTGGTTAGCTCTGGAGTGCAATGGTTATCATGGGAGTGGGTTAGTTAACTTGGGAGTGGGTTACCTTGGGAATGAATTAGTTATCACAAGAATGGGTTGGCTATCATGAGACTGGGTTAGTTATCTCAGGAGTGGGCTAGGTGTCTTGGGAATGGCTTGGTTATCTCAGGAGTGAGTTGGTTATCATGGGAGGGAATTGGTTGTCTCGGGAATGAGTTGGTCACCTTGGGAGTCGGTTTTCTCAGAAGTGAGTTAGTTTTCTTGGGAGTGAGTTGGTTATTATGAGAGTGAGTCGCTTAGTGGAATTGGCCCGGTTGTCTCAGGAGTGAGTTGGTTATTGTAGGAGTGAGTCGGTTATCATGGGAGTGAGTTGGTTATCTTGGGAGTGGCTTGGTTATCCTGGGAGTGAGTTAGTTATCTCGAGTGAATTGGTTATGATGGAAGTGGCTGCAGAAGGGCCCTATGTACAGTCAGGGCTAGAAGGAGAAGGTGAGGGACCCCGTGTACAGTCGGAGCTGAGTCGAGAAGATGAGGGACCTCGTGTACAGTCGGAGCTGGAAGGAGAAGGTAGGGGATCCCGTGTACAGTCAGAGCTGGAAGGAGAAGGTAGGAGACCTCGTGTACAGTCGGAGCTGGAAGGAGAAGGTAGGGGATCCCGTGTACAGTCGGAGCTGGAAGGAGAAGGTAGGAGACCCCGTGTACAGTCGGAGCTGGAAGGAGAAGGTAGGGGATCCCGTGTACAGTCAGAGCTGGAAGGAGAAGGTAGGAGACCTTGTGTACAGTCGGAGCTGGAAGGAGAAGGTAGGGGACCCCGTGTATAGTCGGAGCTGGAAGGAGAAGTGGAGCCTGACCCTGTTTGACCAAAGATCTTGCCCCTCTAAGCCTGTCTGTGAATGGCCATGGAAGACCACGAGCATCGATTTTGGGATTACAGATGAATTTTAGGGAGTAGGAACATTTGCAAACACAGAATCTGTGAATGATGTGGCCAACGGTACTTTGGTATTCTGGCAACCGCTATGGACACACTGGTGGGGCTGGTGGGACTGGGGGGCACAGGCTCTCCTGGGGCACCAGGTCTTCACCATTGACCTCCCCCCAGAGCTGTCCCTGGAGCAGGTGGGTCAGATGAACAAATGACTCTGACCAGAGTCAGCAAAGAGATGGGAGCCGCCTCCCCATGGCCCCCAGCCTGCGCCCCTGAGGCCCGGTGAGGCCCCTGACGGTGGAGGCTCCTCCGTGAACAGCAGCCTGAGAACAGTGCTTCTCAAACCTGGCTGCGTCACCCGGGTCCTTGTTAAAACACAGCCCACCAGGCCCCTCCGGGAGTGTCTGATCCACAGGCGCGCGTCAGGCAGGAGACTCAGGAGCTCTGGTGACCTCCGGGTGATGCTGAGGCTGAGGCTGGGGACCAACTCCGGCTCTGGCCTTGGAGCCAGGTCTCAGAGGCTTCAGGCATCCTGCTCAGGGTGGCAGCGGCCATGCAGCGCCAAGGTGCCAGCAGAGGCTGGGGTCAGGACTTCCAGCCGGGAGGGCAGGGCAGGAGCAGGCGCAGGCCCAGGGCAGCCTCCGGGAGGGCAGGGCAGGAGCAGGCGCAGGCTCTGGGAGGACAGGTGCGGTCAGAGCTGCTTGGCTTTCCTGGTCACGTTCTTTGGAGCAGGAGGAATCCGTTAATAGCTCGGAAAAGTGAAAATCCCACGGACCTGATTTTGCCGGTGAGGAAGGTTGCCGTGGGTGCCTCGCGGCAGGATTTCTGGAGCTCTCATCTTCCCTGTCTGTTCTCTGCAGCATGGCCTCATATCTTCTTTCACAAAGAATTCCTTCCAAAGAGGCAGGGTTGCTTGATCCCACCAGGAAACAAGGACAAATGATGAAGAAACTGGTAAAAGTGTGGAGACGCCCAGCTTGCGGCTGCAGGGCTCAGGACCAAATCCCTCTAAACCCACTGTCGGATGGAGCCGCCAGTGGTCCCTGTAGCTGCACTGGGGGTCACAGGGAGTGGCCGGTGCTGCTACAGCCCAGGGGCTGGAGATGGGGCCTCCAGCCTGGGAAGCCAGTAGGGCCTTCGGACGGGCATCTGGAGAGTTTGCTCTGCTCTTCCCCACCCCCAACACCCTGGCTTCACCGACAGCCCAGTGCCGGGCACCGTGCAGGCAGGGAAGGAGAGGCCCAGTACTGGCACTGGTGTCCCCCAGGCAGCTTCTCTCAGCAGCTATGGAATAGTGACAGCACTGACTCCACCAGCTGAGGAAGAAGATCGGATCCGAGGCAGCAAAGGCTCCTTTACCCCAGTGCACGCCCAGTGCAGGGCTCAGGGTCCCTGAGCTCCATGTCCACCATCCGCACAGTCCTGGGACAGGGACTCGACGGTGGCCCACCTGTGACCAAGGAGGACCCTCAGCCAGGAGAAATCAGGCAGCTCAGCGGGCAGCAGCGTCTGGACCAGGGGCTGCTTGGTTCTCTTAAGCCCAGGCGCAGCAGTGAGGGGAGGCATGGAGCCCCAGGGTGGAGGGAGGATGGGAATGGCAGCCTCTCTCTTCAAAACACTCAGTGGGAGGCCTGGCAACCCTCATTCCTCCGCAAGGAAGCTGTGAGCAGTGGCATGGCCAGGGTGTTCCCTAACCCCCGTGCAAGTGACGGGACCACAGCACGTAGGCCAGTGAAGGCCCAGCTCCTCCGCACCTTCTGGCCAATGAAGCAGATTCAGGCAAAGCTGGGGGCGTCTGCCAAGCCCCCTTAGCTGTGTAACGTGACACTCGCTGGTTCCAGGGATTCGGATGTGGACAGCTTTTGGGCTGCTGCCAACCACATGGAGTAAAACAAGTTTGCCATTCGTGCAAGGCAGGGCGGCTGGAGGACAACAGCATCCTTTGGGATTAAATAGATGATGACAAAGCCAGTTCAAGGGACAGGCTAACTGGCAACACGACAAGAGATCAAGCCGATGAGATGAAAACCAAGAGAATGAAAATGGAGAATGAAGCCTCGGGAGGCAGGAGATAAACCGGGAGAGGAAACGTTCACTTAACAGAAGTTACAGAAGAGAAAACAGGGATGGCAGATGGGAATGCAGTCACATCATTAACAGAACAAACTTCCTGGAGCTGAACGTCGACATGAGTGTGGATTGCCAAGTGTGACTGTGATTCGCTTCAAGATATGCCCTGACCAAATCTAGGATCCCAACAACAACAACAAAAATCAGTGTCCAGAGACAGGCAGAAACAAAATGCCTGTCTGAAGAAGAAAGAGGGTCCTGCCGACCTCAGAACACTCGCAGGCAGCACTGGGCGCTGCATGAGGTGAAAAAACCGTCGAGCCTGGAGTTCTATACCCAGCACAATTATCAAGCCAGCATGAGGAGCAACGAAAGAGACTTCCAGACATTTGAGGGCTCAGCAAGTTTACTTTCCACACAGCCCTTCTTCAGACTTCTTTAGAGACATACTTCAGTGGGATGAGAGGACCTCCAGGACCTGAGCAGACGTGGGATCCACAGGGCGATGGAGCCCACCCAGGCTTAGAGTGAAGAGGGCCCGGGGGTGGCCGCTGGGCAAACAATTGATGCAAAGGGACCTGGGAGTGAGAAGGCCATGAGGCGAGGGCACTGAGGGCCGGCCCTGTAGTCGGGAACATCTCTGGGAAGATGGGGCTGTGCTCCCCGGTCACATCGCCAGGAGGCCTGAGCTCACATGGCAGCAGAGCACGGCTGTCGGGAGGAGCTGCTCCATGCCACGTTGCGTGGGTTCAAACATGGTTCTGATGCTGACCAGCCCTGTGACCCTGTGTGTGTGGCCTGACTTCTCTGAGCCTCAGTTTCCTCATCTGCAAAATGGGGTGAAATACAGAGCCTACGTCCCAGGGGTGTTGTGGAGAATGACATGTTAATGTGTGTGAAGGGCGCTTGCTCAGTAGATATTATTATTATCTTTTTGTCGTCTCCAAAAGGGCATGTGAAAAGTCAAGATCCAAACCTAAAACAAGTCAAAATATGCATAATTCTGAGAAATTGATAGTGTAACAGGAAAATCAATGATACTGTCTTGACCTTTGAAAGTTCTTCATTAAGCAGCACAGGTTTAGTGGGTGATAGAATATTTCCGTCATAGTGTCCATGCCGTGCTGGTGCCATGGTGGATTGTAACTACGTAATCCTGATGTGGGCATGTCAATTTACTGCTTTTTTTCTTTCTTTCTTTCTTTTTTTGAGATGGAGCCTCACTCGCTCTGTCGCCCAGGCTGGAGTGCAGTGGCGCGATCTCAGCTCACTGTAACCTCTGCCTCCTGGGTCCAAGCGATTCTCCTGCCTCAGCCTCCCGTGTAGCTGGGATTACAAGTGCATGCGCACCACCACAAATGGCTAATTTTTATATTTCTAGTAGAGATGGGGTCTTGTCATGTTGGTCAGGCTGGTCTCCAACTCCTGACCTCAAGTGTTCTGCCCGCCCCGGCCTCCCAAAGTACTGGGATTGCAGGTGAGAGCCACCACGCCTGGCCTGCCCACCCCGGCCTCCCAAAGTGCTGGGATCACAGGTGTGAGCCACGGCACCCGGCCTGCCCACCCTGGCCTCCCAAAGTGCTGGGATCACAGGTGTGAGCCACCACACCCGGCCTGCTTTGCATTTCAGAACCACCCCGTCGTCAAGTCCTGTGAACACTCACTCACGGTGATAGAGCCGAGGGTGGGTGTCACAGATGCCTTTAGGGGTGTAAAAGTAGCGGCACAGCTGAGCGGCAGGTGGATCAGGGCGCCCATTTCTCATCTGATGAGGCAGGGAGTCTGGAGATGCTGGCTAGAGTCAGAGCTTCCAGAAATAGAGGCTTACGTATTCCTTTTGAAGCCACCAAGGTAACCACAGGATCACTAAAAATAATAGCTAAGAAAAATCGAGGGAAGGAGGGGGGCAGGGGAAGAAGGTGGGGTGAAAACGGGCTCAGCCCCTCATTTTTCATGCCAAGAAGTCAGGGGACCTCGTCTCAGGCTGACGAGGCGAGACCTGGATCTGCAGCAGACACAGTGAAAAGGACTCAAACCAGAAAAAGGCATCTCCTCTGAAGTGTGGCGCTTGGAGAGGAGACAGAGCACACAGTCGTCAACTCTCCGTTTCGTGATTTTCTGGATTGTTTGAATTTTTTAACTCGTGCATATTTTATTTTACAAGTGAAAAAGTAAAGCCCCAACGCCGGGCATCGGGCAGCCGTCCGGAACCACACTCAGCCACCCTCCTGCCAGGTGTCAAGCCCCAATGCCAGGTATCAGGCAGCCATCCGGAACCACGCTCAGCCACCCTCCTGCCAGGTGTCAAGCCCCAATGCCAGGCATCGGACAGCCGTCCGGAACCACACTCAGCCACACTTCTGCCAGGTGTAAAGCCCCAACGCTGGGCATCGGGCAGCCGTCCGGAACCACACTCAGCCACCCTCCTGCCAGGTATAAAGCCCCAATGCTGGGCATCAGGCAACCGTCCGGAACCATGCTCAGCCACCCTCCTGCCAGGTGTCAAGCCCCAATGCCAGGCATTGGGCAGCCGTCCGGAACCACACTCAGCCACCCTCTGGCCAAGCGGCCAATCCCCACCTGAGGCCTGAGCCCTGGGAATGATGAGGTCTCTCTCGAGGTAGAAGCTGCTGTGCCTGCCTCTGGGAGACCTCCAATTCCAGACTTTCCAAAGTGAACAATGCAAGTGCAGTATTGATATTTTTAAATAGCATGATTACGTATTTATTGCACAGTATTAACAAAGGGAAGTGATTTGTGTCGTTTTTCAATTGTACGTCCAATCTGTAGCCTTCAGTCCTACATAAATAAGAACACTTTGTTTATCCATTTAAAATAGAATATTCCAGAAAGTCCAGAGGTTCCAGGAGGCTCAAAGCCTCGGCTCTGCGGAGGGGAGAAACCCACTCACTGCCCTGCTGTGGGGGGAGGGTCACGGACTGGAGTCTCCCCAGGGCATCGGTCCCTGCCCGGAGCAGGAATCCTACAGAGACCCCGCCGGGCCCCAGGAGCTGGTGCCACAAGAGAAGGGCCCCTCCTATGCGGGCAGCTGTGGGAGGTCAGCATCGGGTATTTCCCAAGTTTGTGTTTCCACCGGCCCTCCTCCGAGGACCAGAGACCTCTCTGTGCAAGCTGACAAAAGGCAGCCCAGCCCCAGGGGTCCATGCCGCCTCTTCCTGGGCACCTGCCTCCCAAATCCACGATGCCCCAGAGACTCCCAGCTCAGAGACAGCCAACGGTGCCATCTATGGGGGCAGATACCCCTCTCACCCCCGTCCCCGTGGGATGAGCATCCCCAAGGCACGTCCACTTGCCCAGCACAACTGAGCACCTAGAACTTTCCCTGGCCCGGCCCCCTTGGGCACCCGCGCCATACACCCTGACAAAGCCGTGGAGCCTCCCCATCAGCCCAGAGGTTCCACCGGCCCCTTTCCAGTCGACGCTGCCCCAGCCCGGGGTCCCCGTCCCGCCCCGATGGCTGTGGGATGGGATTGGGATTCCGTCTGTTCTTGAACCTCACGCCGGTGGCCACACGGGATGAGGTCTCCTGTGTTGATTCTTTGACTTGGCGTCACGTGTGTGAGCCGCGTCTTGGCTGCTGCCTGTGTCGACGGCTCGGTTCTTCCTACCCCAGAGTAGCAGCATGCGTGCGGATATGTGTCCAGCTCAGGGCTGGTGGGGTTGGTGGCAGTGGCGTGGCGTTTAAAACACCTGATCTTCTTAGAGTCGTTGCAGTTTTTGAGTTAATATTTTTAGCATCGGTAGGTCTGACCGTCAGAGCAGTTTCGGGCTGATAGAGACTGAGCGGAGTTCCCGCATCCTCCACCCTCCAGGCACAGTGCCCGGGCGTGAACGTGCGTGAGTGTGACTGTGTATCGAGCCGACGCCGCCCGATGCAGGCGGCTCACCCAGGGCCGTGGCTCACAGGGGCTCACTCAGTGTCACACCTGCTGTGGGTTTGGACAATTGCGTAAGAACAAGTATTGGCCAGTGCAGTGACTCACGCCTGCAATCCCAGCACTTTGGGAGGCCTAGGTAGGTGGATCGCTTGAAGTCATGGGTTCAAGACCAGCCTGACCACCACAGTGAAACCGTCTCCACTAAAAATACAAAAATTTGCCGGTTTTGGTGGTGTGCCCAGCTACTCAGGAGGCTGAGGTGGGAGGATCGCTTGAGCCTGGGAGTTCCAGGCTGCCCGGCTGCAGTGAGCTGAGATAGTGCCACTGCACTGCAGTCTGAGTGACAGAGCAAGACCCTGAATCAAAAAATACATAGTAACAAATTCCACCATTACAGCATCACACAGAGTCCACCGCCTTCAGAGCCCCATGCACCACCCATTCATCCCTCCCTCCTCCGCCCAGCACCGCCCTTCACTCTGCACTTTCTGGAATGTCCCAAGCTGGCAGCCTCCCATCTGCAGAGTTTGCTGGGCTTGCACCGGGGGCGGGGGAAGTGGCCGTCGGGGAGAGGGGTGGGAGGGGAGTCTCCTGGGTACAGATGCAGCGTGTCCTGGGCCTGCCTGACCTCCTTCTCTTCCTTTCCCCCAGGCCTCGCCAAGCCCATCGGCCTGGTGGAGGGGCCAGGAGGCCTGGGCCAGGGCGGCTTGGCGGCCACCCTGCGTGATGACGGCCAGGAGGCGGAAGGCAAGTATGAGGAGTACGGCTACAACGCTCAGCTCAGTGACCGCATCTCCCTGGATCGGAGCATCCCCGACTACCGGCCCAGAAAGTGAGTGAATGAGCTGCCCCCCCATGCTGGCTGGAGAAGTGAGCCGCCCCCACTCCGGGCCAGGGAAGTGAGTGCCCCCACCCCGCGCCGGCCGGGGAAGTGAGTGGTCTCCCGAGCTGTGGGCTCCTGGGAGAAAGGCGCAAAGGTCTGCTGTGGGAAAGTGGAGCGGTCAGGAGTCCCGGCCCGTGGGGCCCTCCTGCCTCCTCCGTCTTCCCTGTCTCTCTCCGTCTCTCCCTCTCTCCTTCTCTCAATCTCTCTGTATCTTCTGTCTTTCTCTCTCTCTCTGTGTCTCTCCCCCTCCCCCACTTTTGGCTGCGGGCGTCCTTCCCAGGGCCTACCCCAGGCTTGGGGCACCCCTGCCGTAGCTGCATCTGGGGACCGCGGAAGCCGGGCTGAGGCATCATGGCTCATGCAGCACAGGCACCCTGTGTCAGGCCCTGCCAGCCCTGGTCCCACCTGCTGTGGCCTCTCACTGCTGAGCTGGGTGTCGCTTGTGTCTGAAGCGAAGGGCATTCCCGTTCCATCCGTGGCCTGCGCACCTCCCATCCTGTCGCCCCCCAAGCTGCAAGAGTGGGTGAATCAGGAGCCAGGCCCTGGAGGCTACGGCTTTGCCTCAGTGCCACTCGGGATGGAGCCTGGTCTCTGACCCTCACACCTGCCCTGAGGGAGCAGCCACGACAAGGCAGGATTTGCCAGCCCCTTCTGCGCCTCTGTCCACAGAGCCCAGCCCATGACAGGATGCTCCCTGGGAGGGCCCCTGGTGGCATCGTCCTGCAGAAGCCGGGCGCTCAGGGCTGCCCAGCAGGGCCGCGTTGTCACCGTGGGGTGGTGGCAGGTGGCCTCAGCCATACTTGCCTCCTCCTGGAGCTGCCAGAGGGAGAGCAGGTGGGAGGGCAGCCCCCTCTGCAGCTCCTGGTGTGGTCAGCCTGCCCCACCCACCAGGGGACCCTGACACCAGGATTCTTGGGCCAGGAGCTCATTTGAGATGGGGATGGGGAGGCTGGCAGGGAAAAGAAGGGGGGAGGAAAGGCGTGTCTCAGCCCCATTCCATTCCTTGTGACTCAGGCAGTGGTTCCCAGGGTGTTCACTCAGCTGCTCTGGGGTTCCCCGCGTGTGGACGGAGGGACGTGAGATGGCCAGACAGGCCTGCGGTGTCTGGGGGTGCAGGGAGCGCCCCGGGCCACGTAGAGGTGGCTGTGGGAAGCTGGAGCTCCCTGTTCTAGCCAGGTGGGGCCCACTTCACACCTTTCCCACAAACACGCCCTGGGAACCGATTCTAGGTGTGATGAGTCTTCCTTAGACAGCAGAGCGGTGCAGGTGAGGCGGGCCCAGCTCCCGAGGCTCTGATTCCTCCTGGAGGGGTCTCCATGAGTCGTTTAGACAAACAGGGCTGAGGCCTGGGCACGGAGGCTTCAGCACCTGAACCACATCCAGAGTGCGACATTATTTTATTTTCATTCCACTTATTTTCATGGTTACCATGATTTAACACAAGCGATGCCAGCTTTCCATTTGCAGCGGTGAAATGAAGATTCCTTTTCAAATAAAAAATGCATTTAGTTTTAAAATAGGCCAATTTAAAGAAACATGCTCCGTAAGTAAGAACACAGTGGTGTTTTCATGTGGTGCCAGCTACAGACTTGGGGCTGGAATGACTTCGGTTTGGAAAGTGGCTGGTGCACGTCGGCTGACCTGTGCACTGAGTGTGCACGGTGTGTGCGTGTGCATGTGTGCGCGCACGTGTGTGTGTGCACGCGTGTGTGTGTGTGCACGTGTGCAGGCATGTATGTGCGTGTGTACATGTGTGCACATGTGGGTGTGGGGGGGGGTTTGAAGGCTCCTGTGTGTCCTAAATTTGGGGGTGAACTCTGCTGTCAGGGCTAGCCTCACTGCTGGAGTGAGCACCGTTCTTGGCTATGAGCCTCTAGGCAGCTGTTGCGCGGCAGGAAACCCCGTCTGCCAAGATAAAGTCTGGCAGGAGTGGCCAGTCCCAGCTTCGTTCTTATATCACAGAAGACGACATCGGAGTGAACCTTGAAAGAACTGGCATTTGCTCTGTACCCTCACTGATAGAAACCCAGTTTACAGATATTCTGGTTTGAAGGCACACAGCTATCTGCCTCCTGAATTAGAGAATGTGAATTTTATATAGATATTTACACATGTATTTATATCCCATTTCTTTCCCCAAAAAAGTGAGGAGGCTTTGACACCAGTGAAACACACACCCCACGCCCAGCCCGCCCCTGCACTTGTGGCCGAGAAGCTCGAACGCGAAGGCCTCCTGGCCCCTCGCCTGCCCCTCGCAGGCCCTGCCCACGGTCTCTCCAGCTCCGTACCCAACCTGGAGCTTCCCCAGTGCCTGCAGAATAGATCACAGGGAATTATTCACCTGCAACGGCCCTCACAGCGTACCACTTAGAAAGCAGACCCCGGTGGACGCCGGGTCTTATCCATCTTCCCAGGGACCACTTTCCAAAAAGGAGCTTGGGTGGAGAGACCCGAACCCAGCGCGGCTCAGCGAGTATGGCTGGGAAGCATCTCCACGGTGCCCGGCCTTTCCCTGGGGTCATTGAAGAACTGCTGGCTGCAAGGGGCTGGCTGCAGACCATGCACTGTTCCCTTAATTCCTGCAGCGAGCTTAGAGGCAGAGCCTGTTATTGTCCCATTTTATACATGGGGAAACTGAGGCAAGAAAGGTTAAATCTTATTGAGATCCCACAGAGAGTAGGTGGTGGCAGAGCGGGGACATGGAGTCTAGAGATTTTACAGAAAGAGTGGAAACCCCAGTCATTCTGAGGGACCAGACGGGGGTGCAGGCTGAAAGCTGAGCCCAGGAGGGGCTGGGGGGCCGCCCTGAGGGGTCTCTTCCCCGGGGTCTCGTCTCCCTCTGGGGCGGGCTCTGTCCCACTCCTTCCTCTGCTGGGGCTCCGCCTCCTTTCCACAGCTGCTGCCTGCCGGCCTCCTCCCGACTCTGGGCTGGGGGCACAGCCTGCCTCCCTCTCCAGCCTTTTGGGGAGGACGTGGGCCCCCTTCCCCTAACCGCTCTCGGAAGCTTCCACGCAGACCCCTTCCGGACACTTTGCTTCACAGACACAGACAGGGCAGCTCACAAGGTTCTGTTTTCACCCAGAGTCTCCATGCTGCCAGGCCGCAGGCGTCCTCGGGATGCCTGTGGGGCACATCTGTCTCCAGGGCCTCCTGTGAGTGCCTCCTGTCCTTCAGGCATCTCCTCACCTTGGAGAAGACACATTGGTGTCCCTCATCCTCCAAAAAGAAACCCCTTACTGCTGGCCATCCGGATGGGTCAGTCAATAAGACATAAAATCCAATTAAAAATGGCTCAACCCAAAAAGGGACTCTGTTGACTCAGGCAACTGAAAGGTGGGGCTTCAGGTATGGCTTGATCTAGGGGATAGTCCACCCCTGACTGCTCTCGGGTTAGATGTACCTTGACTCCCTTAGGATCCTCGCAGGAAATTGATGGTGCCCTCACGTGGACATGGGCAGAATCCAGGAGACCCGGTGGACACTGGGCATCCAGGAAGTGGATCCAGGAGACCCAGTGGACACTGGGCATGCAGGCAGTGACCACGGTGAATCCAGGAGACTCGGCGGACACTGGGCATCCAGGAAGTGGATCCAGGAGACCCGGCAGACACTGGGCATCCAGGCAGTGACCACGGTGAATCCAGGACACCCGGTGGACACTGGGCATCCAGGAATTTGATCCAGGAAGTGACCGCACTGGAATGTTCTTCTCTCCACGGCCTGAAGGGACAGGGGCGAGAATCACAGGTGCCCAGCCAAGAGTTGGAGCTGCAGAGAGAGGACAGGGGGTAGGGACAGTAACTCTGGAGAGAAGAAACCACTGCCAAGACGGTGGGGAGGGGATCTGGGATGCCCCTCATTCCTTCCACCCTTCAGGCTCTGGGGCTGCCTCCCAAGACTGAACCCAACAGAAGCCCGAGGGCGGAGGAGCCTGGCAGGAAGCCCACAGCGGTCGCACAGGGGACAGCATGGGGCTGAGCTGAGCAGAGCCTGGGCTCGGGGAGGGGAGATCCCAGAGAGGAACTGGCCCGCGCCATCCTCAGGCTCCAGGTGTGGCAGCTGCAGCCACCGTCCCCACTGAGGACTCTGGACCGTCCCAGCAACCATGCAAGCGACAGTCTCGGGCGACTTTCATTGGCCCATAGTGGGTCACGTGCTTGTCTGGGACCCAATCACAGCCAACAGCCTGGGGAATGGCGTTCACTGATTGGTCAAGCCTTGTTACACGTTCCCTGTGGGAAACGAGACTAAATCCGCATTGGAGGGGGCTGGGGAGCGGGGCCGCCCCGGCGGAAACCGGGGTTACTGGGGAGCACAGAGACCCCGCGGCCCCTGCCGTCCCACACGCGGCCCTCTGCGGTGACAGTCACCGTGCCCTGGTCTGATGGCAGCCACTGGAGGCTGAGTCCTGTTGGGACGGGCTGGGTGACGGGGTAGAGGCCTCCCCGGGGGCCCAGCGTCCACACCAGGGGCTAGTGGCATTTTCTGTGATGCCTAGGGGCAGAGTTGGACCTTCAGGGACACCGAACCCGCTCTAGAAGTGACTTCGGGCACCGAGCTTGCATGTCCCTGGCCTCCCGTGGCCTCAGCTGCAGGGCCGACAGCTCCAGGCTCCCCAAGCACGAGGAGCGGCCCTGCCTGCCCGGGCCCGAGCGGCGTGTGCCCTGGGAACACCCTTTGGTGTGGGCAGCAGTCAGGTCTTCTGTCCCGGGTTGGAAGAGCGAGCAGAGAAGGGACGCTCAAGTGAGCCCTCCCGATTCCCCTAAACCAGCGGCTGGAGACACGTCCAGATGGCGGGCCCGGCCCCAGGGAGGGCAGCTCTGCCTCCACTTCCTCTGGGCTTTCTCCACCGCCCTGAGTCACTGGCCTGCAGGTGTTGGGGACAGCGGGGCCCGGGTCTGGCATGGTTTCTCTGGCTGTGTCAGCACCGGCTCCCGGGGAGGCTGCCTGGCTCAGACCCTCCCGGGCGGGGGCTGTGGGTGTAGATGGCACCATCGGGTTAGAGGCCTCGTGTTCCAGCCTGCTGTGCTATTTTTAAGTCCTCAAATAACTTGTATGTTGGATGCCTAATTATTTTATTTTTGGTATTTTTTTAAACTCAGAAGTCTGGATTATCCACACCTTGAGACACACCCAGAGAGCACGAGGCGGCGTCCCCGCTGTGGTGGGAAGGAGGTTGAAACAGGGTCTTGTGAGGCGGCGCTCTCGCCGTGGTAGGAAGAGTGTGAGGTGGCACTCGCGGCGCCCCGCTGCAGTAGGAAGGAGGTTGAAACAGGGTCTTGTGAGGTGGCACCCATGCTGTGGTAGGAAGAGCGTCACGCGGTGCTTACGCTGTGGTAGGAGGAGTGTGACGCCGTGTTCAAGCTGTGGTAGGAAGGAGGTTTAAATAGGGTCTCATCACACAGCGCTCACACTGTGGTAGGAAGGGTGTGACCCGGTGCTCATGCTGTGGTAGAAAGGAGGTTTAAACAGGGTCTTGCCGGAGCCCCCCCACCCCCGGTAAAACCCTGGATGACTTTAACCCCCACTCCCAGCCCCCAGGGACCTCGGGGAGCCCAACAGCCTGGCCCCTGCCTACTGTCCCCCGGGCTTCTCCAGAGCCCGCAGGGGCCAGAGGGTGGGGTTAGAACGGGGAGAAGGAGTTTAGAAAAACCAGAGAGGGTGTGGGGGTGAGGGGAAGGGGGCCGGGGTGGACGGAGGGCCTCAGAGCTGCTGGCCGTGGTCAGGGCGCCACTGAGCGGGTGGCTTATAAACAACACATGGAGTTTCTCACTGTTCTTGAGGCCAGAAGTCCAAGGTCAGGGTGCCGGTGGGGTGGGGCCTGGCACAGGGTCTCTGTCAGGTTGTCGGCAGCTGTCCCCTTGTATCCTCCTGGGGTGAAATGGGCGAGGCAGCTCGGGACTCCCTTGAATATGGCATGAATCCCATTTCCCGATCACGAGGCTCCACCCCACAACCTTGTCACTCCCAAAGGTCCCGCCTCCTGATAGTGTCACTGGTTAGAGGGTCACAGCTTCAACATGTGACCGTGGGAGGGACACAGATGTGCAGACCACAGAGCTAGGGCCTCTGAGGACCGCCTTGGCCGGGACGCTCAGGAAGCCTGGGTGTGAGTGAAGCCTCGGCTGGGACGTGCAGGGAATCTGGGTGTGAGTGAGGCCTCGTGTGAGGGGCTCCCCTGAGTGCACATCCCAGGCCCTGAGTCCAGCAGAACCTGAAGCTCCTCCCTAGGCCCTGCCATTGTGTGAACCAAAGCATGTCTGCCTCCCCAGGCTGACCTGGATTTCTGTGACTGCCACTGTTGGATGCTGACTGAGAGGCAGGGCCTCAGCTTCAGAAGAGAGGCTCAGAGCCATGCTCGGGGCAGGGGCTCCCCAGCCCCTGGAGAAGTGTCTCCCCAGCCGGAGTCCCGGCTGCAGCTCAGGCGCCAGGCTGCAGTCACACCTGCTCAGCGACTCCCTCGCCAGGCTGCCTCGTGCCTGGGCAGCAACTCCCTCGTGGCTGACGTCCTGGGACTCAGCACACTTTGTCTAGAAAGGGCCAGATGTCGACATTTGAGGCTTCTGGGCCCCACAGTCTCCGTGGGGATAGCTGTTGAGGGATAGTTATCAGTTTCCCCAACCCTGTTGTTGTGGCAGAAGGGTGGCCATGGTCAGTCCCATGTGAGCGGGCATGGCTGGGAGCCGGGCCCCTGCATCCATGGCAACAGATGGTGGCAGGACTTGGCCCCTGGGCCGCCGTGCACTGGCTCCTGTTATACGGTGTGCGTTTTCCCAGAATCTCACTTCTTCACAGAGCCCATTGTGGCAGATGGTATTTTCCAAGGATGGATGGAAACACGCCTTCCAGAACCTCGTTCCTGCCCTTGAAACCCGTGGGATTCTGCACCCATCAAGACAGGACATCCAGGGTGATGCTACGTGCCTTCAGGGCGGCTGTGGGAAGGTGAGTTGCTTCTAGCCCAGTGCTGGTAGCAGAGCCGGGGCTGCAGGGGAGTCCTTAGCAGTCCTGGAACCGCCGGGCTGTGAGGGAGCCCACACGCCTCACACGGGGAGTCGACGTGGACGGACCCTGGGCAGCACGAAGAGAGGCGTCCAGCCAGTGCCAGCACTCCAGCTGCAACCCAGAATCCCCCAGCAGGTCTGCCTCAGTGCCAACCCTGGCAACCGTGGCAGAAAGTCACACGACAGTCCGGTCACTACATGAAGCCACACGCTGGAGGCCGGCTATGCAACAAGGACAGGGACATGGGCGAGGAATGGCTCAGACTGGACGTGGCATCGCGGTGACACATGGGCATGTGATGTTAGCAGGCGTCTGTGGGAGTCTTCCATCCCCTGCAGGCAGCCACGAAGCTGCATCTTGTCCCACATGGGTGGGTGTGCCCGGCTATTGCAGGCCTCAGAAGAGTCCATGGATGATTAAAGAAGTAAACAAAAGCAAGCTCAGCCGGGCCCACTCAAAACTCAGACTTGGATTTCCTGCATGGCTTTAACCCCTCAGACGCCAACTATCTCGGCAGAAACTGCACTGCTGATTGGTTTGGTTTGGTGGGTCTAGTCGTCGGAAACACACATAGAACGTAGGAGTGTGTGCATGCCTGTACGTGTGCATGTGTGTCTGCGTGTACATGTGTGCACGTATCCATGTGTGTGCCCACAGGTGTGTGTGTGTGCACGTGTGTGATGTGTACGTGTGTGTGTCCGCAGATGTGTGTGCATGCGTGCGTATGTGGACATGTGTGCACGTGTGTGATGTGTGTGCGTGTGTGTATGTGTGTGTCTGCATGTACATGTGTGCATGTATCCGTGTGTGTGCCCACAGGGGTGTGTGTGTGCACGTGTGTGATGCGTACGTGTGTGTGTCCGCAGATGTGTGTGCATGCGTGCGTATGTGGACATGTGTGCACGTGTGTGATGTGTGCATATGTGCGTGTGTGTGTGTTCTGGCTCCAACAGGTGATTCCATCCGCTTTCAAACCAACTCCTCACCACTTTCTCCATGAGCTGCGTTACTGATTTTCTTTGTCGGGCAGTAGATGCTTTTCTAATTAGGCAGTGGCTTTAATTATGCCGCAAAGCACGTAACATAGGTCCTGAGTATTAAGACTGGCCCATGGGATAATGAAAGGAAGACTGGCAAATCCAAATTAAGCAGAATCATAAAAATGAATGACCTTATCCGAGAAGCCGTCCTACATCCCAGCACAGTAACATACCCCTGCTCTGTGTGTGTGGAGTCTTCATGCATATTAATCGTGTAAGCCTGAGCAGCCTGGACGTCAGCTCTAATCGGTGCATATTTAGTGGATGGCACTTTGAGGAGCTGGGAGCAGGTACCTCAGCCCAGTCCGGCTTCCTGACGAAGGTGCTCTGTCTAAAGCCTCCTGCGTTTCGGGTCTGTGATGAGAAGTGGGGAACGTGGACATTGAGGATGGGAGAAGCCAGGCACCATTGTGGAGACGTGCGGCGAGCCGTGTGGCTTTTCCGAGGGGCAGCTACCAGGTTTTGTTTCTCATCAAAGGGTGGGAGCTGCAGCCGGTTCCCCAACTGACATCTTCCCGTTTCACGCATGCCTGGCTCCGTCCAGGCCTGGGGTCTGTGCCCTGGGAAGGAAATGTCTCAGGGGGAGTGGGACCCTCGGGTGAGCTCAAGGGGGACCCACTCCCACTGGGTGGTCTTTGCCTTTGAAGTAGCTCTGTGGGCCTCTATGGGCACAACTTCAAGCCAGTCTTGTCCTTGGTTCATGGAAGCCAAACCAGAAAGCTGAGGTTCCCGCCCTGTGGCTTCCTGCTGCAGTGTGGATTCCCTGGGACCTGTGGGGCAGAGCCTGCTCGATGCCGGGCAGCCCTGGACTCTCTAAGCAGGAAGAGCCTTCTCAGGCCTGGGATCCAGCTCCCCCCCTCCCACACACACACCTGGGCACACGCACATGCACACACAGCGTCTCACCCACAGACGCAGCACACACCTGAAGACAGACGGACCTCAGATGGACACTGGCAGCCCAGCCGAGGCGCTCGTATCACCCACGGCTCCTGTTCACAAGGCGAAGGGCACGTGCCGATCACAGGCAAGCGCTTCCACACAGACCTGAATACTGTGGGTTTCATTTGCACGAAATCCACCTGTGCTGGAGCAGGACTCCTTCAACAGCAAGTGACAGAAAATCCATCTCAAATTGGCTCAAGCTAGACAGAGAGGCGGTGGGGAGAGAGACGGAGGAAGGGAGGGAAGTGTCCCTGCAATGACGAGGCCTGAGGAAGTCCTGGCGTTGGCCAGTAGGATTCATGGCTCAGGCAATGTCATCGGGCCAGCGTCTTGCCAGCTCTCCACGCTCCTCTTGGCCTTGCGGGCTTAGCCTGAGCCTCCACTGTCTGCAAGAGGCTGCAGCCGCTCCAGCCTCACGTCTTGTCTCCCGGAGCCCAGCCACCCTCTCCTGGCTCTGACTGGGCCGTGCATCTCTCTCTGAGCCTACTGCCATGCTGATTGGCTCAGACCTGGTTCTGTGTCCTCCGCTTCATCCAGGCTGGAACTCCACCCCGCTACTTGGGGAGTTCCCGCCAGGGTGAGCCCCACGTTTTACGGGGAGGAGGAGGAGGAGGAAAGGAGCCGAGCAGGGCGACAGCAGAAGTCCATGGCCTGGCGAGGACAGCCTAGATGTGGGGAAAGAAGGGACAGGGAGGGGCTGAACCTTTACACATCACACCCTGCACGCCAGGCTGGATAGGGAGAGGCGGAGCCTGCAGTCTGGGGTTAAGGCTGGGAAGCCCCGATGGATGGCTTAGAAGTGAGTTGGTGACAACTGGACAGTTCCCCAGGTGGGGCAAGCACCTGAGTGGTGGGAACAGCCCCTGCTGCCAGGAGCCCACGGGGGAGGGTGCGTGTGTGTGCGGTGTATCTTGTGTGCACATGTGTGTCTGTGGTGTGTTCACAGATGTGTCTGCACATGTGTGCGTGTGTGGAGGCTATGTTCTTGTGTGTGGCATATGTTCACGTGTGCATGTGTGTGTGTGGTGCTGTACCTTCTAATTCAGCCCAAGCCACAACTTAGACTTTTAATGTTATGTTCAAACAAAACCATTTGGAGACTCACTGACAGCTTTGAGGCTTTGGATGCTGCCTGCTCATCACCTGCCTTCCCCTCTGCCGTGAGCGATGAATTCAAGCTCCGTAAAGGCCACACATGGAGCCCCGTGTGCGTCTACAGTTCTGGGTGCCGGGATGAGGCGGTGAAACAGCAAACCCGCAGGCAGAACCCCTGCTCCAGGAGCCCTGGCTGGCAGGAGAGCAGGGCAGGGATGCAAAGAGCAAGCCGGGGGTGGGGGCGGGAGATGCAGAGCAACACGCTGGAGGCTGGGGCCCTGGTGTGATTTTACGTTGAGCACGGGGTGAGCCTCTTGAAAGGTGAGGGCCCATGTGGCCATCCAGGTATCCAGGTGGGGGTGGGGAGCGCAAAGGCCCTGGGGCAGGAGCAGGCCTAGAGCACGGGCCACAGAGCCAGGGGCTGGGCCGCAGGGGAGTGAGCCAAAGGAAACTGAGAGGGGATGGTGGAGGGAGCAGCCTGGCTGAGCAACCCGGGCCTTTGACCTTCTCAGGGGTGATGGGAAGCCTGGAATTGCATGGGCCGGTGTGGAGGTCACCGTGACCTTGCCAGGCCTGGGGTTGCAGCCGCAGTGCCCAGGGAGGTGAGAAGGGGCTGGCCAGGCTGCCTGTTGTGAAGAGCGGAGAAGTGTGAGAGGGACGTGGAGCAGGCGTCTGGCTTTTCTCTGGCCTGCAATGGGTTGGTGGGAGCGGGAACGGGCTGGCCTCACTGTGAATGTGAAAATGCTCGTTGGAGCCCACCACAGTGGGTCTTCCTTCAACAGCTAAATGCGCCGAAGTCCTCAGAGCTTGACAGGGTTGAATTTCCTCCGAGCCCCAAGGCCCTGGGAAGGGCGCCCTGTGCTCCCTGAATGGGGCGACGGCCAACATTCCTGGCCTGTCCCCAGCCGCGTCGCCTCTGCCCAGCCCTCAATCACTGCGGCTCTCAAGCGGCTCCGGGTGCCATGATCTCGTTCAACTCTGATGCTTTCCAAACACCATAAATTTTGTTTATTTTCTGTCTGACAGAAACGGTGCCACTTAAATCCCACAGAGAACCCTCGGGTTCCGCTCAGGCTGAGTTACTCGGGGGCCGCTGCTGGGCGGTTTACATTTGTTTCCTCTGTGACGTCGGAATGGGGAGGACGCTGCCTCCAGCATAGGGCCAGGGGCCAGGGCTGCTCACACAGAGCTGCTGAAGCCTATGGGGGCCCAGCTGTGGGTCCTGGGCTGCCCGCCCCCAGGAAGGGCACTTTGCCACCACTGAAGTGGGGCGAGCTGGTTCAGGCACAGCTGGAAACCAGAAGGAGGCAGCCAGCAGCAGCTGCACCAAACAAGAACAGGAGCCCCAGGCCTAGGCGGGCGGATCACGCGAGACCAGCCTGGCCAAAAAGGTGAAACCCTGTCTCTACTGAAAACACAAAAATTAGCCGGGTGTGGTGACACGCGCCTGTAATCCCAGCTACTTGGGAGAGTGAGGCAGGACAATAGCTTGAACCGGGAGGCGGAGCTTGCAGTGAGCCACTGCACTCCAGCCTGGGCGACAGAGTAAGACTCTGCCTCAAAAATAAAGAAGAAAGAAAGAACGAGAGTCCAGAAGCCACTGCTGCCCCCACCAGCAGAGTGGAACTGTGATTTCATAGAACAGACACAGCCTGGCAGCGAGAATGACCACAGAGCTCACAGCCACTTGGGTGGAATCTCAGGAACTCAAACGTCAGGAGAAGGAGTGGGGCTCTGAGGCCTGTGTGCGGGAGACAATGGCCATGGCGTTGAATTCAAAGGCATGCCGGGCGCGACTGGGGATGGGAAGGTGTGGGGCAGAGCCATGGGGAAGGCCCAGCCCAGGCGCACACGAGGCCCAGAGACGGCAGCCTGCGAAGCGGAGGGGGGTGGACGCCGGGGTGATCACCCACTTTTCCTAAACTGGGCGTCGGGCACAGGCTTTGTATTGCTTCATTCATCGTTATATTTAATGTATGGTTGATAAATATCCCTTTAAAAATTAAAGACAATTTGTTCGTTGAGAAGGGTACTGTATTATGGGTAAAACAAATTATTTTATGCTAACTAGTGCTGGGTGAAAAATGGGGTGTATGTATTACATTATTTCCAGTTTAAACAGCAATTTGTCTACAAAGGGTTGTGATGAGTGCCAGGTTGTTAGGTGCACATTAATGGCACCAAGTGCGATAGAGCACTCTCCTGCGGAAAACACAGAACAGTCCAGAAGGAATGTGCGACAACCTGCCCTGGCACTCCCACTGCTGCCGGTGTCGTGGGAAGCTGGGAACTAATTTAGCGCCCGGCAGTGGGACGGTGGCACTGCGATATTTTCTTCTGCACAAGTTTGCTGTGGGGCATTGTGGCGGGCCTGTGTGGAGCCACCGTCAGAACGCCAAGGAGCGCCTGCCCCGACCCCATCCTGCCCACGCCATTGCCCACTGTGTCCTGTTGAGGGGCGCTTCCCTGGGTCCTCGTGAGACCTGGGCCGGTCCCACAGAGGGGTCCCCGCCGTGCTTCCGTCCCCACGGTGCATCCCCCGACGGCTCTGGGGCTGCTCTGAGCTGGGGAGCCTGGCGGGGCGTGACGGCGTTCTCCCCTCTCCTGTCTCCTCCTCCCCCTGCCCTCGAGCCCTGGCAGTGGCGGGTGACTGGAGTTTCGACGGCTGGCAAACGTGTCTCCAGGGCTCAGAGACAAACACGAGCTGTTCACGTGTGACCGCCCTGCTGAGAACGTGTGGCCCCATGTGGCCCCATGTGGCCGCTGCTGCCACAGTAACACACAGCACTGAAGGGTGCACGGGGGACGGGCACAGAGTGATGGGCGCAGAGTGATGGGCGCGGAGTGAAGGGCACAGTGACGGGTGTAGAGTGAAGGGCACAGTGACGGGCGCAGAGTGACGGGCGCAGAGTGAAGGACAGAGTGAAGGGCACAGTGATGGGCGCAGAGTGACGGGCACAGAGTGAAGGACAGAGTGAAGGGCACAGTGATGGGCGCAGAGTGACGGGCACAGAGTGAAGGGCACAGTGACAGGCGCAGAGTGACGGGCGCAGAGTGACGGGCACAGTGATGGGCACAGAGTGAAGGGCACAGTGACGGGCGCAGAGTGACGGGCACAGTGATGGGCACAGAGTGAAGGGCACAGTGATGGGCGCAGAGTGACGGGCACAGTGAAGGGCACAGTGACGGGCGCAGAGTGACGGGCGCAGAGTGACAGGCACAGAGTGAAGGGCACAGTGACGGGCGCAGAGTGACGGGCGCAGAGTGACAGGCACAGAGTGAAGGGCACAGTGACGGGCGCAGAGTGACGGGCGCAGAGTGACGGGTGCAGAGTGACGGGCACAGTGATGGGCACAAAGTGAAGGGCACAGTGACGGGCGCAGAGTGACGGGCACAGTGACGGGCGCAGAGTGACAGGCACAGAGTGAAGGGCACAGTGACGGGCGCAGAGTGACGGGCGCAGAGTGACGGGCACAGTGATGGGCAGAGAGTGACGGGCGCAGAGTGACGGGTGCAGCATCTTTTGTGGGGAAGCAGCGGACGGCAGCGGCTGAGGCACCTGCTCTCCCCTCTACTTGATTTTTAAGGACTGTGCTGCTGTTGTCTCGTTCTCTCTGCCTCTGTCTCCTCCCTCCCTCCTTCCTCCCCCCTCTGTCTCTCTGCTTCATCTCCTCCTTCCTCTCTCTGAACCTCTGCCTCCCTGTCTCCTCCCCCACTCCCCTTCCTCCCTCTGTGTCGATGACTGACCATCATCTCCCTCTTACTTTTCTCCCACTCCCCCTCCCTGACAGAATTCTGAAATGTATCTGGGCTCCAGCCAGAGTGAAGAGCACATTTCCTGGCATCCCTTGCAGGGTGCCGTGGCCATGGCTGTGGCTGTGTGGCCGGGCTCTGGCTGGGAGATGACGGCCAACAGCTCCACCTGGGACCTCAGACACATCCGATCCATTTCTTCTTAAAGAAAGAATTGAAGTCAATTAGAGTCAAATTGGATTCCTATTGATTACAGTCGTAAAATCCGAACATTATGTACCCAAGAGCTAGCATGTGAAGCCAGCTGTTCCCAGGGGCTCCTGTCCCTGGGGTTTATCTCCAGGTGGCACCTGGCAGGGCACAGAGGTGGCATCACCTGCCGGATACTCCAGGCCCCAGCTCTCCGGTTTGCCCCCAGGCAGGGCTCCGTGAAGCCTGCAGGATTCCGTGCCTGCCTTTGCCTTCTGGAGGAGGTTCCTGGTGATCATATTTCAGGGAGACATGGGGTTTGGCGTGATTCTCAGCCCCGCTCCCCTCTATGACAACTTAGCTTCTGTTTCTCACACCCAGGATCAGAGGTGCTCACTATGTGCCAAGCTCAGTGTTAATCGATCCCATATTTTACAATTGTCTTGGCCACAGTCAATAGACTGTTTTACAAAAGGTGTCTGTTCAGCACTATGTCCTGTAATAGATGGGACCCTATTTCCTTTCTCGTCCCTAAATGGGACTTGTTCTTGTTGGACTGAACGAGAGCAGTCTCAGGAACAGTTTTCTTTGAAGAGTTTCTTCCAGAGCGTGGCTCCTGAGACAGAGCTGGAGACCGAAATCACCTGGGGGTGCCCTCAGTGAGAGGGTCTGTCTGTGCAGTTCAGACCTCAGAGCTGTTTATAAAGCAGGCTGGGCCTAAGTCACCGGGGAACTGGCCGATCCGGTGCGCCTGTCTCCCTCGCCGGTGTGTTCTACAGTCAAAGGCCAGGCCTGCGTAGCTGGTTAGACACGGGAAAGTGAGTGGTCAGGCCAGGATCCCAGCAGGCACCCCGTGCCACCCCACAGGGCTCCGGCCCCATGCGTCTGACACCTGCCCCAGGTGTGCATTCCCAGCGGTGTCTGTTTCCCGATTCCGCCCTCGGCCCCGAATTCGTGGAGCCGAACTCCTGCTTTCTTCACAGTCACTTCTGGTATTTGAGCTGAAACCATGTCTGACCACGGGCCCGGCTTCCTACGCCCCGCCCTCCTGCTCTGAGCGGCACCTGCCCTGGGCGAAGGCCACCCCGCCCTGGGCTCTAGGACCCGGCACAGGCTCCTCCCCGACTCCCCTCCGCTGTCTCCCGCTTTTTCCAGCAGCACCAGACGCAAATGGGACTGGGTGGCTCCCGCCCAGAGGACACCACTGACCTCCTGCCCCTTCCTCTGCTCTGCCTGGCGGTCCCGCTCCTAGGAAAAGCTCGCAGCCACTGGTTCTGCTTTCTCTTTTCCCACGGGGGGGTGGGACCTGCCACTTGTGGAAATCACACTCGTCGAGGCTGCCCGTCACCAAGCCCAGTGCAAATTCTCGGCCAGCATCTTCCTCGGCCGCCGTCGGGCAGGTGACGCCGCCTCGCGAGGCCTCCCCCTGACTCTGTGCTGAGGCCGCCCTGGGTCCTCCCTGGCCGCACAGCCCACAGCCTCTGTGCCTTTGCAGAGCTCTGAGGTTGGGGTTCCAGGGCCCAGGCCTTGGCCTCCTCCCTCTGTCTGTGCCTTTCAGTCCTGTCTAATGGAGGCAAACAGTCCCAGACATCTAGCTCTAGCCCTGGCTTGCACTCCAGGCTCAAATATCCACGTTTTATGTTTCAACAAACAGCCAGATTGTTTTCCAAGGGTCTGTGCCACCTCCCATCCCCACCCGCCGCACGTGGGCGTTCCAGCCCCTCTGTGACCCTCACCGACGCTGCTTTTGTACGTCGAGGGCACATCAGCCCTTCCGGTAACCAGACAGCGGCCCCCGTGTGGCTCCGAGTGTCAGTCAGCTCCCTGGCGGCTGCCTGGGGGGCACCTGCGCACGTGCTTGGTGGCTGCTTGGGCATCTTCAGTGCTGACGGGTCTGTTCTGATCTTTCCCCAGTTTTCACTGGACATTTTGTTTTCTTTTGTGTTTTGAGAGCTCTGTGTTACTTCTGGATACAAGTCCTTTATCAGACACGTGCTTTGAAAATACTTTCTCCCAGTCTGCTGTGGCATGTCTTTCTATTCACTTAAGAGTGTCTTTCAAAGAACAGACATTTTGTATTTTGATAAAGTCCAATTTATCCATTTTGTTTTGTTTTGGATCGTGCTTTTGTTGCCATATTGAAGAAATCTTTGCCTAAGCCAAGGGCACGACGACTTTCTCCTCTAGTCCCTTCCAGGGACTTCATGGTTTTAGGTTTTACATTTAGGTCAATGATCCACTCTGGGTTAATTTTTGTATGTGGTGGAAGATACGGATCAAAATTCATTTATCCAGAATGAGAAGTGTTTGTTGCTTGCCAAGGTGTGTGTGAGTGAGAGCATATGTTTGTGTTTCAGTTTGTGCGTGCGTGTGTAGGTGTGGGTATGTGTGTGAACATGTGTATGGGTGTGAGTGCGTGTGTACATGTATGTGTTTGAGAGTGTGCTTGTGTGTGAGATTGTATGTGTGTGAGCGTGAGTTCATGTGTGGTTTTGTGTGCACGTGTGAGTGCATGTGTGAGTGTGTGGGGGGTTTGTGTGCATGTGTGTGCGTGTGTGTCAGTGTGTGTGTGGGTTTGTGTGTGTGTGACTGCGTGTGTCTGTGTGTGTGTGGGTTTGTGTGCGTGTGTGTGTGTGAGTGCGTGAGTGTGAGTGCATGTGGATTTGTATGCATGTGTGACTGCGTGTGTGTGTGTGCTTGTGTATTTCCCCATTTGCCAAAGCAGTATCCTTTCTTCACTTTACTCCTTTATCTATTTTGATTTATCTTTCTCTGTGTCTAGCTTCACACCAGCATTGCCCTGCCCATGGCTGTGGTTCTAAAATAAGCGTTAACTTGAGGTGGTGTGAATCCTCCCACCTGGTTCTTTTTCAAGATCACTTTGGCTCTCCAAGGTCCTTTGCATTCCCACATGAATTTCAGAATCAGCTGCTCAGGTTCTACCCTAAAGCGCGCTGGGGTGCTGATGCGACGGCGTGGGGTCTCCGCGTGCACAGGGGAGTGTGTCTTAGCCTCACTGAGGATCCCCCGCTGCTCACCTCCCATCCTCCTGTCTGCTCTTTTTGCCATGGGCCAGCCTGTGTGCTGAAGTGAGTGGCTGGGAGTTTGGTCACACACCTCTCTGTGTGGTCTGCTCCAGTGGCCCCTGCTGTGGAGCCCACCCCATCCACCCCTGCCACGAGCTGGTGCCATGTGGCCCTGCCTGCCTCCTGCCCCGCCCTGGTTCCCCGCCTGCCTCCTGCCCCGCCTTTGTTCCCCGCCCCTCCTCTTGGCTGCTCCAGCTCTGGGCTCAGGTGTCTTCCTTTTTGTGGGACAAGCCCAACTTTTCCCACCCCCATCCCTCTCTGTGCCCACATGCCACCTCCTCACCCTTTTCCCACCCCCATCCCTCTCTGTGCCCACATGCCACCTCCTCACCGTTCCTGGGGGACAGAGCTCAACTGCACGTCCAGACACAGACCACGCCTCAGGCTGGCCCTTTTGCTCGCTGAGTGGAGGCTGCGTCTGTCACGTTTTATTCTCAGAGACGCCGGGATGCTCATCTGAGTCTCTGCCCCCAGCCAAGGGAGGCCCTGAGCCTGTTTAGGGACAGCAGGAAATAATGGCAGAGGCCCAGGACCCCCCTCATATCTCCCTTGCCCGACTCGGTGGTGACCCACTCAGCAATGCCGGGAGCAGCCACCGCTGTGCTGGCAGAGCCGCCTTGCAGGAGGGGAGGTCCCAGCCCCACGTTCGAGAGCAGAAGACAAAACATCTCCTGTGGCTGCTGTAACAAGGGCCACAAGCAGGTGGCTTCCGACACTGTGGATGCACCGTCTCCCGTTCTGGAGGCCAGACCCCAAGATCACGGTGTGGGCAGGGCTGTGCCCCCTCCTTCTGGAGGCCAGACCCCAAGATCACGGTGTGGGCAGGGCTGTGCCCCCTCCTTCTGGAGGCCAGACCCCAAGATCACGGTGTGGGCAGGGCTGTGCCCCCTCCTTCTGGAGGCCAGACCCCAAGATCACGGTGTGGGCAGGGCTGTGCCCCCTCCAGAGGATCCTTCCTGCCTCTCCCAGCTTCTGGGGCTCCAGGCATCCCTGGGCTCGTGGCTGTGCCATTTGAGTCTCAGCCTCCGCCTCCACGTGGCCTCCTGCCTGGGCCTCCATGTTGCGTTTCCTCTGCCCTCTCTTTAAGGACACTGTTGGATTTAGGACTCACCCTAAATCCAGGATGATCTCTTCGTCAGTGGGTGGCTGGGTCAGGTTCTTGACTTTGCAGCACAAAATAATTTGAGAGCAAGTCCAAAACACAAGTAGGCAAAGAAGTTTGTCACAAAGCGAAAGTGCTCCTCGGAGGGAGAAGCAGCCCCTGGTGCCTTGAGGGGAGTCCTTTCGTGGGAGCTGTGCGTGCACGTTCATGAAATACAGTGAGGTTGGGTATATAAAGGCAGACAGACCTGCGGTTAGCTGTGTGTGCCTGTTCATGAAATACGGTGAGCTCACGTGTGTAAAGGCAGACAGGCCTGCGGTTGGCTGTGCATGCGTGTTCATGAAATACAGTGAGGTTGGTTATGAAAGGCAGACAGGCCTGTGGTTGGCTGTGTGTGTGCATCCATGAAATACGGTGAGGTCAGGTGTGTAAAGGCAGACAAGCCTGCGGTTGGCTGTGCATGTGTATTCATGAAATACAGTGAGGTCAGGCATGTAAAGGCAGACAGGCCTGTGGTTGACTCTGCGTGTCTGTTCGTGAAATATGGTGAGGTCAGGTGTGTAAAGGCAGACAGACCTGCAGTTGGCTGTACTTGCCTGTTCATGAAATACAGTGAGGTCAGGTGTGTAAAGGCAGACAGGCCTGTGGTTGACTCTGCGTGTCTGTTCGTGAAATACGGTGAGGTCAGGTGTGTAAAGGCAGACAGGCCTGCGGTTGGTGCACACGCCCAGTACCTAAGTGCTCCAACACACACTGCCTGTATCATTACATATGGAATCCTCACTGGGGGTGTATCTCTTACTATTAAAATGAGGGAAAGGTCCCTGTAAGCTGAACTTGGAGCCTAACTGTGTGTACAGCTTCCTGGAGATGCCCCTGGCCCCTCCAAGGCAGGAATATGTGGCTAAGAGCTTCGTGGGCTTTGGGTGCTGACTGGCTGGAGATTGGGGAAGCTACATCAGGAAGAAGTACCTTCATTCTCTTTCCTGGGCCCCTACTGGGCAGGGGGGCTTCACACAGGGAACAAGGACGTCAGTGCGGCCTCCCCACCCCTACCGATCCCGCCTCAGGGTCATCTCAGGATCCCTAACTTAACTACATCTGCAAAGATCCTACTTGCAATCAGTCACGTGAGGACAGGCCCTTCCGAGATTAAACCCGGGCCAGAAGACATGTTTCCGAGGTCGGAGACAGAGGTCACGTCCTGCTGACACCATGTCCTGGGTCGCGGGAGGAGGACACCGTTCAGCCCACCACGGAAGAAAGGGCTTCCTCAGGGAGGACCGGCCCAGCCATCCTTTGCTCCCCGTGGCCTCTCCCTCATCCCCAGCAGGAGCGCAGGAGGACAAGGCTGGGGGCTGAACTTCAGGGTGAGCGACTTGCCTTCCTCACTGATGGGCATTTTGGACTTGTTGGAAAATCTTTGAGCTCCTTTATCTGTTTCTTGGGGCTGGGTTGAGCGTTGCAGAAAAGCGAGATTTGGAAAAGTCATCCTGGTCTTCATTGTCTTCCATTTGCCAGACAGTGGGTGACAGGGAGTGAAATAAAAACACTTCAACTCCACGAGTGTGGAAATGACCTGGCAGGATCTCCCTCGCACGACCTGCGAGGCGGACGCGGTTGGGATCCTCATTGTGCCGGAGAACTGAGGCTCCCAACGGCTGTCGGTATCACCTGTGGGCGCCTGGGCTCGAACCTGGATCAGACGCTGGCGCTGCTCCCCGTCAGGAACGTCTGCTGACGGCTGGTCCACCATCCGCAGGCCCCACTTCTAGGAGCCCCACCGGCCAGGTGCTGAGCCCAGCATGACGCAATGGAGCATAAGCCAATCAGAGCGCCCTATTTCCTCTGGCCACAGTGATTGGTGCATGATGCAATGGAGCATAAGCCAATCAGAGCGCCCTATTTCCTCTGGCCACAGTGATTGGTGCATGACGCAATGGAGCATAAGCCAATCAGAGCACCCTATTTCCTCTGGCCACAGTGATTGGTGCATGACGCAATGGAGCATAAGCCAATCAGAGCACCCTATTTCCTCTGGCCACAGTGATTGGTGCATGACGCAATGGAGCATAAGCCAATCAGAGCACCCTATTTCCTCTGGCCACAGTGATTGGTGCATGATGCAATGGAGCATAAGCCAATCAGAGCGCCCTATTTCCTCTGGCCACAGTGATTGGTGCATGACGCAATGGAGCATAAGCCAATCAGAGCGCCCTATTTCCTCTGGCCACAGCGATTGGTTCAGGGAAGGGCACGTCACCCAGTCAGAGCCCGGGAGACACAGGGATGTTTTCCTGCGTGTCCTGGGAAGACAGGCGGGTTTGCTGCCCTGGACTCAAACCCCTGGAAGGTCCGGACCTGCGGGGACACGGCCTCCGGCCACGCGGACGGGCCTTCCTGAGATTAAACTGGAGCCAGAAGGCTGGAGCGAAGAGAGGCAGACGGAGGCCCGCGTCCCGCTGACGAGCTTTGACCCCCCGTCAAGCTGGCCCGAAACCGAACCCACCTGGACTTTTCCTACGGATGAGCCACCAACCCTCTTTCTGCTTAGGCCAGCCCGGCTCGGCTTCTCCGTGTTCCTGCTGAGCGGACAGCAGAGGGTGCATCTGGAAGGTTCTGTCGCCCTCATCGCTCCTGGGCACCTCACACGCTCCCCAGCATGGCCAGCGTCCCGGGGGCCTCTGCGTCCATCCCTCAAACCTGCGGCCGTGAGCTTGCAGGGAAGCCTGTTCCACGCAGGCAGCTTGTTTATAAAGCGAGTGGCCGCTGAGATCCATCCATAAAAGGTCGTCGATATCCTGGGGCAAGGAGTGGGTCCCGGACACGGATTCTAAATCAAGTGAGAGGTCATTGAGAATGAGTAGGTGACAGGGATTCTCTGCCCCCACCCGCCCTCGCTCTAAAGTCTGAAAAGGCTGGAGGCCCCCGGGAATGCTCACGCCATAAATCCCTTGTCCTTGCTGCTTGCGAGTTCTTCAGCACAGGTGCATGTGGCCCCGACGCCTCCTGGCCTAGTGATGGAGGGAGAAAGAAGGGGTGGAGTCCACCACTGTCCCCAAGGCCAGCGGCTTCCTCTACTGCTTCGAGGAGGCATCGGAGACAGGCATGAGTACTTCACGGGCCCAGCCGGTGCCTGTGGGGCCCCTTGAGTCTTCATTTGTCCCCTCATTACACAGATGTTTATAAAGTACCTGCTGTGTGCCGGGCACAGCCTGGGTTCTTGGTATAGAGCTGCCAACGGGACAGAAAAGGAGCTTGCTGTCCGGGGCTCACGTTCTGGTCATGGGGGGAGATAGACCTGCAGGAACAAACAGGTACAGGGCGTGCGCTTGGGGACGGTGAGAGGGGCCGCCCCGTGGGACAGAGCTGGTCCCAGGCTTTCTGAGCAGCCCTGCCCCTCTCCCGCTGGGCTCTGGGAGTGCCTCTGCCCCCACAACCCCAAAACATCTCCTCTCCAACCTGCAGCCGCTCCCGCAGTCTGTCCTAAGATCTATTTCCTTTCTCAGGATTTTTTGTTTTACACATTTTGCAAGTTCATGAAAATTGTGCGATCCAAGCTTTTTCTTCTACAGACTAATGGAGTGAAGTCTTCTTGTCAGAATGCATTTTTCTGAGTGATGAAATCTCCCTCGCTGAGCACCACAGTCCAGATAAATGTGATGGTGACGCACAGCCCTCGTCCCTTTGAAATTCTCACCAGAGGCTCGGAACCAGCTGCTAGCCAGGGCGGGAAGTGGCTGCCCATGAGGGTGGCTGGCTCCTTGGCTGTGCCTGGCTCCTCAGCTGTGCCCAGCAGCACCGTCCCCAACGTGCTCCTGAAGCTGACAGCTGGGGTTGGAATCCCAGCACCTGCACTCATGGCCCACGGGGGAGGCTCCTGTCTGTAGAACGGGGACATTCATCTCTTGAGGTTGCTCTGAGGACAGGGTGGGCACAGGGGCTGTGTGTATGCTGGGTGCCGTGTTACTGTTACTAGTTTCTTTCTAGAACAGCTCTGACCCCCGTACACCCTTGACGTCTGGTTGTAGGGCCAAAGCCTTGTCCAGTAGCCCTCGAAGGGTGCACCTGGCTCCCAGGGTCCCGTGCACCCCACCCTGACCACACCCCAAACCATGTCTCTTGCAGGTGCAGACACATGAGCTACGCCCAGGACCTGCCCCAGGTCTCCGTGGTCTTCATCTTCGTCAACGAGGCGCTGTCGGTCATCCTGCGCTCCGTGCACAGCGTGGTCAACCACACGCCCTCCCAGCTCCTCAAGGAGGTCATCCTGGTGGACGACAACAGTGACAATGGTGAGTGGGCGCGGCCTCAGCACGGTGCTCACGGGGGGCTGCCTGTAGCTGGGTTGAGCTGGGGTTGGGTGGAGCCTTCCGGGACGGAGCGACAGAGGACCGCACCCCGTCTGTCCACGGGGCTCTAAAGCTACGGGGGTCCCTCCTGCCTTCCAGCCTCTGTCATGACTCGTACATGCTGTCCCCACTGTGTGGCTGCCCGTGCCTCTCTCTGCCTCCGTCACACAGCCTCTCCCCCTGTGTCTGCATCTTCTCCTCTTCTCATGAGGACCCACACTAGACTCAGAGCTCACCCCAAATCCAGGAGGATCTCATCTCAAGATCCTCAACTGGATACGTCTACAAAGTCCCTGCTTCCAGACAAGCTCCCCTCTCAGGCTCCGGGTGGAGGTGAAGTTGGGGTCAGCCACCCCACCCTCCACAGAGGCCAGCAGAGCTGAGCTCTCCCAGGTGCCACCTCCCGCCTCTCATGCCCACAGAGGCACCAGAGCTTGGCTGGACGGAGCTGGCGGCTGGAGCCCAAGCCCTGTGGTTCCTCAGCGCCACCCTCCTCAGCCTCAGGTGCCCTGAGGGCAGCACTGCTCACACCCTCTGGCACACAGGCTTGAAACACCAAACGAGGATCTGGCACTGCCCCAGGCCTGTCCCCCATCTGCCCTTCCCAGGCGCAGAGCAGAGAGCCCACAGCCATGACACTCCCTCCGGAAATGGAGTGAAACCTGGGCAGGCCCTTCCCGACCCCTTGTGGAGGCGGAAGGCTGTACCATGAGGCTGTGGGGCAAGCTCTGGCCTGCAGCAGGGCCCCAGCCCGGCAGCACCGTCTACACTGGGGTCTGTGTGCGGAGGACTGAATGGTGTGGCCACCCTCCTGAGCCCTATCTCGCTGCAGAGGGTGGTGTGTGGGGAGGACCATCCAGTCCAGCTTGGCTACCTGTGTCTTGCCCTTGGCCACAGGGAGCTCCATCAGGACACCCTGCCTCCAGCATGGAGAGGCCATGTTTGTGTGTCCACCCATCCATCTATGGACTTGGCTGAGCCGGTTCGGTTGCGTGGAGAGACCACGTTTGTGTGTCCACCCATCCATGCATGGACTTGGCTGAGCACGTTCCGTTATGTGGAGAGACCACGTTTGTGTGTCCACCCATCCATGCATGGACTTGGCTGAGCCGGTTCCGTTGTGTGGAGAGACCACGTTTGTGTGTCCACCCATCCATGCATGGACTTGGCTGAGCCGGTTCCGTTGCGTGGAGAGACCACGTTTGTGTGTCCACCCATCCATCTATGGTCTCAGCTGAGCCGGTTCGGTTGCGTGGAGAGACGACGTTTGTGTGTCCACCCATCCATCTATGGACTTGGTTTTTTCACGGCTGACTGCTCAGCCCTGTGTATCCCGTCTCTGCAGCTCGGGCTGCTGTCTGGTCTGGTGTGTGTCCTTGTTTGCTGTGTCTCCCACGGGAATGTCAGCGTCGTGAGACTGGGGTCTCATCTCTGGGACCTCCCACGCTGAACCGCGTGCAGCTCAGTGGGTCCTAAGAGAACGTTTACGAGACACCCATCCCACACGGGGCACGCAGCGTTTCTGGCCTTGGGTCTTGGTGGCCCCGCGCCTGCCGGCACCTGCCAGCGTGCTGACGTCTTGTCTCTCCTCAGTGGAGCTCAAGTTCAATCTGGACCAGTATGTCAACAAGCGGTACCCGGGCCTCGTGAAGATCGTCCGCAATAGCCGGCGGGAAGGACTGATCCGCGCCCGGCTGCAGGGCTGGAAGGCGGCCACTGCCCCAGTCGTCGGCTTCTTCGATGCCCACGTCGAGTTCAACACAGGCTGGTAAGGGCCAGAACAGGCTGGACAGCCGGTCTCAACGGTTCCCCCTCCACCATCCCCCTCCTCAGCTGCTGTGCTGCTGCAGCCTGGCCGCTGGGCTGGCCCCGGGGCTGGGGTACCCACCGTAGCCTTCAGGAGCTGGAGCTGAGAGCCACCACCGAGTCCACCTGTTCGGTTACCTCTGCGGCCTCTCCGTGTCCAGCTCCCAAATGCAGAACCACTGGAGGGCAGGCCCAGCACGCACCCAAGGACATGGTTCTTAGAAGCTCTGAGGCACGTGTGTGAGGCTTGGTCTGTGCCCACCTTGCCCCGGGAGAACGTGACCCCGTCCTGACTGCAGCAGTCTCGGGTACTGTGTGTCCCCCGTGGGGCGGGAACCTCAGATCAGGTGGGGTGGGGCTGAAGTGTACACGTCCAGCCTCTCAGGCCCTGCTCAGTCGCTGGAGGTGGCCACAGGTGCCCTGGAGGCCTGAGCCGAGTGCGAGGGGCGTGGGAAGTGAGCTCGGGCTTCATCCGTGAAGGTCCTGGGCTGAGGGTCACCTTGTGTATGGGGTCCTGGGGCCACCAGCACAAAGCACCCCTGCTGGGCGGCTCAGGGCAGCAGGACTTCACCTCAAGGTGTGGGCAGGGCTGAGTTTCCCCCAGAGGCTCCAGGCAAGGATCCCTCCCACCTCTCTCAGCTCCTGGAGGCTGCAGCCCCCCTTCTGCCCCCCACGCCCTCCCTGTGTCTGTCTCCCCATCCCTGCCTTGTGCAAGGACTCTTGTCATTAGAGTTGGGGCAGCCCAGGATGCCCCCATCCAAACCCCAAAGCCAGCCCCACAGAGGGCACCTACAGGGTCCATAGTGTACAGGGGTGTGTGCCCTGCACCTCAGCCAGTCCTGCGTCCACAATGCACAGGGGTGTGTGCCCCGCACCCAGGCCAGACCCTGCACTCACAATGCACAGGGGTGTGTGCCCCGCACCCAGGCCAGACCCTGCACCCACAATGCACAAGGGTGTGTGCCCTGCACCTCAGCCAGTCCTGCACCCACAATGCACAGGGGTGTGTGCCCTGCACCTCAGCCAGTCCTGTGTCCACAATGCACAGGGGTGTGTGCCCTGCACCCAGGCCAGACCCTGCACTCACAATGCACAGGGGTGTGTGCCCTGCACCTCAGCCAGTCCTGCACCCACAATGCACAGGGGTGTGTACCCTGCACCTCAGCCAGTCCTGCACCCACAATGCACAGGGGTGTGTGCCCGGCACCCGGGCCAGACCCTGCACCCACAATGCACAGGGGTGTGTGCCCTGCACCTCAGCCAGTCCTGTGTCCACAATGCACAGGGGTGTGTGCCCTGCACCTCAGCCAGTCCTGCACCCACAATGCACAGGGGTGTGTACCCTGCACCTCAGCCAGTCCTGCACCCACAATGCACAGGGGTGTGTGCCCGGCACCCGGGCCAGACCCTGCACCCACAATGCACAGGGGTGTGTGCCCGGCACCCGGGCCAGACTCTGCACCCACCATGCACAGGGGTGTGTGCCCCACCCCCAGGCCAGGCCCTGCCCCCACCATGCACAGGGCTGTGTGCCCCGCCCCCGGGCCAGGCCCCGCCCCTCTCCACCCAACCACAGGGAAGACCTGGGAGGCCGTTTTCCCCACTTCCTGGAGAAACCAAAACTGAAGATTTTATATCAACTCTCCTGACTCATTTTTCTAAACTCTAAACTCAGGGAAATGCCAACTGTGGTTGCCGCAGGGGACTTTGGTGGGAAGCGGCAGCTGACGATCAATCTCAGGGTTACACGGAGGCCGGGGACTGTCACTGTTGGCTGGGACACCCCACTGCATGTGACCCGGGCCTCCTGCTGGGTCCCCGGGGAACCTGGCGTTTTGGGGCTTCTGAAAACCGGTGGTTTCTATAACAGCATCAGGGGGTTTGAGCGGGGACTTGGCACCTCTCAGGCTTCTCGCCTCACACTCGGCTTTCCTGGGGCATCTCAGCCCCCAGCCGACGCCCAGCCGGCGCTGTTCTGATGAGACGCTGCCTCCTTTGCCCTGTGCCCTCCCTGCCCCTTCCTCGCTCCTCCGCCGGGTGCTCCCCTTTCCCTCAATGTTCATCAGCTTCTGACGTGTTGTGCATGAATCGTGTTCCACTGCCTGCCCCCCTCAGGGTCACCCCACATGGTCGCACAAGTTGCGCACTGCACAACTACACCCGCAGCCTTTCAGTCCCTCTGACGCCGCGTAAGCTCCCCGAGGCCTGAGGGCATGTGGGGGAGCCTTGTGTCTGTCACATCAAAATGCAAATTTTTTTGTTTGAGACAGGGTCTTGCTCTGTCACCCAGGCTGCAGTGCAGTGGCACGATCTCGGCTCACTGCAAGCTCCGCCTCCCGGGTTCCCGCCATTCTCCTGCCTCAGCCTCCTGAGTAGCTGGGACTACAGGCGCCGCCACCACGCCTGGCTAATTTTTTTTTTTTTTTAAGTAGAGACGGGGTTTCACTGTGTTAGCCAGGATGGTTTTGATCTCCTGACTTCGTGATCCACGCGCCTCAGCCTCCCAAAGTGCCGGGATTACAGGTGTGAGCCACCACCCCCAGCCAAAATGCAATTTTAAACCAGTGCAACTTTAATTTTCACAACTGAAAACCCAGTTATCCTTCTGTAAATAGCAACCGCTCCCATAACTGTCTCCACAAAGGATTCTGCCGTATTAGCAGACCTGGCATTTCCAGGGAGCTTTTCATCTCTGAAGCACTTTGCTAACAGTAATTAATTAATCCTCCTCACAAAGCTGAAAGGCAGGTAAATACCAGGCCTCACGCTCAGAAGGATGGGAAGGAGGGGTGAGGACAGCCACGTGGTCTCACAGGCAGGGTCAGGGCCTCGCCGCTCCCCACACCAGCCCTGCCTGAGCTGGCCCAAATCTGCCCTCAGGCCGTCCTGCCCCTCACTGCGGCCTTTGGGCTCTGTGTCAGCTGGTGGCTAGGTGGCTGCAGCCCCGTGGGACTCCAGCATGGATGGCGGGCCTCTGCAGCCGTCTCACCTTTCGGTAGACCATGGTGTCTCACCTGCCTCCCAGGACCCCTGCCTGGGATGGGGAATCGCAGACGGAACTGATGCCCACGGAGGCCGCTTCTGCTCACCTTCCTCTCTGCCCTCCTCACCCCTGACTGCGCCATCTCTCTGTCCAGCCTCCTGGCCAGCCCTGCAGGCCCATCAGGCACACGCTGGGGCTTCGGTGCAACTGCTGTTCCCTCCAAGACTCCCTCCACGCCTCCTGCCAGTCACTACCCAGGGCAGCCCTGCTTAAAACTGTGAGCCCCTTCTACCACATCCATGACTGCTTATACCTCATCCTCTGTCCCATCCTGGAGCGGGGCCACTGCACACTCGCACAGGTTCCACACTGCACAGCGGTGCCTGGTGGCTTTTCCATCCCACACTGTGCGAGCTCCCCATGACACGGATTGTTTTTATTCCTTAGTTCATGATTGTGTTCCAATTTGTGGGAACAGGGCATGGCACATAGTAGATCCTCAATTAATTCTTGCAAATGAATGCAGCTCCCACAGGAACAAGAAAGGAGAGGAGGGACTCTGGGCTGGGCAGAGAGGAAGACTGAGCTGGGGAGCCCTGTGATGGACATAGCTGACCTCTTGTGGACCCCTGGGCAGCCCTTCAGAGACGCTGCAGCTGGGCCAGCGTGGCCAGTGCCAGTGTCCCCCAGGGGCCAGCAGCATTCGAGGGGCTGCCCCAGCAGGGGTGAGGCCTTAGTCAGGGTGGGTCTGCTGCTGAGAGGGGCCCTGGGGCTTCCAAGTGAGGCGGTGGCAGCAGGGGGTGGCAGGGTTGGATGCAGACCAGGTGGGGCCTGGCCTCCCCTCCCTGTGGGCGAGTGGACCCTCCTCGGGGAGTGCGGTGGGCTGGGGCTGCCCCCACTCACGGCTGTGCCTCTGCAGGGCGGAGCCCGCACTGTCTCGGATCCGAGAGGACCGGCGTCGCATCGTGCTGCCAGCCATAGACAACATCAAGTACAGCACGTTTGAGGTGCAGCAGTACGCCAACGCTGCCCACGGCTACAACTGGGGCCTCTGGTGCATGTACATCATCCCCCCGCAGGACTGGCTGGACCGCGGCGACGAGTCAGCACCCATCAGGTGAGCTGCCCCAGCAGGGGTTGAGGGCGGCCCTGCCCGGGAAGGAGCGGAGCAGAGTGAGGCGGGCGGGGGACGGGGGCTGGGGACGGGGGAGGGGGACAGGGGCGGGGGATGTCCCCCAGCAAGCACAGCCTGGTGCAGGGGCCGTCGCAGAGACCATGGTGAGGGTTGGGCCAGGTGCTGGGGCCCACGGCCTTTGCCATAAAAACTTGGCACACAGAGCTTGTCTGTGTCACAGAGATGCAGATGCAGCCCTCGGGGCTCACTGGAGCCGGGACTAACGGCTTGAAGGTTATTTTTCTTCATTCCAAATGCACTTGATAATCCCCAATCAGCAGGAAAAGGATTGTGTTGTGTCAGGATTGCCTTGCGTTTGACATTTTAAAAATGAGTGAAATTCAGAGAACCCAATGGGAGGCAACTCCCACAGTTTTTGGCAGGCTCTGGATGCCCTGAGCTGCAGCAGGAGCAGGCTCACTGGCCCCATCGAGTCTTCAGGGCATGGCTGCGCACTGCTCCTCATAGCCACCACCTGGACAGCTGCTGAAACCCCCGTTCCAACCTTCAGCTAAAGGACAGGCAGCGACGTGACCGGACACTACCCAGGAGAAGACTGGCCTGTGCCAGAAAGCTCATGAAAGGTGCTCCCCACGGTCCAGGGAGAGGCAAATTTAACCTGCAGTGAGATGGGGCTCCATGCCCACTGGGGTGGCTGAAAGGTGTAGGCTGACAATACCAAGTGTTGACAAGGACAAGGCACAGACACAACTCTTGGACGTGGCTGGCAGGACTGTGAATCAGCACAGATGCTTTGCAAAAGCAGCAGCTCCTTCTGAAGGCCCAAAACCCTCTCCAGTGTCCCCCTCCAGTGTCCCTCCCTCCAGTGTCCCCCTCCAGTGTTCCCCCTCCAGTGTCCCCCCTCCAGTGTTCCCCCTCCAGTGTTCCCCACTCCAGTGTCCCCCCTCCAGTGTCCCCCCCTCCAGTGTCCCCCTCCAGTGTCCCCCTCCAGTGTCCCCCCTCCAGTGTCCCTCCCTCCAGTGTCCCCCTCCAGTGTCCCCCTCCAGTGTCCCCCCTCCAGTGTCCCCCTCCAGTGTCCCCCCTCCAGTGTCCCTCCCTCCAGTGTCCCCCTCCAGTGTCCCCCTCCAGTGTCCCCCCTCCAGTGTCCCTCCCTCCAGTGTCCCCCTCCAGTGTCCCCCTCCAGTGTCCCCCCTCCAGTGTCCCCCTCCAGTGTCCTCCCTCCAGTGTCCCCCTCCAGTGTCCCCCTCCAGTGTCCCTCCCTCCAGTGTTCCCCCTCCAGTGTCCCCCTCCAGTGTCCCTCCCTCCAGTGTCCCCCCTCCAGTGTCCCCCCTCCAGTGTTCCCCCTCCAGTGTTCCCCACTCCAGTGTCCCCCCTCCAGTGTCCCCCCTCCAGTCCCTCCCTCCAGTGTCCCACCTATCCCACTCCCAGGTGTTTTTCTCAAAATAAATGAGACACATGTACATGCAAAGGCTTCCACACAAACGTTCACAGTGGTGTTACAGTAACCTCCTGTGCGTCAGCAGGTGAATGGTTGAGCAGGGCAGACTCCACTCGCATCACAGAATACTCAGAAACAGGGAGGAGCAGACCCTTCCACACCTAACAACATGGTGAGATGCAGAGGCTTGTGCTGAGCCTGGGAGCCACACATGGAAGAGAGTTTCTGTGTGATTCCTGCACACAGAATTCCACGGAAGGCAAAACTCATCCTGGGGCAGAGGCTGAGGGTCGGGGCTTACAGGGACAGAGCCTGGGACAGTTCCAGGCCAGCAGTGTCCTCTCCTGGACAAGGATGGGGTCTCCATCAGTCAGAATGGACCAAAATGCAAATATCACATGGATGCATTTCATTTTATATAAATTTCACTCCCCAAAGTTGATTATAAAGAATAAATGAAATACTAAGGCAGGTGTGGTGGTTCATGCCTGTAATCTCGACACTTGGGAGGCCGAGGTGGGTGGACTGCCTGAGCTCAGGATTTCGCCCGCCCTCATGGGGACAGAAACAGCAGACAGCCGCAACGAGACGAGGCCACCTTGGAAGTTCCAGGACAGCTTCCATAGTGGACGCCCAGCGTGACGATCGCAAAGGTGCCCTCGGGTCCACGTGGTGTTGTCGCGGCCGGCGCCCCTGCTTCCATGCTCAGCGTGCAGGCGTGCAGCCCGCTGGATTTATACGTTTTAGGGAGACATAGGAATCAGTCCACACATGTCAGGGGCGCACTGGTTCAGTCCAAAAGGCAGGACGACCGGAAGTGGGGAATTCCAGGTCATGGGTGGATTCAAAGATTTTCTGACTGGTAACTGGTTATTATCTAAAGAGCTGGCATCGGTAGAAAGGAGTGTCTGGTTAAGATAAGGGGTTGTGGAGACCAAGGTTTTACGATGCAGATGAAACCTCCAGGTATCAGGCTTCAGAAGGAGCTTCAGAAGGAAGAGATTGTAAATGTTTCTCATCAGACTTAAAAAGGGGTCAGACTTCTGGTTAGTCTCATCTGGGTCAGAAAAGACCTCCAAAGGACAAGGAAGTCTCTACGGAATGTGGAGTCTCCCACAAGAGACCGCATTGCAGGTCATTTCAAAATACATCAAAGAAGTATATTTTGGGGTAAAATACTTAATTTCTTTCAGGGCCTGTTAACTGTCATTTTGGATGCGTTTTATCTCTACAAAGAGTCTGTTTGGTCAGACTTAACATCTCTGTTTTAGTGTTCCTGAATTCCAAAGGGAGGAGGGTCTGAGGGGGCGTGTCCAAACCCCCTTCCCATCAGGACCTGAGCTGGTTTTTCTGGGTTACTTTGGGGTGCCTTTGGTTGAGAAGGGGCTCCATTCAATTGGTTGGGGGTCTTAGAATTTTATTCTTGGTTGACAGAACCAATACTTAATCATTTTCACGTGAAATCTTATTTTACGTGAAAATGATTTCTACTCTTTGAAAATTGGAAGATTCTAGGCCCCGATTCTTACTCAGTCTTGATGAGCTGAAGCTGAGTTGCGGCTGCTCCCGGGGACAGAGCAGAGCCACAGTCACCACCAGTCCCAACAGCCACACCCAGCAAGCCTGTCTGTCCTGTGTTGTTTGTCGTTTGCTGATGCCGCTGCTCCACGTGGGGGAATACTTCTCTAGAGTTGGGTCCTCACGGAGAGAGGGAGGATAGCGATAGACCGAGAGGATTGACTATTTCAAGGAAAAGAAGATGAAGTCTTTGATTCCATCATGTTCAACACGTGAAACTAGTCCTCTTCTCTCCTGTACTTTACCTGCCTGACCTTCATGTGAGTGAGTTCGTCAAAACTCACCCTGGAGGACCAGAGTCTGGGTGAGACCCTGTCAGAAATGAGCTCCGCACTCACTGGAGGGTCACAGAGTCACGTGCTGGAGCCCTGTTAGAATCGCTCCCCTCGCACAGGGGACCGGAGTAACAGACAACAGCCCTGTCAGAATCACTCCCCTCCCACAGAGGACCGGAGTAACAGACAACAGTCCTGTCAGAATCGCTCCCCTCGCACAGGGGACCGGAGTAACAGACAACAGCCCTGTCAGAATCGCTCCCCTCGCACAGGGGACCGGAGTAACAGACAACAGCCCTGTCAGAATCGCTCCCCTCGCACAGGGGACCGGAGTAACAGACAACAGCCCTGTCAGAATCGCTCCCCTCCCACAGGGGACCGGAGTAACAGACAACAGCCCTGTCAGAATCGCTCCCCTCCCACAGGGGACCGGAGTAACAGACAACAGCCCTGTCAGAATCGCTCCCCTCGCACAGAGGACCGGAGTAACAGACAACAGCCCTGTCAGAATCGCTCCCCTCCCACAGGGGACCGGAGTAACAGACAACAGCCCTGTCAGAATCGCTCCCCTCGCACAGGGGACCGGAGTAACAGACAACAGCCCTGTCAGAATCGCTCCCCTCGCACAGGGGACCGGAGTAACAGACAACAGCCCTGTCAGAATCGCTCCCCTCGCACAGGGGACCGGAGTAACAGACAACAGCCCTGTCAGAATCGCTCCCCTCGCACAGGGGACCGGAGTAACAGACAACAGCCCTGTCAGAATCGCTCCCCTCGCACAGGGGACCGGAGTAACAGACAACAGTCCTGTCAGAATCGCTCCCCTCCCACAGAGGACCGGAGTAACAGACAACAGCCCTGTCAGAATCGCTCCCCTCGCACAGGGGACCGGAGTAACAGACAACAGCCCTGTCAGAATCGCTCCCCTCACACAGGGGACCGGAGTAACAGACAACAGTCCTGTCAGAATCGCTCCCCTCCCACAGAGGACCGGAGTAACAGACAATAGCCCTGTCAGAATCGCTCCCCTCGCACAGGGGACCGGAGTAACAGACAACAGCCCTGTCAGAATCGCTCCCCTCGCACAGGGGACCGGAGTAACAGACAACAGCACAGAGGACCAGAGTAACAGACAACAGCCCTGTCAGAATCGCTCCCCTCGCACAGGGGACCGGAGTAACAGACAACAGCACAGAGGACCAGAGTAACAGACAACAGCCCTGTCAGAATCGCTCCCCTCGCACAGGGGACCGGAGTAACAGACAACAGTACAGAGGACCAGAGTAACAGACAACAGCCCTGTCAGAATCGCTCCCCTCGCACAGGGGACCGGAGTAACAGACAACAGCACAGAGGACCAGAGTAACAGACAACAGCCCTGTCAGAATCGCTCCCCTCGCACAGGGGACCGGAGTAACAGACAACAGTACAGAGGACCAGAGTAACAGACAACAGCCCTGTCAGAATCACTCCCCTCGCACAGGGGACCGGAGTAACAGACAAGAGCCCTATTAGAATCACTCCCCTCATGCTGGAGGATCAAGAGTAACAGGCGAGAGAAAAAAATAAGGAGGACACGATGCTAATCATCGCTGAAACCGACAACACATTCTCCTCGTTTTTCTCCTTTTGCATACGCTTGAAAATTTCCATAAATGAAAGTAAATATGCATATTAAAAGCAACAGAGGGGCCGGGTGCGGTGGCTCACGCCTGTATTTCCAGCACTTTGGGAGGCCGAGGCGGGTGGATCACCTGAGGTCAGGAGTTCCCAGCCTGGCGAAACAAGAGCAAAATTCAGTCTTAAAAAAAAAAAAAAGAAAAAAAGCAGTGGAGGGCATTTTCTCTCTCTCTCTCTTTTTTTTTTTTTTTTTTTTTTGAGACGGAGTCTCGCTTTGTCGCCCAGGCTGGAGTGCAGTGGCACGATCTCAGCTCACTGCAACCTCCGCCTCCCGGGTTCACACCATTCTCCTGCCTCAGCCTCCCGAGTAGCTGGGACTACAGGCGCCCGTCACCACGCCCGGCTCATTTTTTGTATTTTTAGTAGAAACAGGGTTTCACTATGTTAGCCAGGATGGTCTGGATCTCCTGACCTCGTGATCTGCCTGCCTTGGCCTCCCAAAGTGCTGGGATTACAGGCGTGAGCCACCACGCCCAGCCTCAGTGGAGGGCATTTTCAAGGATGTACAGCAGGAGTCAGGGAATCATGGCCCACAGTCCTGTATTTGTAAATAAAGCTTTATTGACACATGGCCATGTTTTCTCGTTTGCATATCACAGCAGAGTGGAGTCGCTGCCACCCAGGCTTCTGGCCGCAGAGGAAGGGGGCCCTGCTCCAGGACGGCGTTTCCGTGATCTGTTTGGGGAATGGACCTTCAGGTGCAGGGCTAGCCACTTCACTTTTTAAGTACGAACAGTCTTTCACTTTTCCCATTGTGGATGCAAACTCTTTCCAAAACGTGGCACGTGCTTCTCTGCCTTCTTAGACACAGATTTTAAATAACATTAAATGTCAGTGTCGGTGGCCGCAGGACAGGAGGGCCTTCCGTCACAGCGGGGATGTGGCTGCGGGAGGCGCTCACGTGCCTGGGACTCTGCCCTTCCTGCGTTCACAGCCGCCTGTGGCTCATCTTCGGAGGCCTCTTTGCTCCCTGCAGAGCTGAAGCACCTGAGCTGGTCAATGGGACAGTCCTGGGCAGGAGCGTGGCCTCGCTGCCTGGGCCTGTGGAGGAGGCTGCCCTGCTGGCCTCCACCCTGTTCTATTCTTCTTCCCGCTCCCCTGCTCCTTTCTCCCGGGACAAATGCTGGGGACCATCCTCATCCCGGAGGATTCCTGGGATCCCAGTTAAGACCTGGCACCTCCAACACGTGAGCAAGGCGGGAGAACGCAGGAAGGACTGACAGCCTGGCAGGTGGGGGGCAGGCCCGGGGAGCTGGCCCTCATCGTGGCTGCTGGTTCAGGTGTGACTTCAGAGGACACCTGGGGACACGTGTTCCAGGAGGAGGGGCCCAGGCTGTAGGTGCTTAGAGGCTGCTGATACGCCACCAGCCCCTCCAGGATCAAGGGCTGGGCTGACATCAGGCCTGCCCAGCGGAGAATCACTCGGAAATTCCCTCCAAAGCTCTGGAACCCCAAGCACTGCCTCCATTTCCCAGGGCCCTCCAGCTCGCAGAGCCCTGCCTGCCGGGGGCTGGGCCTGCAGGGAGGAGACCCCTGATTTTCTCCTTCATCCAAGGAACAAAGAAGAGTGTGCTCTCCCGGAGACCTCTCCCGGTCAGAAGAGGACCTGGGAGGGAGGTGCGGGCCCGGAGGCCCCAGCAGGATCCCGCAGCGCTGGAGGAGTCCCCTCTGAGAGCTGGGCTTGCACGGCCCTGCGCTCCGAGGATTTAAGGAGTCAGCGACCCCAGCCCCATTGACAAGCCACACAGAAATGAAAGCAGCCACACCCCTCCCCAGAAAGCAGATGCTGGGAGCCCCCAAGACGCAGAGCACCCGGCCTGTTTCACAGCTTCCTGCCCCGAACCCGCGCCGTGAACTGGATGTGCCTTCCTGCGCTTTCCATCCTTAATGTACCCCAGTTTTAATTTTAACTTTTCGTTTCAGTGCCTCTGATTGAAGATGGCAAGTGTTGACTAAAACCAAAGTTAAAATTGTATTGACTGAAATTCATAAAACCAAATGAGTGTGAAAGAAATGTAAATAATTAAGCTCTCAGGTGATGTTTCCATGCGTTTGTGGCTTGCACATCTGCACATACATGTACCGTGTGCTGGTCACCACGTGGGTCTTGCACAGCGAGGTTTCAGCGTGTGTTATTCTCCATGTGTTCTGAACTCCATGTGGAAGGACGTGGCTCCAGTGCCCTTGTCTCAGCTTCTCCGTGGATTGTGTCTTACACATGCTCTGCTGTTTACGTCCCTATCCCAGGTTCACGGACACTTGGCTCACTAGGCCTCCCTGTGCACGTGTGCAGACGACAGGCCCACTGCGGGCCTCCGGGGATGTGGGTCCCGACTCCACCCACACGGGCAGCGCCCACTGCCTCCTTGCCATCTTACGTAGGCATGAGCTGAGCCTTTGTTGTTGTTGTTAGAGACAGAATCCCTCTCTGTTGCCCAGGCTGGAGTGCAGTGGTGTGATTTTGGCTCACTGCAACCTCTGCCTCTCAGGTCCAAGTGATTTTCCTGCCTCAGCCTCCCAAGTAGCTGGGATTACAGGTGTGCACCACCACACACAGCTGATTTTTTGTATTTTTAGTAGAGATGGGGTTTCATCACATTGGCCAGTCTGATCTTGAACTCCTGACCTCAGGTGATCCGCCTGCCTTGGCCTCCCAAAGTGCTAGGATTACAGGCGTGAGCCACTGTGCCCGGCCACGATGGCTTTTCTTGTTATCAGGGTCTGTGGAGGATCAGAGCACTCAATGGGCCCTTAGTGAAACTCACATAACATAAATTAACCACACTAAAGTGCACACCTCAGCAGCGTTTAGACCATCACAGTGTCACACAGCCACCACCTCCGTCTCGTTCCAAAGCATTGTCCTCCCTCCCCATGGGGACCCCGTACCCACAAGGAGCCACTCCCCTCCCCTGCCCCAGCCCCTGCCTCCACGATCCACTTCCTGCCCCCGTGGACTTGCCTCTTCTGTTCCTTGCATGCGGACGGGGGGCGGCCTCTTGCACCTGGCTCCCTGCCCTTGGTGCCACGTTTCCAGGGTTCCTCCACGTCTCAACCTGTGTCTGCCTCGCTCCTTCCACCGGAATCGCGGTCTACAGCCTGGACGGGCCACTCTCCATGTATCCACCTGTCCCTCCGTGGCTGCCGGGCTGACTCACTTCTAATGCTAACAAGAACGAGAGGCGTCCGGCTGGACTAACGCCCCGGAAGCTGAGAACCGGAGGGCAGGCGCGGGCGTTGGGCAGAGCAGCTCCAGCAGGCAGGACCTGGGGCCTCCACCCTGCACCCCTGTGCCCGCGTTCAGCAGAACCGCCCCGAGGGGAGGCTGTCTCCACGGTGACAGGCACTCCCACACGAGCCTCAGAACCCTCCGCCCTGCCTTTTTCCGTAATCACCGCAGGCATTTCTCGGGCAGGTCAATCCGGTTCCAGCTGGTGCTGCCTCCCTTGTCTCGTGAGTTTATTTTAGAACCCTGAGCAATAATGAAATGACACTACCCTACAACAGACGTGGCAGAGGATCTGGCTGGCTCTTCACTTCATCAGAGATCACCCCGAGATGATTGTGGTTGTTAAGAAAATGGGAGAGATACCTGTCGTAAGCGATGAGCTATAACTTACCCAATCAAATGTTGCTATTAAAAAACAAAGAAGGTATTAAAATTTCATCACTGTTAGGTTTGTGGCCGAAATCTAATGACAGAACAAATTGGATGTTTGCACAAAGAAAAGGATAATCTCTTTTTAATGCTCCTGTTATTCTTGGACAATTGATGGGCATTTATTTCTGACAGCTGAGTCGTTGGGGACAGAATTGCTTCTTTTAAATTATGACAGAGGCCAACTTTTTGCTGTTGTTTTTATGGAAGAATGCACTGACACGTAGAGGAGGATCGGAGAAGCTCAAGGCCTGCAGGGCGGCCTTGGCCTTGACCGTGGCTGCGGGGGCCTTTGGCCGGCCTGCCATGGCATCTGGGGACAGTGTGAGGCTTTGCTGCTTCCTCTGATAGCTCCTGAGGCCTCGGAAGAAATGAAGCCCTCCATGGACATGGAAATTGTTTTGAGGCAAAATATTTCAGCAAAGATGAGAAGCTCCTCCTTCCTTACAACACACAGACTCTGCCTGCTCCTTGCTGGAGATGTGGCTTTCTTGCCTCTTTTTCAATCCCTGCCACCTTCCAGGCACCCAGTAGAAAGCCAAGAGGGGTGAATGAATGAGCCTGCGGCATCACCCACAATGGCACACCAGCTTATCCTCCCGCTCCACTCTGCAGATCCTGCCTTCACCACTGCTGTCCATGCGGCCTCTTCCTGGGGGATTTGCAGCTCCAAGGCACTCTCAATACATATCAGAAAAAATAAAACTAGCATAGCAATGCATGATTTCACAGAGATGGGGCCAGGCTAAGTCAGCTGACATTTTAGAGTTATTACAGGAAGCATAGTACAGCTGGCAATCTGTTACACGTAGCTACACAGGCTGTGTACTTGCAGCTCCAAGCTGTGGTGTTCAGAGGCTGCCATTGACAAGGTTCTGTGGAGTTGAGCAGTGCACAACCTATGCAACTGCCCAGTGCAGCCCTGGTTCCTGGTACACAGTTAGGATGAAGCATGGGGGAGGTGGGCAAGTGACTCACTTGAGCTTGGGAAATGATGTTCAAGGCAACCACAGGGCTCCTTAGGTAAACGGATCTTTTTTCAGGGGAGAGGGGAGACAGGATCTCACTCTGTTGTCCAGGCTGGAGTGTAGTGGTACAATAGCAGCTCACTGCAGCCTCAACTTCCCAGGCTCCAGTGATCCTCCTGCCTCAGCCTCCCTAAGTGCTGGGATAACAGGCGTGAGCCAACTGATCTTTCTTAAACCTCTACACTAAGCTGAATTCAATGCAGGTCCTGTAATCTATTGGCGTTCAGCGTTTGGACGCTGTCTGGGCTGAGTGCTTCACCAGGCTCGAGGGACTCAAGTCCTGACGGCTGGAGGAGCAGCAGCCCCTCACCTTGGGCACAGGGACCTGAGTGCGCAGGGAGGAGGCACAGCAGGGAGGGGTGGCGGGGTCTCCCAGGCTCTCCTGGCTCATGGCCCCACAGGCAGGGCTCAGGCCTGCACAGCGAGGTCCTCACGCCGCCATCTCTGCCTCCCAGGACTCCGGCCATGATCGGCTGCTCCTTCGTGGTGGACCGCGAGTACTTCGGAGACATTGGGCTGCTAGACCCTGGCATGGAGGTGTACGGTGGCGAGAACGTAGAACTGGGCATGAGGGTGAGTGTGGCCACGGTGTCCGGGGACAGAGTGAGGCTGAGTGAGGCCGTGGCATCTGAGGACAGGGTGAGGGCGAATGCGGCCGCGGTGTCTGGGGACAGGGTGAGGGTGAGTGAGGCCACGATGTCTGGGGACGGGGTGAGGGCGAATGAGGCCATAGCATCTGGGGACAGGATGGGGTGGGGGTGCGGGCGAGTGCGGCCGCGGTTTCTGGGGACAGGGTGAGGGTGAGTGAGGCCACGACGTCTGGGGACGGGGTGAGGGCGAATGAGGCCATAGCATCCGGGGACGGGACGGGGTGGGGGTGCGGGCGAGTGCGGCTGTGGCATCTGGGGATGGGGTGAAGGCAAGTGCGGCCACTGTCTAGGGACAGGGTGAGGTCCAGGGCTCCTGCTCAGAGCACTGAGGCCTCTCCAGAGCCTGGGCTGAGGCAGCTGGAAGCCAAGCTGGGCAGCCAAGGCCCCCACGGTCCCTGAGCTGGAGTTGGGAACAGAGAGAACGGGCTACCCTGAGTCTCACTAGACGTTTGGTGGCAACGTTGCTGAGAAATTCTGTAGAATCACAAAAGATGGCATTTCCCACGTCTACTTTATTTTTCAAGCCCTGTGTGTTGCTGTTATGTGAATTGCCCCCAGGCGACGATGGATTGGGACCTTAGAAAAGTGGGTCCTTCGGCACAGAGGGCGGGGGCAGTGGTGGTGACCCCAAGCCGTCCTCTGTGCCTCTGTCTTGGCTCAGTGAGGAGGGCAGGGTGCAGAGGGAGGTGGGGGTGCCTGGGGTCCCCATGAGGAGCCATGGCAGGGACCTGGGTGCAGCCTGTGTAGTACTGGGGGGCCCTTGGGGTGCAGCTGGGAAGGCCTGTGTAGAACTGGGGGCCTGCGGAGGGCAGGTCTCAGCTCCACACCCCACACGTTCCAGGAACACAGGAGGCCCAGGCCAGCCCAGCAGGCTCCCCCTGGCTGCCCGCCCGGCCACCCAGTGAGGCCTGTCCCAGAGGGAGAACCATGAGCCTCCGCCCCTCCGTCCCACCCTCTTCCCCATTTCAAACCTCTCACGGTGGCTTAGGGAACTGATGGAAAGTTCTGGAAGAAGCTGAGTTACGAATGAGGGAATCCAGAGTGGCCGAGCTCGTTCTCCTCCTGGACTCCCTCAGCTCAGAATGGCCCTCGCCCTGCGGGGCAGGGGCTTCGTGGCACTGTGCTCAGGGCCCGGCTGCTCCAGAGGCCAGAGGCTGGTGCAGCCGCAGTGGGCAGGGAAGAAATGGAGGCGGTGGGCAGGCAGGGCCTGGGCTGTCTCAGTACCACCCACTCCTGCTCCAAGTGGAATGGGAGGTGGAGCTTGGAGTGGGCCCAGCGTCCTCCTCCAGGGACCCGTGTGGCCTCTGTGATTCCTGGGGTGGCAGAGGACAGACCGCAGGGGTCTGGAGACCTCACCCCGAGTCAGAGCCAGGAGACCTGGGCTCCGGGCCACCAGGGAGGAGGGAGACGGGGGGGAGGGGGATGAATTCCGTGCGGTTTGTGGGTGGAACGAGGGGGTGTAGGGGTCACAGGAGGCCCTGCAGTTGGGCCTGTGCAGCTGGGAAATAGCTGTGCCCACCGATGTGAGGAGACACTGCTTCCAGACGTGGAGCGCTAGGAGCCTGGAGGACCTGGGAATCCCCCACTTGTCACAGGACCAGCCCTGCGGCCCCCAGAGCCCCTGCCGGGCAGCGTGGATCTCAGGCTGCAGCTTAACCGGAGGTGGTGCTTGTTGCTGGCCAGGGTCACAGAGAGCCCCGAGCAGGCCCCAGGCACCGTCACTGTGCCGGAGAGGCCGGGGCACGAGGAGGGCCTGAGGTTCCACTCCGCCAGCGTGGCTCTGCTGCCCCATCTGCTTTCTGAGTATTTTGTGCAGAAAAGTTCAACACATCATTTTATTCTGAAAAGAGATAAAATTGGGTTTGGACTTAGAGATGGCGCGGCCCAATCTACCGCCTCCGTTGAGGGCTTCATCACACCAGGCAGGGCTCGGCGAGCCATGAAAGGAGGCTTGGTGAGAGCTGTGCAGGCCTCGTGGCAGAGGCTTTCAAAGGCTGTGTGTGGTGCGGGGTGCCGAGGATGCCGCTTGGAGAACCCCCTTCCTGCAGGGGTTGCTGTGAAGCTTTTGAGGCCGGGTGTGTGAGACTCGCTGGCAGCCAAGTCCCTGCCGTGAGCCAGGTGCTGCCCATGCAGTTTCTTTGCCCCCATGGCCCTGCAGGAGCCTGCCCGGGGTCAGTGAGCCCCCTTCACAGGGACCCCATGGAGGCAGAACGGGTGTGTCTGAGCCGGGGCACCCAGGCGGGAGCTAAGCCCCAGCTGGTCTGGGTCTGTCACCGCTAGTCAGCCCCATGTCTAACACGGAGGTGCTGCCCTGGAGGTCAGTGCAGGATTCGCAGATCCCGCGCGTGTTCGTCTCGGGGGTGGCAGGAACAAAATAGCAAAGACTGCGGGGATTACAGCCACAGGGATTCATCCTCTCACTGCTCTGGAGTCTGGAAGGCTGAAATCCAGGCGGGGGCAGGGCCAGGCGGTCAGAGGCTCCAGGGAGGACCCATCCTACCCCTTCCAGCTTCAGGTGCTGCGGGCTGCCCAGCGTTCCCGGGTTCGCTGCACCAGGCACCGGCTGCCGTCTTCCCCCCGTGTCCGCCATCATCTTCCCTCCGGGCTTGTCTTCCCCTCTTTATAAGCGCACCAGTCACGCTGGACAGGGCCCACCCTGACAACCCCCTTTTAACTAGTTATCACGGCAGAGACCCTATTTCCAAATAAGACGACATTCTGAGTGTCGGGGGTTCAGCCTCCAGCATGTTTTTTTAGGGCACAGTTTCTTCCTAATAGGGATGTGCTGTGTGTTGCTGTGTGGTTGTGATGAGTTAGGATCTGAGTAGGGAGCACTGGAGCCTCTGGAGGGACCCGGGGATGAAGGAGGAGACGCCGATTCTGTTTCCACCCTGCAGTCCTGAAGCTGAACTTCCTGAAGAAGTGGGAAGCCCGAGGAAGCAGCGTCCCGCCCAGGGGAAGCAGGGGGCTTGGCTCAGTGGCTCTGGGGACCCGAGAGTGGAGCCACGGGACTTGCCCTGTGCACTCGGGTTTCCCAGGCCCATGCCTGGGGACGCCCGAGCACGGAGGCCTTTCCTGGCTGTTCACCGCTAATCCCCTGGGTCTCCCGAGAGTCCTGGAGGGCAGTGGGTGCCATGACAGCCTCCGGGCCCCTCCAGGCTGGAGATCTGGGGGCCCAGGGTGCTGGGTCCAGTCCCGGGGGACACAGAAGCCTGTGAGACGTGGTGCAACCAACCAGATAGGACCACCTGACCACGGCTCACAGGAGCGGCCTTGAAGGCCACAGAGGCTGTCACCAAATACTCTAGCCTGTGGGTCCAGCCCGGAAAACGTGCGGTCACATGGGACATGTGGAGAAGGGACCTGTAACATGGACACAGGTACATTCAGATGTGGAGAAGGGACCTGTAACGTGGCACATTCAGATGTGGAGAAGGGACCTGTAACGTGGCACATTCAGATGTGAAGAAGGGACCTGTAACGTGGCACATTCAGATGTGGAGAAGGGACCTGTAACGTGGCACATTCAGATGTGGAGAAGGGACCTGTAACGTGGCACATTCAGATGTGGAGAAGGGACCTGTAACGTGGCACATTCAGATGTGGAGAAGGGACCTGTAACGTGGCACATTCAGATGTGAGGAAGGGACCTGTAACGTGGCACATTCAGATGTGGAGAAGGGACGTGTAACGTGGACGCAGGCACATTCAGTTACAAGCACTTGGGGGTTCCTAACGCCAACAGCGGGAAGAAGACACAGTGAAAAATGGCGGTGGCACCGTCTCTGCGGCGCTTCAGTGCAGGCGCTTCACCTGGTGTTTGTGAATCCTGGCTCACACCAGGTCCCTGAACACCAACCAGTGCCTGGGTCCATCTGGTGCCTGACCCAGGAGAGACGCGGCAGCCTCGAGTCTGACCACGTCACTGCGTCACGCACACACTGTGTGGACGGGGCCTTCCCAGGCGGCCACCAGACACACCCGACCCGCAGGCTGTCCCACTGCATGGCCCGCACGCTCCTCGTCCGTGCACCCTGACTGCAGAGACAGTGCCTGGCACCTCCGCTGTGAGTCTGGGCTGGCTTGAGCGACCGTCCACTGTAGGGCTCAGCTGGCTCCGTGCCGAGTGACTCTCGAGGCTGGGCCGTAATCCACACACAGCCTCCGCCTCGTGCTCCCGGATGCCCTCCTGTGAGGAAGCCCATCAGCCAGGTAGAGCCGGGACCAGGGGTTCTGCCCCGCCCTCGCCAAGGTCACAGCCGACAGCCAGAAGGACACGAAGGAGCTTCCAGGGGATTCTGGCCCCAGCCTCCAAGTCTTCCCAGCAGAAGCGCAGACGCCACAGGCAAGACGTCGTCCCCGCTCTGGCCTTTCCAAGCGTGTGACCCACAGAATCCGTGCTCCTAACAGGAGCGGCAGATGCGTCCGGCCCCATGGTCCAGACAGCTCGTTAGGCGGCAGCAGCTCATCCAGACGCATCCATTTCGGACCCGCCCTCAGCAAGCAGCTCCCACCCTGGGTGGGTGGGTGGGGGGCCCAGGGGAACAGAGGGCCTCCCACAGGGCGCAGCCCTCCCACTGCCTGAGACAGTTTCCGTCGGTGTAAATGGGGCCGCAGCCTGCCCCACGGAGGGCAGGAGAGTCACAAGGCACATAAACCATGGTCCCACAGCACCTGCCACGGTGTGAACTAACCGGCATCCGTGTCACCCAACAGCGGGTGTGGACGATGTGCCAGGCCCCACCCGAGTGCCTTTCCTTCCGGACCCCGGCTAATCCTCCCCACGCCCCTGGGCAGATGGGCCCCACTCACGTTCCCACTTCACAGAAGAGAAAATCGCGTCTGAGGAGGCTGAGCTGGGAATGTCCCCGGAGCAGGACTCCTGGCCCAGGAATCCCCGAGCAGCATCTGCTTTTGGCACCGCGGTGGCAGAGGCGGCTCCTGCAGCGAACGGAGACGTAACGGCCCTCAGGCCAGGCCGCACCTCCAGGGACTATGTCGTGTGAGGCTTGAGCTCGGCCAGCCTTCTGCTTCTTTGTTTTTTATTTTGGAGGTTATGGGATTTTTATTTTGGAGGTTCGTTTGGTTTCCTTTGTGTTTTGCCCATGGGGCTTCTATTCACAGAAAAGATTTAAGGCAAGTTTTAAAAATTTATATATAGTTTATTAAGTTGCACCTTTCAAAACCTATGTGTTGTAAGCTTGCCGTTCACCTTAAAGATTGTATTATCATGGAAACAAATTCAATCAATAAAACGGCCTCTTTCCCCGTGGCTACGATTGTTTGACTCAGGTTGGGCAGATTAAATAATACCGTGAGGCCGGGCACCGTGGCTCCCACCTGTAATCCCAGCACTGTGGGAGCCCGAGGCAGGCGCATCACGAGGTCAGAAGTTCGAGACCACCCTGACCAATATGGTAAAACCCTATCTGTTCTAAAAATACAAAAATTAACCAGTGGTGGTGGTGCATGCCTGTAATCCCAGCTACTTAGGAGGCCGAGGCAGGAGAATCGCTTGAACCCGGGAGGTGGAAATTGCAGTGAGCTGAGACTGCGCCACTGCACTCCAGTCTGGGTGACAGAGTGAGACTCCATCTCAAAAAATGTATAATAAAATAAAATAATAATACCGTGAAACAGCAATTTACTGCTTTTGTGACTTTAGTTAATTAAAGTCCCTGGAGCCTGTTAAAAACGGCACTCAAAAATGTAATGTTTATTTTAATCATTTTGAATACCTGATTTCGTACCAGAAATCCCCCCGACCAAGTGCTTTAAAAATTCTAGTTTAGTAAATTGAATTGAGACCAGATCTGGAATTCTGTGAAGCACGTCAGGACTGTTTGTAGGTGCCTTTAATCCTGTCATCCTGTCTGATTTTAAATTGCACATCTAGAATCAATCCTCAATTACACATTTTTTTAATGGAAGCTGGAAGTTAATCTGGCAGGCTCTTTAATATTCTGACTTCCCTTAACTGTTGTGATCATTAAACACCAGACCTCAGCTGTGGATTGAACACACCCACGTGGGTGTCAGCTTCTCTCACCATCTCCCCCGATGCTCACCCTGCAGGGCAGGAGGCCAGCCAACGGGTCAGGGGCCTAAGAAAGCCGAGGCCCTCAGAGGGACAGAGCGCACTGCAGAGACTGAGGAGGACAGCCTGAGGAGGGTGCCGGGGACGGGCAGCGCACAGCCACCACCGAGGCTGGAGAGTGAGGGAGGACGGGAGCCCTGGGGTGGAGGGCACCCAGCAGATGTGGTCCTGGGGACAGAGCCACTGTCAGCAGAAGACAACTGACCTATACAGGAGGGGCCCAGGGGAGAAATGCCCCCATCTCCCCCTCCAAACAAAATTGGCTCCCTGGGCCAAACCCAGCTGCAGTGAGAGGCCAGGAGGCTGGGTCACGGGCACATCCCAGGCTCAGAGCAAAGCCGGGACGACAGTGAACCCGTGTGGCGGGCGAGGGTCAGGGACCCCAGCTGCAGCCGTCGGAGAGCTTCCCTCCAGTCTCCATGACACAGGGGCCTTTCTTTTTTTCTTTTTTTATATTTTGAGACAGAGTCTCGCCCTGTCACCCAGGCTGGAGTGCAGTGGCGCGATCTCGGCTCACTGCAACCTCCACCTCCTGAGTTCAAGTGATTCTCCTGCCTCAGCCTCCTGAGTAGCTGGGACTACAGGCATGCACCACCACGCCCGGTTAATTTTTGTACTTTTAGTAGAGACGAGGTTTCACCATGTCGGTCAGGCTGGTCTCGAACTCCTGAGCTCAGGTGATCCACCCGCCTTGGCCTCCCACAGTGCTGGGATTCCAGGCCAGCATAGGGGCCTTTCTGACAGCCTGACTCCTCCGAGGGGCGGGGCAGCCTGTGTCACCACTGGTTCTTTCCACCTTCATCCTCTGACAAGGCACAGCTGTGGCCACGCCGGGCGTTTGCTCTTCCCCCAGCTGACCTCCTGACCTCCCCGATCTCTCCCCCAACCTCTCCCCCAACCTCCCCCCACCTCTCCCCGACCTCTGCCCCCACCTCTCCCCCCACCTCTCCCCCCACCTCTCCCCGACCTCTCCCCCCACCTCTCCCCCCACCTCTCCCCGACCTCTCCCCCTGCCTCTCCCCCCACCTCTCCCCCGTCCTGGTGACGTGGCAGTTTTCACCTTGGTATTCTGTCTGGCAGTCAGAGGTTGCTATACGGTGGGAGACAGGCTGAGAACCAGAACCCGGTTCTCCCTGCGAGGGACGGGCAACTCACCTGTCCCCATCACCACACCCCCCCTCCAGCCTCATCTCCACATCCCCCGTCCAGCCCCATCTCCACTCCCCTCATCCAGACCCATCACCACGCCCCGCTGTCCAGCCCCAGCCCTGCTGGGCCCTCAGATGCTGACTGCCGCTTTCCAGTCCCCCAGCTCCTTCCCTGCTCCCAACTTGTGCGCTTGGCCTGTGGAGGCACCTCAGGCTGTTGGAAGCTGCACTGTGGTCCGAGTGGCCGGCCCCCGAGGCCACACACTGCTAGTGTCGAGAACTGCACATTGCCACCCCTGAGGTTGCACTGCCCCCGTCTGTCCCCATGACCCTGACCACACATCCTTAAAGCTTCCCTTCATTAACATCTTTCCCGTTGAGCCCAGTGGGGTGAACTTTCTTTCTTGTGGGATGTGGCGGACACGGGACTCTTCCAATAAATATTTAGGATGCAAAGCTGGCAAGGGACGGTGATTGACGGGTGATTGGCCGGTGATTGATGGGTGATTGATGGGTGATTGACGGGTGATTGGCCGGTCATTGACGGGTGATTGATGGGTGGGCTGCGACGGTGGCCGAGTCCCAGTCCCCTGGTGGGCAGGGCCTTCATAGGGACGGAATGCTGGCTGGTGCTTGGTGGTGCGTGGTGGTGCGTGGGGGAGAGCCGCGATGGACACGTGGAGGTCAGGGGCCCCAGGACAGCCAGGTGGGGCTCACAGTTAGGGTTAAAGCCTGAGGGGCAGAGTGGGGGCTGTGCAGAAGCCATTTGAGGGGATGACGGAGGCGGGAGAAATAGAAATAGAACCGGGGCCTCGTGGGAGCCAGGCAAGGAGACACGCGGCGTCTGGGAAGGACCAACAACACCAGAGCTGCCCCTATGAACCCAACTCTGTTTCCCCAAAAAGTGGACGCCCTACCTTCAGGTCTGCGAGGTGGGGCCCCCACCTGAGGCCCTCTGGTCTGTTGAAGGAGAAGTTGGCATGAGGGGAGGCGCTGCCCACCCAGGACGTCGCCGTGCAGGTGCCTAGGGGCTGATGGAGACAAAGGGTGGGGAGACCTTGTGGCCCCGGGACCTGCAGCTGAGCCCCAGGCGGACGGGAGACAGGTGCGCACCAGCCCTGGGGGGACGGGAGCTCTGGCATTGGAAGACGAGTGGGAATTCTCCCCTGGGAGCTGGAGAGCGTTGCAGGTAGAACAGCAAAGGAGTCGAGGCCTCCACAAGAGAGAGCTCCGGAGGGTGGGGAGGACGGGACACTGAGGCCACTGTGGGCACGGACGGCCCCGGGAAGGGTGTGTGGTGTGTGTGTAAATATGTATAGATCATACTGCACATTCCACTTCTGCTGGTGATCAGGTTCTGAGAACTTGCCAGGACACAGAAGGGTTCCAGCAAGATAAGGTAAATTATAAACAGAATAAAAGAGAAAGAAAAACACAGCAGAGAGTGAAGGGGAGCAGGTCCGAGGCCCACAGAACGCAGCCGAGCCCAAGGCCACGCACAGAGTCCACAGCCGAGCCCCAGGGCCACGCCAGGCCGGCAGCAGCAGTGCCAATGACTGGAGTGAGCGTCGTCCAGGGTCCAAGATGGGCACAGCTATACTTGCCCCGTTCTGAGGGCTGGTTCTGAGGCCATGTCTGCGCTGAACGAGCGGAGGCTGGAAGCCAAAGGGTCCCTTTCACCAGCCACTCGGCCAGCATGGCGTGTACAGTGGGGTCTCCCTGCAGCCCTGGAGCCTGCAGGCCAGAGGCA